>NC_056726.1:160921035-161263535 GCF_019279795.1 Protopterus annectens | reverse complement strand
AGATTGCCTCTAAGTAGCCAATATGAGACAGAGAAAAGTTGGAGTTATTGGAGTCTGTCCATATAAGGCAAGTGTTTAAGGCCTTGGATCCTCTTTGTGAGGTACTTTTGCAGCCTCTCCAGTTGTTGTATGTGTCCAGTGAGGTACATGCCAAATAGGCTTTTGTACTGATTGATTGGCCTAATAAGGGGAGACTAGAGGTAAACAATGACCTCTTACTTCCTGGATGCAAAACCCACCGTAATGAGATGTGACACATAGAAGGACTTTCTGAACACAGTGGCACTGTGGTGGTCAACAGAGAGCTTGCTGTCAACCTGTGCTCCCAGTTCTCTTATAATGAATTCAGTGTTCAGTGGACTGCCATCAATGTGGTAATTCATGGGAACCATGTTGTTCCCAAAGGGGATGGTGGCACATTTTCTGGCATTGAGTTATAGTCCAGTGTTCTGACACCAGTCATAGTTCTCAGTGAGGCGTTTGTGCAGGATGTCAACATCACTTGGGGAGGTAATAATAGCACCCACCTTGCAGTCATCTGCAAACATTGTCAGGCAGAGTCCCTTTATGTTGGGCTTGACTTCAGAGGTGTAGATCCTGAACACGAGGGGACCCAGGACAAAACCATGTGGGACTCCACTAGTGACTGGTTGGCAGTCTGACATGGGGTCTACTGCTTTCACACTATTGTTTCTATCTGTGAGCCAGTTTGCAAGCCAACTAGTGATACAGGGGTTGATGACTAGCTGAGTGTGTTTGTCTATGATTCCTGAGTGGGGAATGGTATCCAAGGATTAAAAGGCCCACCCAGCTTGTTATTTATTCCATACTGTTACATAGTTATTGCACGTGGCACAGAGCTTATAGGTCTGTAGAGTGTCTACAGCTACATCTACAGTGGACGACAACAGTGGGCCTTGTAAAGTGGACATTGGGATGTGTACTGGGTGGGCAACAGCAAAAAAGTGCAAAACCCACCCCCAATGGATATGGTACACACACACACACACTTGCCAGGACTGAGATTAAATCCCCTACCTATTTACTGCTACTACAGTGTTATGTACTTATCGCATGCTCCATGGAGCTTATAGGTTGAAGGGTGTCTCAAGGTATTTCTAAGGTGAGGAACATCACCAGCCCTTGTAAAGTATAGCAATGGGTGATGTACTGGGTGAGAGAGGCCACAAAATACTTTAAGCTACACAGATATACACTTACATTTCTCAGAAATCAGATCAAAATCTCTGCCTAACTAGTTATTTGTACTAAAATGTTCTGCAATTATCACATGCACCACAGAGTTTGTAGGGCTGTAGGCTTCCCAAAGGTACTTCTAAGGTGACTGACATCAGCAGGACTGCTAATGAAGGGCAATGGCAAGTGTAGTGGGTGTGAACAGGCTTAAAATTGTTAATCTACAGACACCACACACGAACACATGTTTACAATAGCCAGAACAGAGATTACACCCCCCTATCTAAATAGTTATTTGTACTATAGTTTTATGCAGTTATTGCATACACCACAGGGCCTATAGGGCAGAGGCCAGTCCAACAGTACTTCTACAGTGAACAACATTAGCAGATTTTGTGAAGCAGGGCAATGGGAGGTGTACTGGTTGGGAATGGACTAAAATACTTATTTCTACACACAACCACTATTACATATGCTGGGACTGTGATTATAACCTCTACCTTTGTAGTTATTTGTATGATAGTGTTACAAAGTTATCACACACTCTATAGAGCTTACAGAACTGAAGCCAGTCCAAAGCTACTTCTAAGGTGAATGACATTAACAGATGTTGTAAAATAGGGGAATGGGAAGTGTACTGGGTGAGTAAGGCATCATAATACTTACACCTACAGACACACACACACACACACACACACACACACACACACACACACACACACACACACACACACACACACACACACACACACACACACACACACACACACACACACACACACACACACACACACACACACACAAAGGTAGGTGATGTGATATTTCAACCCCCACCTCAGTACCATTAGACAATGAATCTCATCTTCATGCTGGCATGTACCAGTAGTTACAACTGGTATGCAACTGTCGGCAGCAGGACATCATTCAATGCCATTCAGGCCATTGAGGGTATCCCTGTGTATGACTCACTCTCTGTGTGTGTCTCCCTGTGTGTCTCACTCTATCGATGTCTGTCCCTGTCTTCCTCATGTCTATGTGTGTGAATGCTTGACATATTGTATGTTAATAATATGTTGCCTATATATATATATATATATATGTGTGTGTGTGTGTGTGTGTGTGTGTGTGTGTATCACACACAACAGATGCAGATATACCACATATGTGCCACCTACAGCTGCCTGTGGGTAATCCTGTCTGATAAGTGTGTGCGGAGACAGTTAGGTTTACATAACTGTGTGCATGCAAAGGCATTTGCACAATACAGATACATAGTCCAATGTGGTTTCAGACATGGGCTTCACCATGTGGTTTCAGACATGGGCTTCACTTCTCTACGTGTAGGGGCATGCTCAGTATAACCTTCTATAGTAAATGTGGGACTCCATTCCAGGGATAGTTGTACTCCAGTCTGGAGTGTTGTGTGCTACAGTCATACCTTGCAACCTGTTTGTGCAAGATATCTGGAGATAGGCTGCCAATATGGGGAAATAATGGGCCAAACATAGGGGGGCACTGTAACTATTGCTGTTATCAATGCATGAGTTGCTTGAATTGCACAGTTTGTTTTAGCAGATATTTTCTGACATATGTAATGTTTGACACTGTAATCTATTGTGTCATTGCCTACTGACAGACATAATCAGATCATCACAGTTATTTACCAGAGAAATACAAGATGGATGATGCACAGACCTATATTATAAGGTAAAGGCTAGACATTCTTGCACAATTTGGCCAGTTGGGAGGTGTGTCTATGGCCGATTGACTGATGAAGCTGTGTAAAAGGTCCAGCACCTTGGTGATATGCTGGCTGGGGATCTCCTAGTTGTGCAGTATTCTTCTTACCCGAAAGGTCATATCCTGGTGTGGCCATACCTGTCAGCTGTACAGATTCTCACAGATTATCCAGATTCATGCCTCATATATCTGGTCGGTTTCCCTTAACATTGTTGTTTTCTAGCACATTTGTTGCAAATCACTCAGGGTTGCAGTCAGTGAATACAGACAGAACATTAGAGTTTCAAACTTCACACTCTTCATGACATCCATGCTACTACACACCCCCTCTGTTATTCTATCAACTTTCTAACATTATGAGAGCAATATTTCAAATGTGTCCCAATAGTTGGGCCTTTATTTCACCATTATGTATGGCTTTGTCCAGATTTCTTCATCTACGAGGTTGAGAGGTATGCTACCAGCATTTAACAGCATGGCCTTACATTTCCATTTTTTTAACTGTGTTATGTTGGTAGTATGGACCCCATGACATTCCTTACAAAGACACTATGGGTGAGGCATGGTCCTTTGCCAGAGGCCTGTAGGCCATGTGAGACTGATGCAGGTCATCTGTAGCAAGGCAGTGTGTTCTGTCAGTCATATGTTCCCAGGCTTCCAGGCAATGGACCCCCTGCAGTGACAATGGTAAGTGACAGAATGCACTGCTGTGCTACTAGGCACCACACCTCTCTATGGATGAGAGCCAGACATCTGGACAAAGCCATGAGTAATTGGGTGACAAAGGCCTAAATACATGGACCATTTTAACTACTGGCCTTACAAACTTGGAAGGGTGATACAATAACAAATTTTGCATTAGCATGCATTTTCCTATAGGGTATGAAGTCTGAGACACTACAATCTGTCAATATTTTCTGACTTTAGACCTTCATGGTTTGCCAATGATTTGCCAGACAGCCTCTATTTCAGACTAAAGACACCGCAAATATGATGTAAATCTGTGTACATTTGGCAAAAGGTCTGTATAGTTGTGAGGTATGGTAGGCACTATGTGGCTTACTCCAACCTGTGTACTGTTCATATGTGTGGCCCCCTGTACATGACTTGTCCAGTTTCCCATTAGTAATGGATATTGACATCTGGACAGTGTGTACAACTCTCACCTTAGGTTTAGCTGACATGAAAAATAGTTGGCACTGCATTTCGTGGAACATGGCCCTGTGTACCACAGTACTGTACCTAGGACACTAGGACACAGCAGCCATGAGAATTTGCTGATCACATCCTGACAGTATTCCCCACACATACGCACAGCTCATTGACCCCTGTATATTGTGGACATGCAACAAGTTATCCATGTTGATTGGGACAGCCCTGGCAATGTGTGCTCTGCTGCCATTACCCTACAATCTTACATGTTACTTCATTTCTATGTGAATATGGGTGTGGGGTGGCCACACCTGTCAACAGTACAGATTTCCATAAACTGTGCTGATATTGGCTTTACATTTTGTTTCCATTTAGCATAGTATTATGCCCTGTCTTGGAGAATAAAGGCATATCACTAGAGACCACAGGTTAGATTGTACTGGCAAATGATTGAGTTTCAGACTTCTTACTTCGGAGTCTTACTGAAAATGCAAGGCCTGCTGTAATATCACTGTGTATGTCTGTAGGGGGTATTCCATCATTGTTGCCATTTGTGTGACTTTGCCAGGCATTCCTTTATGGTTTTCTACAGCTGACTTGCTGTGTGAGTCTGGAGATAAGTATGGGATCCCCACAGTGACATCCATGCATGTGACCTATGACCCCCACTTAGTTGCCCCCCCCCCCACATGTACTGCAGTGGGATTTGTCACCTTTAATGATACTGCATAGCGTGGAGAAGCCAGTATTGTTCAGACATTTCCTGCTGTCACACATAGCAGTCAATTGTCTGCTGCTATCCCAGCACGTCATCCAATTCCCTTGCATACATGCAGCAATACCATCGATATGCTACCAGAACACACTTATCCATTCAATTATTGTTAAGAAGACTGACTTACCTTGTGCCTGCAGCAGTTGTGAGGACAGTGCTTGAGGGCTGCCTATGCTGGACGCACACAGTACACTGCTTATATATGGTAAGTTACAGGTAATGTGATGTGTGTGTCATCCATTTTACTGTGTGTGTGAGTCAGAGAGAGGTGTCAGTCCCTGGGTCCCTACAGTGTCAGTGTGTGTACTATGCATTGCCTCTTTGCCAAGGCCTGGGCATGCCTCCGTCTGCCTATGGGAGCAGGCTAAGGGGCTTCCTCTTCTGAGTCCCTCTGTGCCTGTGGGGAACTTGGCAATGGTGGGGGGCTTGGGTGGCCCTTCCCCATGCTGTTCCTACTGAAGCTGTTTCCACAGGATCATATTATGTAGCATGGCACATACTATGAACATGTGTGCACATGTGGCTGGAGAGTACTACAAGGCTCCACCGGACATGACAAGGCAGCAGAACCGTGATTTGAGCATCCCAAACACATGCTCTATAATGATCCTGGTCTGTGTGTGTGTGTATTTCTGATGGGTATCATCATCCACGGCTCCAGTGCATAGCCAGCATCCCCTACCAGATGGCCATATGGGATGTCCCCACTGGCAAATGCCTGTTACAGCTGTGATGAATGTCAGATGCGGTTGATAGCTTCCAGGGCTGCTAACACACACATTCATGACAATGCCCTGGGCATTGCACATGACCTGGCAGTTGATGGTGGGGAAACCCTTGTGTTTTATGTAGACCCTACCCTGTTCACCGGGTAGTGCTTTGATATGGATGTGCATGCAGTCTGTCGCACCCAGTACCTCCGGGTATTCTGCGACATGGTGGAAGAGAAGCATATTGCTGGTCCTCTCCTCACGGGTGTTGAGGAAGTAAATGTGCTCACCAGCATGTGGTAGGATGGCATCCAGGAAATGGTGGAGTACTCTGGATGAGGATGCCTGTGAGACCCCCATGATGTCCCCAGTAGGTTTTTGGAAAGTATCTGTAGCTAGTATTCTTAAGGCTGCATCTACCTTGGTATCCATTGGGAAGGGTTCCCCTCTGTTGGCTCTGGGTCTGAGTTGAGGCCAGCACAGCTCAATGATTTGCTGAAGTATCTGTCCAACCTGTAGTACCGTACTATCTCCAGATCATGCAGCCACAGGTAAGTTACCCTGAGTTTGAATACTCTTCTCTTCCTCCTCGGTCTATGGAGGTTGTCAGCATTATCCTCCTCACCACTCTCAGCCTCTAGCACATACTGATGGCTCAAAGCAATGGCAACCCATAACATGTTTTCGGTTAAAATTCCCCCATATTTGTACATCAATGGTGCAGAGTTTGTGGGGAAAAACCAGATTGCAATGTGTTTGCATAGTTTATACTGTTTTGCTGCAGATGCTGCCTGTATGATTCACTGACTATGACGCATTCCACCTGCCAGCTCTGTTATTTGTACTTGATTGCTTGTATTCTGCTATTTCCCTTTTTTTCCTTTTTTCCCTTCCCGTTGCCACCCCTTTTAAGCCCCGAGGCAAGCCGCGCAAACCCAGTACCCAAATGTAAACAGTCCTGCTATTTCCGGGGGGGGGGTTTTTGTTTGTTTACACTCAGTGCACACCGCACAAACCCATTTAGCTAGAGTAAACAATGAGAAATGGCCCTCCCCTGGACACAAACACACTCTTCATTTCATGAAATAAGTCAATACAGCCTCAGACACACCCCCTTGTTTATCTGTGCTTCTCTAAGCTCATTTGGGAGCCATGGAGCTCCAATGTACTTACACCAAGCACGACACACCCTCTTTTCATGTCTGCTACTTTTCCTGCTTACACCACTGCCTTATAGAACCTACACAGTTAGGTGCAGTTTGGCACTTTGCTTCTTTTTGTGATTCAGTAAATTCCCTCATTAGCATACCCCACTGCCTTAGTCGCTAGTAGCACTACCCCAGAGACTTCCTCCGTAGCAACCACTGTTCCCTGGTATTGTTTTGAGTCTGCATGCCATAGACTATAATAGCAAAATGCAGATTTCACTTAAAATTGCCTTTTCACATTTTTTTTCCTTCCCGTTTGCACACTGCTGCCCTATGCATAAACGGCTGTGAGCCACCAAAAAAAACCTTTTTTTTTTATAATTTTGCAACACTTTCCCATGCCAGTAGCCATATATTTGGCCACTGGCATGCCTAAGAATTAGAATACATGCTTTAGTTTGAGCTGCCATGCCTCCATTTTGATTTTTGCAGGAATGTATTCAGCTATAAGCTGAATACATTTCTGCATGCTGCACAATTCTGCCACAGATGCCTACCTGCTTACTGGATCACTAATTGACCTCATGTTCATGGTTTCAATAGCAAATGAGGTCATTAGCATAATCCAGTCATGTCTGTGGCAGAATAGTGTTGCCAGGCTCGTGCACATCCCCAGGCATGTTTATTGGAACGTTCGGTGGCCATATTCCATGCAGAAATGGCTACACTATTCCTGCACGGAAGTTTTTGGCTTATTGCATCCTAGGGTATGTTTATATAGAGCATTAGTAAGGATATTTCTTCTAATTTCAGACATATGACTTCCAATCCTTTGTTTCAATTTCTGATTGTTTTTCCTCATATTGTAGGCATCACATTGATCACATAAAGCCAAGTAAACAAGATGTTTCATATTACAGTTCCTTGATGCTCTTAATTCAAACTCATGACCATCTATTGGGTGTATGAATGTTCTTTTAGTATAAATATGTTTACAGAACAAACACCAACCACATCTTGAAGTACTCTTCTTTGTAGTTTTAAAACGTATTGACATACAGGGATGTTCTTTATAACATAACAGTTGTTTTAAATTAGAACTCTTCCTATAGCTAAAGTTTGGTCTGTGCTTACTAATATGACCTAGCTCAGAAACATCTTGAAGAATATACCAGTATTTATGCATTATCTCTAACTAGTGTGGTATTTTTATTGTATGTCAACTGGTGTTTTACTCGATCCACCAGATTGCAAACTTTATCAGTGGCTATTGATCTACATGAAAGCATTGGTTTAGCAACAAGACTCCTCTGCTCTTTAACTCTATAAATATGTCCAACCTCTCAAGCTGAATAGCCTCTATTACAAAAATCTTTTGTCATCTATTCCAATTATGTATCCATTATTTCATCAACCATATTCCAACTAGAAACTCTAATCATCTGATTTTGTAGTACATTATTAAATGTAAACTGGGGGGTGCATACTACCCCTGTATAAATATGAGTTCCGCTTCATTGGTTTCTTATACAACATAGTCTGTAGTGAGCCTCCATGATCTTTAAAAACAGTAATGTCAAGAAAATCAATACCATCTGTTGTAAATTTTTATTTATTTATTTTTTTTTAGGACAGAGGAAGATTGATAGAGTTGTTCAATTATTTGTATATGGAGACCTCAAATATACTCTTTATTTATTGGATACCAAAGATCCACAAATCTCTATGCAACCCACCAATGAGACCAATTGTCTCAGCCAGTGGCTGGATAACTGAACCTATATCCAAATATTTGGAAACACAACTCCAAATAGGTTTTGAGTACACACTGCTACCATCATTAAGGATACCAGGGATTTTTTTACAACAGTTATATGATATAACATTGGTTGAAGACTTAAATGTTCTTTTGCTACACTTGATGTAGATTCTTTTTTCACCATGATAACAAATGATATTGGCGTGTGATATGTAAAAGAATTTCTAATCAAATTTTCTGAATATACTCAGAGTTTTATTAACATGTTAAGTGAGTGTTTGATGCTTGTATTAACTAACAATGTTTTTTTTTTTTATTTAAAAGACAGTTCTTCAAACAGATTCAGGATGTAACAATGGGTAGTCCCATAATTATCACCTATGCTAACAGAGTTATGCACATTAGGGAATGCAATTATATTTTGTCACATGAAAATAATAGATTTAGAAAGAATGTTGTTTTCTATAAATGATGTGTAGATGATTTGTTTTTAAATGGCAAGGGAGTGCAGAGATGTTTGAATAGTTTTATCAGTGTGTGTCAAATACTTTAACTTTTCTAAAATTTAAGAAAAATTTTACAACAGATAGCACTGATTTTCTTGATGTTACTGTTTTTAAAGATCATGGAAGCGCACAGAAACTATGCTGTATAAGAAACCAGTGAAGCAGAACTCATATTTACACATAGGGTAGTATGCACACCCAGTTTACATTTAATAACGTTGCACAAAATCAGATGATTAGAGTTTCTACGTTGAATATGGTTGATGAGATAATGGATGCACAACTGGAACAGATGACAACGATTTTAGTAATAGGGGCTATTTAATTCTAGAGGTTGGACATATATTTGGTAGAGTTAAAAAGCAGGGGAGTCTTGTTGCTAAACCAACATTTTCAAGTAGATCAATAGTCACTGATAAGAGTTCACAAACAGGTGGATCAAGTATGATGTCTCTTGACATACAATAAAACTACAAAACTAGTTAAAGAGATAATAGATAAATACTGGTATATTCTTCAAGATGTTCCTGAGTTACATGATATTAGTAAGCATAGACCGGACTTTGGCTATAGGAAGAGTTCTAATTTAAAATAACTGTTATGTTATAAAGAACAAACCTGTGCAATTACAATGAAGAGTTCTTCAAGATATGGTGGGTGTATGTTCTGTAAATATATTTATACTAAAAGAACATTCATACACCCAAGAGATGGTCATGAATTTGAATTAAGAGCAGCAGGGAACTATAATATGAAACATCTTGTTTAGTTGGCTTTATGTCATCAATGTGATGCCTGCTATGTGGGAAAAAACAATCAGAAATTGAAACAAAGGATTGATAATCATACGTCTGAACTTAGAAGAAATGCTCATACTAATGCTCTGTATAAACCCAAAGCTGATAGAGGCACACAGCATGATTTCAAGTTTTGCATTTTACATGTACTGTATGCATCTTTATGTGCAGGTTAATATAATGCATGCTATAGAAATGTATGAAATACATTGGATTTCACAAATGAAGGCATATATCCCTCTAGAGCCGAATGGACATGTTTCACTAAAACCTTTGTTAAGAGAATTGCAAAAGAAAGCAGTTAATTTTTTATATATTTATATGTTTTTATATGCACCTTTAAAATAATTTAACAATTGATTAATTAGTTACATCATCTGCAGGATTCAATAAACTCTGTGTGGGTTCTGTGTAGAGCCTACATAGAGTGTGTATGTATATATATATATATATATATATATATATATATATATATATATATATATGAATTCACTACTGAATCCTGAAATAACACAATCCCGAAGACCTAAATACCGAGACTATAATCCCAAATCCCCACATTACCGAAATATTAAAACCGTGAAATTCAAAATCGCAAAAGTACTACATACATACAGCACACACACAAACATGCACACAATCTCCCCCATAACCAAACAAACCACCCTACACTAAAGATAAGCGGGGGGGGCTTCACCCCTCCCGTGCCCCCCACACCCCCCTACTTTAATATTGTAAATCCGAGATCGCACAAACATACACACAAGGCAAACTCACACCCACACATTACAGCCCCTCAAACACACACACACACACACACACACACACACACACACACACACACACACACACACACACACACACCACAGTTACAACACACACTTATACACACTAAAGCCCCTCAAAAACACACTTACACACACATACTTATCTGAACCACAACACCAGAAGCGCTAACTCAAAATCCCTTAACATCGGGATTTTGAATTTCACGCTTCTGGTCTTTCGGTAATGTGGGGTTTCGGCTACATGGACTTGAGCTTTTGAAATTCGAGATTTCAAACGTTCGAGATTCAGTAGTGTTCCCACAAATATATATATATATATATATATATATATATATATATATATATATATATATATATATATATACACACACACACATGGCCATGATGTGCTGTCAGAAAAACCCAATTCTAATTAATGATGCATTGCATGCCTAACTGAGGTTTCGAGGTGTGTCCCAGTGGTGTTGGCTGTGAAACCTTGTAGAACAACATGGAAAATTAATCCATGTATAGGAGAGCATTGACGGTCCACCTCCATATCTCTCCACCTCTTAGAGCAAGAAATCTGTACAGAGCCATGAAATAAAGTGGGGCAAAGGCCATGAAATGGAGACATAGGGATGTATTTCCCTTAGAAACTTAAAAGGTTGTCAGACTAAACTGTTATGCATTAGCATGTATCTTCTGAAGAGTATGAAGTTCAAAATGCAAACATCTGTCATTATTTAGTGACTTCCATCCCAAATTATTATTACAAAACCACAAATTTTATGAGATGAGGAAGACTACAAAAATATCAGCCAAAACCATGGTAAAAATGCCAGAACTAATTATATCTGTATAGTTTAGTTTTCATCCTATTTTCTTTTTAATTTTGCCATGTTTCGGTGATGCACCGTGGTGTTTGGCTATACTTACCTTGTTTGTGCAACCACCCATGTATCAGACATGACCCAGACATCCAAAAATAGAAACGGGATGCCTCCAATTGCTATTGCTCAGCACTGCTGGGCACCACGCAAACCCAGTAAGAGGGGAGCACTACGAATATACCATCAACTTAACAATGAATACCAAGATATGCGATTATATGCAACAAATTCTGTGGCAACATGTGCTAAATTTTGGACTGGAGTTCAGATGATCCTGGGCCCTAGTCTAGGGTATGCAAACTTTATTTATATTATTGCGACATTGTAGCTCATACAAATAAAGTGGTGATGTAATGAAATAACTGGAATTGCATTGGTTGAAAGTTATTTTCCAATACATTTCAAAAAGGTGCTCGACATTTAGCATCATGCAAGCCAACTCACTTGTTTTACCATGTTTGCGTGATGGTAAGCAGCCTACAGCTTTTTCAAATGTATCAAAATGTAGACAGCATGCACTCCCAGTAAGAACAATTGGCAGGAAAACATGATATTTAAAGGTGAATTGGTGGGAATTGCACTTTAGGCATTGAGCTTGAACTTATGTAGATATGTCAGGTGTAGGAGAGGGTATGAGATTCAGAGCACAGCACTGGAGTGTCCAGGAGTCCAGGGTCATTACTGGGCTCATGCCACTGATGGCTGCATTGTCTGATGTCTGCTTGTTCTTGTGTTATACAGGACAACCATAGAGAGCAGCGCTTCCACTCCGCATAGGCATGCACCAGTTTTGTGGTGTACAATCCTACATACCAGGCCTGGCAGTTCAGTTTGGGTGACAAAAATCACCCCCTCTGCCACTGCTCCCAGAGGGAACCATAGACCTGTCCTCTGGGGCAGAACTACCTGAGGGTCCAGGTAGGGCAAGGGCAGCAGGGGGGGGTGCCACCAGGCTGCAGCCCAAAAGTACTTCGCCTTGGTGCCATAGCCAGTGGTGGGAGTGTAGGCAGACCATGGGAAACTGGCCTACCCTGCTGAGGTATAGTAATAACATAAATACAATTAAAATTCCATATTGAAATAAAACAAAACGCAAAATAATGGACAGAATAACATTAAACAAAACATAAACATATAATAAATTAATATAAAAAGATAAATAATATAATTACAAACCCAATGAAAAAATAATATGAAATGAAAATGTATTTAGCAGAAAAGCAATAGAAATGTATGCATAATAAACAAAACATAGGTAATAAAAAATAATTATGATAATGAAATGACTATATACATAATATAATTATAATACAAATAATAACAATAAATAAGACTAAAAAAACACAGTTGAGCCCTGCAGCATAAAGTCCACTGTAAAATACAAGAAAACACACTGCCATGGCTAGGAAACACTCGTCGATGCTTTATTAACCAAATTACAAAGGATTGAGCGCTTTCTTCCCTATAACCAAATAAGTACTAAAAACACCAATAATGCCCTATACAGACACATTAGTATCTCCCAGGACTGTAAAGAATTTAGAGTTAGTATTTTAGAAAAAGTGGTAAAAAATCCGAGGGGTGGTGACTATAGAAGCCTCATAGAGGAGAGGGAAACTAAATGGCAAATTAAATTGCAAGCAAGTTTACCTCCAGACTTAAATGAAATAATATCTATAAAGCCTTTATTAAATAAAAAAGTGGAATTTATGAAATTAATTTTAAATAAAATGTTTTTATAGACAGAAAGTGGAAAGGTGAACACTATTTCTTATTTGAGGTAATTTGTTTATTTATAAAGATTTTATGAATGTTTTAAAGAATGTATAAAAGACAATTTTTTATGTTTGTTGCACTTTAAATATGGCCCATCAGTTCTTAATGAGTGACATCACTATTACAATAAAGTATTTAATCAGTTCTTAATGAGTGACATCACTATTACAATAAAGTATTTAATCAGTTCTTAATGAGTGACATCACTATTACAATAAAGTATTTAAAGGGGGAAATATTGAATGTATGTAGATTCTGATGAAATCCCTGGTTATAGGGAAGAAAACAATAAATAAGAATTACATAAAAAAAAAGAAGAGAAGGGCTGGGTGAGAGAAAAAAAAAGAAATAACATTAGTAACCACACAGATAACATACAAAACGTTTCACAAATAATTTATTGTATTCTGTTACATTTTACTTTCAACAATACCAAAGGCTAATAAATACCTTTATTACTTTGAATACTACTCTGTTGCTAAAACAGACACATTATAGTTCACATCATATTGCAACCAACAATCATTCAAGGGAGCATATATTGCACATATGCATGTTCCATGTGCACTGATTACATTTGACAGCAGGCCATATGAGCCTCAGCTATAGAAGTCTGCATTTCTAATGCTATCATTATGAATATGTAACACTATAGCTCTCAAGCTCTTAGAGTAATAAATCTGGACAAAACCATACATAATGGGGGTACCAATGACCAAAAAAAAGAGACAATTTTGAAATATTAGAAAGTTTATAGAATAACACATTCAACATGATTCCCATTACATTACACATGATTTGGCAGTTGTTCAAGCAGTAAACCTTACAGTTAATGTAGACCCTACCCTGTTCCACAGGTGTTGTTCTCATGTGTACATGACTGTGATGGATGGCACATTTTACTGGAGAGTAGTGCAATATATATTACAATTGTAGCATACTTGTGATCCTCTCCGCAGAACTTATGGTAAAATATACATGCTCTCTGCCATGTTGTAGCATAGCATGCAGGAATGTTCGGAAGATACTGGATGCTGATGCCTAGGAAACACCATGGATGTCCCCTAGTAGTCTGTTAATGGTACTTGTGGCTAACATATTAACTTCAACACATACCTTATATGCCAGTGGGATGGGTTCCCTGTGTTTGACTCTGTATGTGACTTGAAGGCTGCCAGAGGTCCTATAGTTCCTCTACTGTGTTGTTGGACTGCAAAGTCTTCATTTTCTCTCTGTTCATGGCTATTGACAGTAGAAAGAGCATTGGTTTCAGCCTGTAGCACATAAAAATGTATGTAAATTGTAGCTGCTACTAATAATCTGTCAGTGTTTACATTGTATCTGTACTCCACTATTTCCTCACTGTACATATAAAAAAGGGCATGGTATCTACATTGATGCCTTATATCCTGTTGAGTAGCTCAACGGGATTGGTTGTTTAGCATGCAATGCAGCAGTGCATGCTGCAATTAGAATCTCTGAAACACAGCCTAGGTCAGATGCAATCAATTAGTAATGTACACCATTATAAAAAGGCAAATGTTCAGCTAGACAAATCAGTGTGGATGAGAGTTGTATCAGAATTCAAACTCAGTTACACATTTAATTTGGAACAGTATATTTCGACAGAGGAGTATTGTACTCCATCAGGTATGTATCCATTTTGCTACCTAAATAATACATATGAACAAAATGTAGAACACAGCACCACAGAAAAAAACAGCAACATCTCAGATATTTAAAACACAATCAATTAAATGTCTACTAATAAAAAACATGCAGATACAATAGCCATAACTAATGTCACAGAAGGGAAAGAATTAAGATGGATTCTCAAATTATCAGCACATAGAGGGACAGGCTTGAATGAATCAGTACCTCTCAAGCCAGTTCTGAAAGAAAGAAAGCTTTTTAAATGGGCATTTTGCTATGTGTGTCTTTATGGCAATAGCCTTCTATGGTTTCTGCCTTAAAAGAAAGCTGTGCCTTTAAAATGTTTATGGCTATTGTATCTGCATGCCTTTTTATTGGTAGATATTTAACTGATTGTATTTTAAATATCTGAAATGTTGCTTTTTTTGTATGGTCTGAAGAAGCAATTTTATCGCGAAAGCGCTCACCTGTGTTTGAATAAAACTCTGTTTGGATTTTATACTGCTCTTTGCCATTTGCTTTTTATTGGTTTGCTGTGGTGCTGTGTTCTACATTTTTGTTAATTTTACTTGGTTCATGGTTGAACACAGCTTTGCGGTCAGCAGGACTTGTTTTACCATATAAATAAGACATATGTTGGGATGTGCTTAAGAATGATATGAAGTAAATATGTAAGCATTTGTTAGAACTGTACTCATAACATGGCCTTTTTTACCAGCCATTTGAGAGGTACAGAGGATGTATAGTAGGCCGAAGGTCTAATGCTGTATGATAACTATGCACACATTTTTCACGGATAGTTATATTAGTAACAGCCTGCATATCATTGCTGGAGCCTTCCTGTGTCCTGACAGAGTGCTCTTCAAACTATCTGGAGATATACAGAGCTAAGTATATTTTTCTAGCACTTCATGGTTGTGTACTGTTAATTGTTGCTTGACTAATTTTATATCATTGCTGGCTGACTTCAGAGTTGTGCACTGTTATTTTTGCTTCACTGTATAGTTTTTCAGAGCTCTGCTGAAGGTGTTTTTCCCCACCTCCCCCTATTTCTCTGTCTTAAGTTGGTATAACTGGTTTTACATCCTGTGTGTTATATGACTATCTCAAGGATTATTTGCATAAAATTTGACTCTATTAGTAACAGCCTGCATATCATTGCTGGAGCCTTCCTGTGTTCTGACAGAGTGCTCTTCAAACTATGTGGAGATATAGAGCTAAGTATATTTTCTGGCACTTCAGAGTTGTGTACTGTTAATTGTTGCTTGACTAATTTTATATCATTGCTGGCTGACTTCAGAGATGTGCACTCTTATTTTTGCTTCACTGTATAGTTTTTCAGATCTCTGCTGAAGGTGTTGTTTTTCCCCTACCCTCCCTCCGTATTCCTGTTTTGTTGTTTAAATTTGAAGGCTTTTGCAGTTGCCCACCCCCACTGTAGATTTGATCTGGGACACTCCCCCCAGTCCCATATCTTTACCTTATTCCACCTAATAGACTCCTTCTGCACTTGTTTTTAGTCATTTTTAATTTAATTGCATTTTTTAAACTCTTTGGTCTAACATTGCTACATACTCAAGTTTGCTAGCTTGCACTGCATTCAAATTGTTTTTACTGCTGTTTTAGCTACTTTTCTGTATATAAAAAAAATCTAAGCCTGTTTCCTACCTTTCCTGTATCTAGTGTAGTCCAGATTCAGATTTGCTGTATCCAGGACTGTATGTAAGCTTCTGAGCCCCCCCCCCAAGCTTTCTGTGTTGGAGGGAAGCCTTCTAGCTTATTAGTGGGAGTGGTAAGCATTAGGTAACCTATCTATCACATAAGGAGTGGTTCTGGCCCAGAAATTGTAGTTATTGGCCATTTGGGCAGTTTTTCCATCTCTCTCAACTTTCTGATTTAAAAGCCCACATTTGCACTTGTTTCCCCCCTTTCCTGTAATTAGTTTAGTCCAGATACAGATTCTTAGTTTTAGTACTTGAATTTGCTTATTCATGATTAGCACTTATTCAGAAAGTGTTGTGAGCACTAAATAAGCTATTAATTACTACAGCACTCAACCTTCCTCATTACTTAGAGGAAAACAGTTTTGGTACTTACTTTCCTCACTTGCTTAGAGAAAAACAGCTCTTGTACTCACTTTCCTCACTTATCTAGAGGAAAATAGTTTTTTATTCAGGCATGTCCAAGGGTCAGCTCCCAGTGTTCTCTCCTGTCTATCTGATGAATCTGGGCATCTTGGGGTAATGTAGAAATTGCCTCATGTACACAGACATCCCTCTCCTCCTACCACCCAACACTACAACCTGTGAGAGATGCACTTATCTAGCCAAACTGGAGGTAAAGCTCTCTCCAACCAAGACTGAACTTGACAGTCAAGAGGAGAAGGTAAACACTTGCACCACACCACACTCATCACATAGTCTCACTAAATCTACACCACCAAAATCCACACATAGAAACACAAAAACATTTGCAGAGGCTCTCAGTAATAATCTGCTCAAGCAACAGAGACCTCCAAAGCAGAAATGCAAGCAACCTCCACCCTCCCAACACAACCCAAATGACACATAGCCCACAGACTCAGTGTGCCACTCAACCACAGCCAATAAGGCAAAACAATGTACCCAACACACTAGTCATAGGTGACTCTTTAGTCAGGCACACTGATGTCCCACTCACCAGGCTAAACAAGGAGAAGGTTACTGTCAGCTGCTTGTCAGGTGCCAGGATCTGCCACATAACCCACTCACTCAGGTCACACCACAACAAATACAAATATGACTCTGTCATTGTCCATGTTGGTGTGAATGACCTGAGATGTACCTCCCTGGACTACATGAAAAGAGACATGGAAGAGCTCTCTGATCTTGTAGCCCAGGCAGGTATGACCCAAGCCCTGAGTAGCATTCTGCCACCACCCAGAATGATACCGCAGTACAAGGACAAAATGATTGACTTGAACAATTGGCTAAGCTTCTGGTGTCATTCTAAAGGGATCCAGTATCTGTCTGTCTGGGATTTCATGGTCGACAGACCACGATGCATTGCCAGAGATGGTCTGCACCTGTCACCCCTGGGATTCCGGATACTGGCTAAGGTTTTTGCCACCCCTATAGTACCTTTTTAGGCAAGTTTCAAATGACAAATTCACCACCATAACAGGAACAGGCAAGCAAAAATTGAGGGTGATGCTACTCAATGCTAGAAGTCTAAATCTCAAAATGCACTCACTCGAGGCACTCCTTAAAATGGAGAACATCAATATCTGTGCAGTGACTGAGACCTGGCTCAAGGCTCCAGAGAGCACCCCTGCACTACCAGGCTATAACTCATACCACACTTTTCGGCCATTTAACCTGGACCAGAACACCAAAGGCGGAGGTGTGTCCATATTCATTAAGGATATCCACATCTCCAGGCTAGTTGCTCAGCATAATGCATCCAAGGTTATCCAAGTGCAACTAACTCTGGGCAAAACTGCAATCCAAATTGTAGCTTGCTACAGATCCCCCACCATGCCCCAGGATTCCCACTCTTCTTTTCTTGATGTACTGGAAAATATTAGGGTTCAACCAAACACCCTAATAATGGGTGATTTTAACTACCCCAACATTAACTGGGAAAACTACTCATGTACCAACTCCTCTCAATGCTTTCTGGAATTCATAAACTCCAATGCCCTGGATCATCTAATCTGCACCCCCACCAGGGGCAACAGCATCCTAGATCTAGTCATTACCAACATGAGTTACCGGTGTTCCACACCTGAAGTCAACGTCTCATTGATCTGATCTGACCATAAGCTAATCACCCTAGATATTCACATCCTGCCCCCACATCCCATTAAGGAAACCACGGTAAAATATTTCTCCAAAGCCAACTTCATGCTTCTTAAGACAGAAGTGTTGAACTTCATGACACCCATGCAGATGGACAATACAGTTACAACTACTGAATCCTACACAATTGCCCTTTATAAGCACTTACATGAGTGCATGGATCGTGCTATCCCAAACAGAACCAAGATGCTATCCTCCAAAAAAAGGAAGCCAATCTGGTGGTCCCCTGCCATAAACAAACTGTACAACAGAAGTAAGAAAATGTTGCAAAAGAGAGTAAAATCCCATGAGTGGAGGAGCTCCCTGGTCAGCCTCAGTAAGAAGCTGCGATCCCTGATAAAATCCTCCAAAGCTAGCTAGGAAAAGAAAATCGCCACTGATTCTAAAGACAACCACAAATCATTCTATAGCTATGTCAAGAATCTTAATGGCAACACTCAGATCAGCTCTGAGTTGCAGCACAATGGCACTAAATATACAGACCCAACTGATATTGCCAACATCCTGGCAGATAGGTTCAGTGTTAACTTTACCCCCCTCTCACCCCCTAAAGGGCCCATCTCTATACCAGAAGAATGCAAAGTTGCTGTAATCACAGCTGCACAGGAAAAAACACACTCTCCAAAGCCAAGAACACAGCATCCATGGGACCAGACAACATCCCAGGCTGCATTCTACATGAACTACAGAACGAACTGGTACCCCACCTAAGTACCATGTTCAATCATAGCCTCACCTCAAGATTTGTGCCTGCTGAATGGTGCACAGTGACGGTTATCCCACTCCACAAGGGGGGAGCCACCACAGACCCTGGGAACTACTGCCCCATAAGCCTGATGAATCTGGTCTGCAAGGCCATGGAATGTATCATCATGGAACCTATAAGCAAAGACATTGGTAAGCACCAAACTCTGGACCCCAGCCAGTTCAGGTTTGTAAAAGGCTGGCCATTTCTCCTAAACCTGACAGACTTCTTTGAAGCAGTCACCAAAGCTGTAGACGAGGGTAAGGTGGTTCACACAGCCTATCTAGATCTTGCCAAGGCTTTCGACACCATCCCCCACTCTGGAATTATAGATAAACTCACTAAACTAGGTATAAATCCCTATGTCACAAGATGGGTAGCCAACTGGCTCACTGACAGAACCCACACTGTGAAAGCAGCAGACTCCAAATCCAACTTCAGACCAGTGACAAGTGGAGTACCACAGGGTTCAGTCCTGGGTCCACTCCTGTTTGGTATCTACTTCTCTGAAGTACAGGCTAACACAGAAGGTCTTTGGCTAGAGAAGTTCGCAGATGACTGCAAACTAGGAGCCATAATCGAAACTCCTAATGATGTGGACATCCTACAAAAGGGCTTCACTGTGACAGATGCCTGGTGTCAAAGCCATGGCCTCAAGCTCATTACCAAAAAGTGCATTGTCATCCCCTTTGGTAAAAACTCTGTACCCATGAACTACAACATAGGTGGTAGTATACTCAACACCAAAAGTGTGATAAGAGACCTTGGGACACAGGCGGACAGTAGTCTCTCCTTTGATAATCACATCGCCACAGTAGTCAGGAAATCTTTCTACGTGGCACACCTCATCACAAAAGATTTCTCATCCAGAAAAAAGATGTCATTGTTCCCCTCTACTCATCAATCATTAGACCCATTATAGAGTACAATGCCCCTTTTGGTATGTACCTCACAAGACATCTACAACAACTGGAAAGGCCGGAGAAATACCTCACAAAGAGGATTACTGGCCTTAAACAGATGCTCTACACAGATCATCTCAAAAAACTCCAGCTTTACTTCGTCGCATATTGCCTACTCAGAGGTGATCTCTGTCTAACATACAAAGCTATGTCAAACCCAAAGATGTTGGACATGCTCCACTTAAAGAAATCCCAATCCCTCCAAGCTAAACGCTCTAGGGACCTAAACCTTGTCACCACAATAAACAGAACATGCCGGAGGGATAGAGTCCTATCCCAGAGACTTCCCATACTCTGGAATAAACTACCTATCTATATCAAACAAAGCTCCTCATTAGCACTCTTGAAGAAAAATCTTGATGATTGGATGGGAAATAGAAAATTCACCCTGGGGATCACTTCTGTGGCTCTGCTCGACAGTGACACAGGAAAATAATTTTCTTGAGTGGCAAAAACCAAGGTACTTTTTTGGCTGGGCTTGTATATGCCCTAGAGCTGATGACCTAGTACCTACTTATGAACCTAAGAACCTATAGGTCCCTTGAGAGCACTTTAGAATTTACACTGTTGTTTGGTTAGCACATTTGTCCCTTAGCTTGTTATATTTTTTTTTGGGGGGGGGGTGGATGATTCCCTAGCTATGACACAAACTAGAATGGACTGTTGTGTTGGGTGTGTGAGCATAAGTGAGTATCTGTTATGGCACAAACAAGGGTATGTTTGTCATGCTACTCTCCTTGTTTTGTAGCCCCCATCTCATTTGTTGACCACTGTTGAATCTTTAAACTGTACTCAAGTGGTGAATACTGAGAGTCTTCCTGTACTGCTTTATCTGTACACAGTTCTTGACATGAGTTATTTTATATGATCCTTATCTGTGTTTTCATTATTTTACTTTTCAGTAAACAATATGCCCACTAGGCATAAGCCCCCATTTTCTGAGGCAGAGAATGACCTCATAATTGAAGCATTAAGGCAACATCATGTGGCCCTGATGTCCAGAGGCAGGCTGATATGTCACAACATGTAACCCTGTGGGACTAAGTGGTTCAAAATGTAAATGCAACTGGGTGACAAAATCACAGCTATTAGCAAGTGCAACACAGAACCACAGACATGATTCATGCTGCAAGGAGGCATGTTGCTGAAGTGGCACATGATCGTCAGGTCACCGGTGGTAGACCTACAGCATAACAACCCCTCAGCACCGCCGAGGAATTTCTGCAAACATTGCCACACAGGAAGACTCCCAGCAGTCCATCAGCCAGTATGTTTTGGACATGAGTGCCACTCCTGCATCTCAGGAGGAGCTTCCAGGTAGGCTTTGTTAGATCATCAGTGGAATACTGTTGCATTCATTCTGTAATAGTGTATATAGTTTTAATGTGTGTCATATGGCTTTTTTGGTGGGGAAATTTAAGATAGTTGCAGTTTTAAGGTCATTTAGAGGTTGTCAGCCACATTCTTGTTATCATTGCAGTTACTGTAGATATAGATTATTAAAAGTATTGCCCCCTGTTATACTGTTAAATGCGATGCTGTTATCATTACTTCTCCCTTTACTTTTTTCAGGGCCGTCAGGAATCCACAGATCTAGGGCTTTTGCAATTGGTAAGCAGAATACATTTATGTCAGTAATGTAGAAATATTAAAAACAAGTAATCTCCGTGGTACCCTGAAGTCTCAAAACAACCCACTAAAGTGTAGTGGGTCCAAAAACAAAAAGGATTTTCGACTAGAGTCTGTGTACTTAATAAAGGATTTTTGACTGGAAGTCTGTATACTTAATAAAGGATTTTCAACTGGAAACAGACTGCCTACCTTGCTTGGATTACTTTCAATTACTTAGTAATGCTGTACAATTATATATTTTCTGTTATTATTTTTTGTTTTGGTTTTGTTTTGACTTAAGATGAGTTTAAGTTCGCTACTTCTACTACTATTGTCTGATCTGATTAATATACAGTGATTAGCTAGAAATATATGGACTGAAAATCTTCCACATAGAGAAGTTTCTTACACTGTAATGTAGAAATATTCCAACATATCTGTGAGAGTGTCATCTCAGGCCTGCTGTATGAATTGCTGTACTGTCTGAATACTTGTCAACTGTACAGATATTTGCAGAATGTCCATATGTGTAAGTTATACTTCTGGACTGTATCATAGTGATTGAGTTGCAAACTGTTGACAGGTTATTAAAGATTTCAGACGTAAAATAATGACAGATCTCACATTCAAACTGTGCAACGCTCATAAATGTCATGGTGAAGCAATATCTGCTATTCTATCACCTTTCTAGGTTTGTAAGGGCAATATACCAGAATGATACCAATTCTTCAGCCTTTATCTACCCATTATGTATGTTTTTATCCACATTCCTTACCCTAAGAGGTTGAGAAGTATGAAGGTCTGTAAGTAACAGCAGTGTAAATTACTTAACATATATTGCAGCATAGTAGTGCAGGTATTAATGTATTCCTGTTTTCCTTACTTTTATCACAGGTGAACACGGAAGTGGTTCTGTGTCCCCCCTATGCCAGCTGATGCCAGTGTCTCATCAGACTCCAATGATGATGGTGGCCAAAGGGAGGCACAGCCAGGGTTGCAGAGGTTGATTCTGACACAGAGGTTGACATCCAGTGACCTCTACCTCATTATCACCAGACACAGCTGGTATGCCTACACATACCCAGGGAAGTGTGGCTACTACTATGGCTTCAGTGACTGTTGACACTGGCCATAGCCAAACTGTTGGTGAGGTGCCACACAGGTGGGTTGATAGGGGTGCTCGGAGGAGGCCTGCTGTCCCTCCCCAACCTGTTGCAGGTGTCTCATCATGTGTCACTTGACATATGTTTAGGACTGACATGGAGGCACAGGCTCATTCAGAAAGGAACTCGAGGAGAATGCTCAGGGTTATAGATGCAGCGCAGTCTGATATCCATGACTGCCTCTACTGTGTTGTTGATTCCCTGGACTGGTTGAATGACACATTGGAATTAGGATGTGTTTATGATGGAATGCAATGTATCTGTCATGGAATACACATTGTCTGTGATGGAATGTCTGCTGGGAAGGGAGTGTTGGCCTCATGGGTATAGGTCAGCAACTACATCTGCTGAGAGCCAACGTGGCCATGCCTGACCATGCTCCCAGAGTAGCAGTACATCCACTGGTTCAGCAGGGAATGTGCTGTCCGCACCCAGATGTAGCAGGCTATTGGGTCATGGTCCTTGGCTTAACTATAATGGGAGCACATGCATCAGACATTGGTCATCTTCAGGTAGTAGCACAGCATCTGACCTTGGGCATGGAGGTGCCAGTGCAACTCTCGGCAGAGCCAGTTCTTGTGTTCGGGGGCAGGGAGGATGAACTGTCAGCTCTACCATGCATGGCTCACAGTGGACCGACATACAGATACATAGGACTAGCACTGAGCTTGGCTGTGTTCATGCAGACGCTCACACACCAATGTCACATTAAGGGCACCTACAAATACACACACAATATTTACATGGTCCATTTTACCTGTTTCTTTTGTTTACTCACACACACACTCGCCATCCTTTTGTGTGAGCCTAGGCCTCTTGCACCCCCATACAACACCCTGTGTAAATGACAATAACTGTGCCACATCCCTGCTGTTTATTGTTTAGATTCAGGGATACTAAAGCTATGTGTCTGATGCACAGGATGGCTATCTATATTACTATGACATTATTATCTCCATCTGAGCTGTTGAACTGATAATTGTACCTGTCATTTAGATTGCATGTAGCCATTTAGACAGTTGCTAGCATAATAATTTATCTACTTTATAGTGGATGCTTTTGCAAGGGCTGTGAATTCAGACAATTAAATGTGTCTCATTAATACATCTAACTTTCTCTTTAAAGATTGTTTAGTACAAATGTATGGGTGCACATCCAAATTCAACCTATCAGATTCAGAGCTCAAGATCGTATGTCAGCACTGAAGACAAATCTCATCAGAAGGATAATACAGTATAATGCTTCTTTTTGCATGTACATCACCATACATTCCGAGGTTCATAGGAGGTGACTAGATTATTGACCAGATGATGTTTAGAAGCATAGCCGTTACATCACAATATAATGTTAAAAGTCAGATATAATGTATGGCCAAGTTTTGTCTAGCAAAGACCACCCATGTCCAAGACTGAAGCAGCAGTGATCCATGGTAGACAATATTTTCACAGCAAGTCATCCAGCCTGTCCTTCAACAGGGTAATGGAGGTGCTCTGCTTGACATGGATTTGAAGCCTACTGTAGAGGTGAGATGACTTCTGAGAGATGTAGCTGTCTTTCCAGCATGTGCTATCTATGTCATAGTGTACATTGAGGTCCCTGGAACAGGTAAGTCGAATCCCATATTACTTACATATGTGCGACATTTTCATCCCATTTTGTTCACAGATAGTGATGTAAGGCAAACATAATCTGCCTCAAAGATATCTATATGATACTGCACACAGTGACAGATACATCAGTATGCCCACAGAAGACATAAGTTGGAGACCCTCTGATGTTTTATTACTCAGACATGTCTGAGATCTGTCAAGTTGGTGCAGGCATCTGATAAAATACACTTCAAAGGGTGGATTATATTAATTAATACGGCCAATTAGGGATGAGTATAGGGGTTACTAACATATATTGCTATTGATGTAATGCCATTGCTAATCAGATATAAGATTTAGAATGTTTACCTCCCCATAGTAGACCCAGGTTGCAGTAGACATGTGTTCCAAGGTCTATCAATACAGAAGTGGGGAATAGTATACTCGTGGTTATTTTATAATAAGCAGGAACATATATTATTACCACAGGGTATGCTGATGCATTTCTGTACAGTTCGTGTAACACCCATGGCTTTGACAGCAGTCATTAGTGCCACAGGCCTTCTCTTTTGTTCAGAACTTCTGAGATATATATGTCAAACATGAGGGTCCATGGCAGCAACGCTTCTGTTACCACACAAGTGACATGTTTGCTGCTTGAGGTGAAGTCTTGCACTATGATTGAATTTTGTTGGTCTGTGATCCCATTTGCAAATCAACTGGTAACATAAGATTTGATATTCATCTTAGCTAGTGTCCCACTGACAACAAATGTTGGATTGTGTTGAAGGTCTTGGCCAAGTTACAATAGGATGTGTGCACATCTTTGTCTTTGTGTATGTCTCTGGTCACAGTCTTGAATCCCACCAGATTTTGCAGCCACAAGATACCTTTGATAATGCCTAACTGGAACACATCTAGTGTTTGGAGGTCACCTATTTCCTTGTGTCTGAGACGCATGCAAAATGTATCCATTGCCTTATGGCAGAGGGTGCATAAAGTTATGATTCTATAATTACACTTCTAGTTTGCCAGTCATCTCTTGTGTGGTTGGAAAATGGTCACTGTATTCCATTCAATGTGGGCAACAGCAGTATTCAGTCTCTGGTTGAACATGTTGCCTAGGGAGTAGTTCTCTGTGTAAGAACATGAAGAACACAGGTCGGAATGCCATCTGGTCTCATGGAGAATGTACTCCCAACCTTAGAGAGGGCAGTGAAAACTTTCTCATTGTAGATACTACAGCTTGGAGGTGATGTTGCATACATGGTTTGTAGTAGGTTTAGTTTTCAATACAAAATTTGTAGTTCCAGCAGTAACAACCAAGAAGTAAACACCCAAATCTGCTGAATGAGGAGTCCGGATCCAATAATTCGTCACCACGAATGTGAAGTTTCTACAATTTTATTAAAACAAACTTTCATAAAAAAACTGTAGTAGTTAAGCGCTTTTTTTTTTTATTTTATGGAATGGGTCCAAGAATGAATTGGAATTATTTATTGATTACTTGAATAAATCTAGTGAATACTTAAGATTCACCTACAATTTTGACAGTAAAGGTATGTCATACTTGGACACATACATATACATTGAGAAAGACCACTTTGCATCCAAAATTTTTAGGAAAAACACATTTAGTAACACATATTTGGAATATTCTAGCTGACATCTCTATAAACAAAAGGCTAGTATAATTAAGGGACAGTGCATTAGGGCAGCAAGACTTCTGAGTTTAAGGATATGGTTTTAGAACTTGACTTTATTGGAAATATGTTTTTGAAAAGGGGATACCCAAGCAATCTTATTGACAACACTATAAAATACGTTAGGTCTGAATGGGGTAAACAATATAAATCACTGTTAGGTAGTGGTAGAATGAATTTACAGACAAATGTTACTGAAATCCCAGAAAATGTGAATGAATTTAAACGGTCATGTATATTACAGTATGGACATTTTAAGGATATTCAAAATATTATCACATGTAATTGGAATATATTGAAGGCCGATGACAATATTTATAACTTAATAGGGGAACAACCAACCTTTGTTTACAAAACAGGATTTAACCTTAAGAATTTATATGAGATGAATATTTTCTTTTACCTAAGAATAGTTCTAGGGAGTGTGGAACACATAAATGTGGCAATTGTAATCAGTGCCACTCAATCATGGAAATTGCTCAGATAAAGTTGGAAAATATTAATCAGTCTGTAGTGTATTTCCAGAATGGCAATTGTCGTACCCAGCATGTGGGCTTGTCTACACTTGGCTAAGTGTACCACATGCCCCTGTTTCTATGTGGGAAAAACTAATAGGTGTCTTAGGAACAGGATATATGACCACTTTTATTGTATAAAGAAAAAAGATGAAACAAAAGCTTTATACAGACATTTGCAAAAGTGTCCTGGATGTGATGAATTCAAATTTGCCAGCCTTGAGCAAGTGAGAAGAAATCCAAGAGGTGGTAGTATTACTAAGAAACTAAATGAGAAAGAAACTAGATGGCAAATACTATTGAATTCTACAGTCCATCCAGGTATAAATGATGGCATATCAATGAAAGCCATTCTGGAAGAAAAAGTGTGAGTTTCATAGTGATTCATTTATGTCTACAAGTATTGTTACTAATTTTAACACGTTTGATACAATTGGTATGTGTTTTTAAAATTATGCACTATATATGGCACTTTAGGTTGTATAGGGCACTTTAAGAAGATGATGTTAGTTCTTAATTGTTTGATGAGTTTTAGAAATTGATTGGTTTATTTAAACCATTATGTCAAGTGTGATGATGTTCTGAAGAAGTCTATGTGATAGATGAAAGTGCTTAACTACTACAGTTTTTTTATGAAAGTTTGTTTTAATAAAATTGTAGAAACTTCACATTCCTGGTGACGAATTATTGGATCCGGACTCCCCATTCAGCAGATTTGGGTGTTTTACTTCTAGGTTTGGTAGTGGCAGAGGGGACACGTTTCAGCCAAACGTGTCTACTAGCAGGTTTGGAAGTTACACTGGGTCAGTGTGTGCACTACCATACACAACTGGGTCCAAATACATCTGAGTTTTATATATCTATATATATCTAAATATCTATATATATATCTATATATATATATATATATATATGAAACGTTCAACGAACCACTCCTTGAGCCAACAACCTACGACCACAAGTTAAAAAACACCTTTATTCGATCCACATAAAATTGTTGACTGTGCAAAATTTAATCCACAAAAGCAGATCAATAATCCACTGTGTAGGAATAACCCACAAAACAGGTCAAGCGCTTTCGTCGATAGACTTCATCAGAACAGTTAATAATGGATACTGAAACCATTTGTATATATACTCTTCTTAAAAGATAATGGGCAAACCTGATATAACCGTACAACAGAAACACACTAACCATAGCACAACCTACAAGGTCAACAATTTTATGTGGATCGAATAAAGGTGTTTTTTAACTTGTGGTCATAGGTTATTGGCTCAAGGAGTGGTTCATTGAACGTTATTTGTGGTGGTTTCCGCTCTTTTACACACCTCTCAGTGTTTTATATATATATATATATATATATATATATATATATATATATATATATATATATATATATATATATATATATATATATATATAATTTTGCAGATGTACATGAAGAAAACCTTATGGTTATCCCTGGATATGTTGTTGTGTAAATTATTACCAAAGTTGCTCTTTGAGGGTTTTTCAAAGTGTCTTATTTGCATGTTTACACTGAGGAGAGTGGCCTTCCCATCCTGGATTCTCAATGTTGTATTTGTAAATAGTAGCTTCTTTCAGTTACCTTATAATGTAGTAATGACATACATCCACCAGTATGGTTTCTACTTTCTGGTGAATCTTTGTTTGAGCCTATCAGGCACAGTTATTTGTATACGTCTGTGTAGATAGGGCATCAGAGAGTAAGTTACTATAGCTGTCAATGTCCTTTGTAGAAACCATGTCTTGGTAGTAGTTTAGAGCATCCCTTAGGAGGGTGTAGTTACCTTGGATGATATTTGTGAACCTGATCCCCCCTTTGAGGAGTTCAGTAGCTATATCCACTTTGAAACATAGTGCCTTATGGTTGGATTAACAATGCAGGCACTACACATGTGCCATTACATTGTTCACTCATATTGTTGAGGTACAGTTCTGGAATATCAGATAACCCTGCGGGGCGGTGCACTATTTCTTCAGTGGCATTTCAGTTCACCAACTACAGCTAATATTATGGAAGCGAGTTTGTTGTCCTATAATCATCCCAATCAATGGATGAATACTTTCACTCACCCCTGCCTGGACTGTTCTATTCTACTTTAATTGCTCTATTTTATAATATATAGGCTGTGTGGGCTTTTGTGTTTATGGATGGTGATCTATTAATGGTGATAATATGAAGGGGTTTCCTATCCACAGTATGTTGGACATAGAATAACTCCATATAATTATCTTTTCTAAACAGTCTTGAGGCATACTAATCTTCAAAGTAAATAGATATGACAGCTTCTGTTGTTCACACAAATTCCATTTGCTGTCTGGTTGTTTGCAAGGCATTAAGGCCAAAGCACTTTGCAGCCTTGAACCAGGTTACAGTGACTGCACAAACATTAACAGCTTCACTGAGAAGAGTGCTTACAGAGAGTGCAGTTTAAGATGTGAACTCCTAGAGTTTAGCAGCATGGC
Source organism: Protopterus annectens (assembly GCF_019279795.1). Taxonomy (NCBI): domain Eukaryota; kingdom Metazoa; phylum Chordata; order Ceratodontiformes; family Protopteridae; genus Protopterus; species Protopterus annectens. Next base: position 161,234,044 of record NC_056726.1, on the reverse strand, counting down.
CCTCACTTTGTTGGAGGTGTACATTTTCATATTTGGTTATTCTGCTTTTGTGACATTGCCTAATAAAGGGATTATGGAGCAGTCAAGTGGTTTATGTCTGACAAAGCAGTGTGCTCTATTCACCATGTCATCCCATAAAGACAGGTACCATATTACCTTAGAATGACACCATAAACTTAGACAAGTTCAGAGACTTTTTTTATATACAGTGGCATCATCCTAGGTGAGGGTATAATGTTGCTCAAATATGGGTACATACCTGGCTTGGACCCCTATTTAGATAACTCAGTCATGTGTGTGTTCATACATTTCCAGTAGTCACATCTCAAGTTGTGCATACCAAGATGAAGTATGCTGGATTAAGACTGGGACTTGTTGTTGAGAGACTTGATTGCATGTGTGCTGTGACGAATACCTCTTTTACATAGGTGACATTAAACATATCCTTGTTTAAGCTGCTGAGTGGGGCATTTGTACATCTCACTATACAGTCAACTATTACGAAAAACTTTGGGATACATGCCCATTGCCATAAGAACTTCTATGGTGAAACAATGGTGATGATATTTCTTAAATGTACTGTCTGCTTGTAGCCTGATTGTGTTTAGGATATGTCTGCTGTTTAGGTTGGTTTGTGGGAAGTACCTCTGCACATGATGGTTTGTGTTGTGTGCATATTATGAATAGGAGTCAAGGTGTGTGAGCGGACAGCCTGCTTAGTGTTAGCCTTCTGGAAGCAAGAGAGCACTGATTCCAGATTCCTATTATAGGTGGGTCTCTTGAAAATTGTACTTCAGTGATGGAGATACAAGCTGTTAAGTACACATGAGGTATTATCTGCACTGAGTCACAAAACCCATGTCAACTGTGCTAGCAGGGGAAACAGAAGAACAATGATAGGTGATAATGGGAGGTTTGAACCTGGTATCTGCATACAGAATGCAAAAAGAGGGGTATATGTGATCTGACTGCTATTTTCAGGTGACTAATCAATGGGGTGTACATTATGAGGAACTTCATAAGGTGGATCAGTACCTCTGATATTGATATGCAAGTGGGTAAACCACCTCTTGTTATGCAAAGAGGTTCTGACAGCTAGCTCTGCTACATAACATCAGCTGTTTTTATTTGAAAGCAAGTGTATTGACGTTTCTGTATGTATGAGGGCAAAGTGTTACAGTCTCTGCACATAATCCAGAGCAGGTAATAGAAAGACACACTGTTAAAGCCAAAACTGAGTGCAGACACACTTTCAAATAATTAATCCTACTGTACACTCTTGCCACAAGTGCACAGATGGGGTTTCTCCAAACACACATCAACTTCTTCTTCCTATTTTTTTGGATAGTACCATTAGACTCACCACAGCAGAAAATTTGCTTCCATTTCTACCTGTTCCCTGCATCTTGCTCTGTCACACCAACCACCTGCATGTCCTCTGTCACCACATACATAAACTTATCTTAGGCCTTCCTATTTTCTCTTACTTGACACCTCCATCCAGCATCATTCCTCAGCACATGTCCAAACCAACACAATCCCTCCACTCTGTCTTTGTCGCCAAACTGTACAGCATGAACTGACACTTTAATATGTGGTTAATCCTCCTGTCCATCCTCAGCACACACAATGTAAATTGTAACATCTGGGAATCTGCAAACATCTGTTATGACTCCTGTCTTTTTGTCAGTGGCACCATCTGCAACCCATATGACATAGCTGGTCTCACTACCATCTTGCAGACCTTCCCTTTCAGTCTTATTGGTACCCGTCTATCAAAACTCATTCCTGAAACTCTTCTCCACCCACTCCACCCTGCATGCTCTCGCTTCTTCTCCTGTCTTCCACACTCACCATTACTCTGAACTGTTGAGCCAAAGTATTTCACATCATATGCCTTTGCTAACTGTATTCCCTGCATCCTAACCATTCCTCTAGCCTCACTCTCATTCATAGACCTGTATTCTATCTTAGTCCTACTGACCTTCATTTCTCTCCTCTGTAGAGCATATCTCCACATCCTCAGGGTCTCATAAACCTGTTCCCTACTCTCAATACAGATCACAATATCATCTGCAAAAATCATAGTCCATGGGAAATCCTGTGTGATTTAATGTATCAACCTATCCATCACTGCTGCAAATATGTTTGTGCATACAATAATTGGAATGTAACTGTTGTCAGTCTTATATAGGATGAGGTGACATCTACCCATCTGTCAGGCCAGTATGTGAGCATGGCCTGTTGTGATATATACATATCCAATAATCTGATATCACTGATGATATCAGCAGTGTCTGTTAAAGACAAGAGGATACTGTCCCTTAGGCTGCTGTAAAATACTCTGTGCAACATCCACCAGCAGTCCATAGACATACACACACAGTTGACTGTGCTGAAGATAGAACCCCCTACCTATGTAGGTTTACATACAATAGATCTGACCACTTAACACAGTCACGATAGCACAAGTACGATTGTAAGAGGACTGCAGATGATCTTATGGTAGATGACATCAGCAGGCCATATGGAGGACAAGAGTTTGAAGGACTGCCTTCACTAAATGTTTGTGCAAGCACAAAAACAGTGCAAATCCATGCTATTTGAGAAGTCAGTATGGGATACACACTTACACTGTTTTTATGGAGACAAACACACACACGAAGTTGACTACAGTGAGGATAGTATGCCTACTTATCTAGATTTACATATAACAGACCAGAGTACTTAACACACACACCACAGCATAAATCTGATTTGAACAGGACTGCATGTGATCTTATGGTAGATGACATCAACAGGCCATATGGAGGACAAGAGTTTGGAGGTCTGCCTTGACTGGATGTTTGTGCAAGCACAAAATAGTGCAAAACCATGCCATTAAAGAAGTCAGTATGGGATACACACTTACACCTTTCTTTATGGAGACACACACACACACACACACACACACACACACACACACACACACACACACACACACACAAACTAAGTTGACTGTAGTGAAAATAGAACCCCTACCTTTCTAGGTTTACATAGTACAGATTAGCAGATCAGAGTATTTAATGCATGTGCCATAACACAAGTCTGATTTTAACAGGACTACAGGTGATCTTATAGCAGATGACATCAGCAGGCCACTTGGAGGACAAGAGCTTGGAGGACTGCTTTGACTGGCTGTTTGTGCAAGCACAAATACAGTGTAAAACTATGCCATTTGAAAAGTCAGTGTGGTATACACACATGCACCATTCTTTAAGGAGACACACACACACACACACACACACACACACACACACACACACACACACACACACACACACACACACACACACACACACCCAAGTTGACTGCAGTGAGGATATAACCCCTACCTATCTATGTTTACATAAATACCACAGTACAAGTCAGATTTTAGCAGGACTGCAGGTGATCTTATGGTAGATGATAGCAGGTCTTGTGGAGGACAAGAGTTTGGGGGCCTGTCTCAACTGGATGTTTGTGCAAGCAGAAAAACATTGGCAAACCATGCCAGTTATGAAGTCAGATTGGGATACACACTTCCACTTTTGTTTATAAACACACACACACACACACACACACACACACACACACACACACACACACACACACATACACACTTGACTGCAATAAGATTAGAACCTCTACCTATCTAAATTTGGGAGATATAGATCACAGTACTTAAATGTATGCACCAGAGCACAAGTCTGGTTTATGTAGGAGTGCAAATGAACTTATACTAGATGGCATAACTGACATAACCAAGCCATGTGTGGAAAAACAGGTTGGGAGGCCTGCATAGTTACATTGCTTCATAGTGTCATCTGAGGCTAGTAGTCTAGAAAATGAATACTGTTCAATAGGCTAGCTGTGTAACAACAAAACCCTTATTGAGCATATTTGTCTGATTGCGTTTCGATGATCAAGCCTTTGAGGACCATCAGTTGGCCCTGTCCATGAGGGAGAACACAACATTACAAATTATAGCTTCTACAGTGGTTGATATATGTCTGGAAAAATCAAGGGTGACACATGATTCTTGTGATTGTTGGTGTTGTTACTGGTGGGAAACAAATGGATGGCTTGTTAATATATGTACATATACTTATATTGTGCCCTCAGTTTGCAATGTTTCCACATGTAGTCTTAAGGGAGACATGGAGTCTGAGAAATGATAGGGTATCATACCTCTCAACTGTCCAGATTTTTGCATAATGTCTAGATGTTAGACTAATATTTATGGTCTGTTTCTCATAATATTGTAATTTTTTGGAAATTCAATGGCAAATAATTTTGAAATGAAGTCAGAAAATAATGGCAGACGCGAATTTCAGATGTCATATCCTTCAGAAAATTTATGCTAATGCAACGCCTTTCTAAGTTTGTAAGAGCAATATTTAAAGTGTCCCTATTTTTGGGCCTTTGTCTCCCCATTATTTGTGACTTTGTCCTGATTTCTTCCTCTAAGAGCTTGAGAGGTATGTAGGGCACTATGAACATATATCTATATCTATATATCTATATATATATATATATATATATATATATATATATATATATATATATATATATATATATATATATATATATATATATATATATATATATATATATATATATATATATATATATATAATATATATATATATATAATATATATATATATGTATGTGTGTGTGTGTGTGTGTGTGTGTGTGTGTGTGTGTGTGTGTGTGTGTGTGTGTGTGTGTGTGTGTGTGTGTGTGTGTACAAATGGATAGATAGATAGATAGATAGATAGATAGATAGATAGATAGATAGATAGATAGACAGATAGATAGATAGTGCTATAGTGTAAGAAGCATCAGATTTGTACTATGGATAACTAAGTGCACATGCATGCTCATTTGCCTTTTAATTTTACCAGTTTGCACATAGGTAAGCAGTGTGCAAACACAAGGTGCATTGCTCACATCTGACACTTACTATTAAGTAATATAAGCCCATTACTATGTCCCACTCCTATCTCTACTCCAGGCCGAGATTTCCTAATTACTAACGGCAATAACTGAATGTATCCCGTGTCTGGGGTTGGCAGTATGACATAAATCCTATTTCGTCTTTCATGGTTTCTGCACTGCTGTGCTTTACTCAAACTGGCTTAGCCATTGCAAAAAGGTTTTATGCATGTGATACACCACATAAATGTGGAATTAAAAAAGACAAAGTTGATAACAATATGGAACACAGAGTCACAGTCTGTAAAACACACATCAGACAGGAAAGTCACCTTAGTCCTTTTAGCTAAAAAAGCAGCTTGCCAGAACTGGAGTCATTCATCAGACAACCACCTGCATAAAAATGTACACTGCTATACATCAGTTACCTAACATATACAATGTATGATCAAATCTATATTACTGCCCTGAAATTGTGGGGGTAATAACTGTGACAAACACCTATGTACCATGAGTTTGGGGGTAGCATAGATGAGTTACTGTTAAGGCAGTTACAAGGGGATAGTCCTGTATTGGGGGTGGGGGAACAAATCACATTTACTGTTGGGATACAGACAATTCTAAAGTCAGACATGGCAATGTGTAGCCTCACCTTCTAACTTCTGTCTTGAATGATGTACCAGTAATCTGCTGCAGTAGGATGGTATGAATGTTTCATGCATGAGGCCTACTAATTACAAATTGCCTCATAATAGTAAAATAGTGTTTGTAGTCACATGTGAATTTTTCTGTACAAATACACTATTCATTACTTGCATACTGTACCAAGTTCATAGATACAAAGGATATGTCATAATACTCTAGAAGAATACAGTGTAGGTTAAGGACATATTTTGCAAAGCAGTATTTGACACAACTGCATTTCAGGGCTGACTTTGTCTGATGCAAGAAATACACAGCCAATACATGAATAGGTACAGGTTGAGTGAGTTGTCAAGCATCAATTTTAATATATGTATGTGAGTAGGAGTAAGGTATTAGCCCCTAGGTCCCTAAGTGGTCAGTGAATGGGCTATGCATTGTCTCTTAGCCAAAGCAAGAGCATAATGAGCACACCTATGTCTGCCTACAGGGACAGCAGTTGGGGGTTCCTCCTCCAAGTCCTCCTGTGACTGTGACTGTGGTGACTTAGGTATTGGTGGGGGATGTGTGTCCCTTCCCCTTGTTGATCCTGATGCAGTTGATTGTGAAGGATCAGATTGTGGAGCATAGCACATACTGTAAATATCTGTGTACATGTGAGTGGAGTATACTGAAAGGCTCCACTGGATATATCTAGGCACCTGAAACATGACTTCAGAACCCCAAACACATGCTCTATGATGTTTCTAGTTTGCGCATGTGCCTCATTATGGTGTTCGTCCATGAGTATGTGTGCATTTCTGATGGGTGTCATTATCCACAGTTCCAGGGAATAGCCAGCATCACCTAGTAAATGGTTCCATGGGATGTCCACCTTAGCAAACATTTGGTACAGCTGTTATGTGTGCCAGATATGGGAGTTGTGCTAACTGACAGGGTTGTCAGCAAACAGATTCAAGATAATCCTCTGGGAATTGCACACAACTTGGCAGTTGATGGAGTGGTTTCCCTTGTGATTTAATGTTGATTCTACTCTTCTCACTAGATGGTGCCTTGATGTGTACATGAGTGCAATATATGGCACCCAGTACTTCAGGGTAGTGCACTACATGGTAGAACCATTGCATATTGCTGTCCACTCCTCAGAGGAAAAGGATATGTGTTCACTGGCATGTAGGAGCATAGCATCCAGGAAATGGGGAGATATCCCGGATGCTGATGTCTGCAACAGTCCTATCATGTCATTTGGTCTTTGAAAAGCACCTGTAGCTAATATCCTTAGGGCTACACATACCTTAGTTTCCACTGGGATGGGTCTCCTTTGGTTAGCTCCGGCTCTGAGATGAGGGAGGCAGAGCTCACAAAGTTCTTGTAATATGTCCCTGTCCACCCTGTAGTGCTCTACAATCTACAGCTCATGTAGCACCTGGTAGGTTACCCTGGGCCTGAACACTCTTCTCCTTCTCAGCCTAGGCCTATTGTCAGCAGCACCAGCAGCATTGACTTCAGCTTCTAGCACATGCAGATGTAGAATAGCTGCAACAGACCCTAGCATTATCACAGTTAAAATTTCCATGTCTCTACTCCAATGGTCTTGAAGTATCAAGGGAAAATGAGAATGTAGGCTGTATGCATACTTTATAAATTTCTTGAGTAGGTCCACCATGTGGGATTGGCTAATTAAGATACAATTCACCTGCTTAAGATATAATTAACAAGATTTAGAGGTCCTACTTCAGTGAGCAGTAGTGTGCTGTGTGTATCATCAAGCAACAGAGTGCAGCTGTGCATTATTAAGGTAAGCCATGTCAAAATTCTATGATCTCATCCCTGTTGTCATGAAAACATGAATTACTGCAAGTTACACTTTATTTGTGTAAGTTGTGATGTCAGAACAGTATGAGAAAATTTGACATACCCTGTACTAGAACCCATGCCCATCTGCACTCCAGTGCAATAATTAACATCTGTCATCACAGGAGTAGTTATGCAAATTCCCATAATGGGAGGCTATTAGCAGTGGGCAGCCCAGCTTACTGGGTTTGTGCAATGCCCAGTGGTGCTCAGCAATATTAATTGAATGCATTTGGTTTTATTTTTGGATGTATAGCTCATGTCTGATACGTGGGTGATCTAGTCACAAAAACAAGGTGTGTATCACCAAAACCATTTGTGGCAAGCATCTCACTGTGCAAAGATGTGCAATACACCAAAAAAAACAGTGAACTGACACACTCTCCTGATGTTATAGACATTCATTGGAAACATAAACGCCATATAGGAGCCTACACAAAGTGAACATCCCTACATGGTTCCTACTTTTTGTGATTCTACAAATCCACTCATTTTTCTACTCATTTGCATAATAACCATGCTGACAGCCTAGAATATGCACAGTTAGTAGTCATGAAAGCTGGGCAACAGCACGGGAGCACAACTTTAAAGATGCACAACAGGATATTACTTTATCTGTGATGACAGAACATTATACTCCTCTTTGACATGACATTTCTGATAATCATATTTAAAACCTTTTGTGGTTAGCTGTGCACTGTACAAACATAAGGTAAAAAATACATTTACATTTATAGTAATCTGACACACACCCTTAATGTTTTTGGACAACCACAGTGTATACTTCGCCCATTATATGTGTGTTGTTACCTTTTTGTGGGATTTCTGTCCATATTTCTGGACTTTTACATGCCCTTGCTTCCATGTAGAAACTGTACACAGACTACCAATACAGACATGGAGTTTATACAGTTGTATTTAAGGTTGTCGGATCACTCCTCCTTGTTGTTTTGCTTCATTTGCATTAATTTCAGTTACTTATGCTGAAATTTGCATTCCACAAAATTTTCCATAATTGTGTGTGAGCGCGCGTGATTGAGTGCCACTACTTGGAGTTTACTGAATCTAAAACTTGCCATAGTTGTGGTCACATCAAGCCACAATGTTCACATGGAAAAACTGACAATGTTGGCTTTATTGAATTCCCCCATGTGATTTTAGTCATGTTATTTTACAAAGTCTGTTTAATTCATTTCATTTTAATTGTACTGGTAATTGCCTGAAGAAGCCTTGTGATGAAAATGTTTTTCTAGCAACTCATTAAGACTTCTTATATTACTAATTGCTCATGGTTCCAGTTTGTTTTTGGATTTGATACATTGGTTTGCTGTGGGACACCTGGATTTATCTTTGTCTTGCTGAATTGTTTTGATTTGCTTGTACACTACTTTACGTCTGGCAACAGCCATGTTCAGTACCAGTGTTTTACCTTCTACCAGCACTCCACTGGCTTGGACTCTCCTTACTCTCAGTAAACTAGTAGTTGTGTCTTTAAATCCATTGTTGGGTTCTTTGGATATTGAATGGCAAGTGACAGATGTTCGTTCCAAACTAGATACTGTGCTACTTGAACAATTTACAAATAAATTAAAATTTTTAGAAGATAAAGCCTACAACTTTAAATGATTACAGTGGCAGCACTTAAGCTTCTCAGCCTATCTGCAATATAAAATTATACCTTGGGGTCTAAGGGGTTGAAAATGCTCACATACCATGATAAATACCCTGATTTGCTGAAGAAGTGGCAGCTTATTAATTTAAGCTGCTTGTTTCTAGTACATGGAACTTATGAATGCTTTCTTTGAACCAATGGAGATCGATTTACGAAGTGATATTGAAACATTATATCTAGATCTTGTCTCAAATACTGAGGTGAATACTCAGTCTGAGTTGTTGCAAGCTACTATAAATGGAATTTTGTCTCTTTTGAGAAATGGCTAATCGAGACAAAGAAAAGAAAACTTAGGAGAGACATGAATGAATTCAGAAATGGAAACGTATTTACTTGGGCCAATGAGGAAGCAGAGAAGTCGAGTAAAACTGTGAGAGTCCCACCTACAGGTGTTGCAAATGAAGCCATAGTTGTAGTACAACAATTGGTCAATGTGAATGTACCAGATGCAAATTTGACCAATAATGTGAAAGATATTGGCATAGCCCCTCCTGTTTCTGTTCAAACTCTAGTTACAGGATGTATGAACAAAATGGAGCAGTTAATTGAAATTCAGAAGACATCTGTGTAACAAACAGCAAGTAACCCTTCTATAACACTAAGAAATAGTCATGATCTGAATGGGTCATCACGTAACGCTTAACACACTGTTTTACAACAGACCATTAGTTTGATTAATAGAAAGAATACCAATTCACCATTGACATTAAATACTATTCAGTCCTTTGGTTTAGGCTCAGACCAACATCATACATTTGTTTATATGAATGTTATCCGTGCATTGCACCCAGTGGAGTTTCCTTTTTCAAAGAAATCACTGCTTATGTCAGAGCCATGACCACAGAGGGAGAAAATACTTTACAGGCAGTGGCAGAAGAACACTCAAGTTTGGTCGATAACATGCAGCCAAACCAGAACTTGAATTTATTAGCATTTAATTTGCCTAAATATGTTTTGAATGTAGATGAGGTTTCTGTATTAATAAAAGGGCCCACATTTGTGCCTGCCCACACCTGTGATGTTTCTAAAGTATTACCTGAGATAAAATATTTTGTTAGGGTGTTAAACCTGAATGCAATGCTTGTCATGGGCGAGATGAACAATGTAAGTGTGTTAAAATGTTCTAATCTTTTTGTGCCACATAGTAACCCAGTTATACATGTCTTTGAATGGGCAGAAGAGAGATAGATTTATGAGCTTTATCACACACATGAGCCATGGTGGTACAGTGGTAGCATTGTCACCTCACAGCAAGAGGTCCTCCTGTTCGATTCTTGGCTGGAGCGCCTTCTGTGTGGAGTCTGCATGTCCTCCCCATGGTCGAGTGCCATTCAAAAGACATGCATGAATGGGCATGCCTTTGTTGAAGGTCGGGCATCGGGCTGGCACCTTGGCACCATAAAAATCTACTGCCAATCATTAGCGGACCGGAGTTCCACTGTGGCAACCCCTAACTGGGAAAAGCCGAAAACAGAAGAATCACACACATAAAACTAATACGTTTTGTAATCTTACTGCTGGTGAACATTTTGCATTAAAATCATTGACAGGTAACCCAGACATTACTATGAAAAATGCAGATAAAGGTGGTGGGGTCGTCATTTTATATACATCTTCCCATGTGGATTCTATGACTCAGATGTTAGATACTCAAGACTATATACGTATTAATAAGATAGATTATAATAAGGTTGTTAGAGATGTAACTAATAATCTGCAGGTTTTGTTAGAACAGAGGAAGATTGATAAAGCGTTGTTCAATTACTTGTATACAGAGACCCCCAAGATACCTTTTATTTATAGGATACCAAGATCCACAAATCTCTATCCAATCCACAGATGAGACTGACTGTTTCAGCCACTGGTTGGATAACTGAGCCTATATCCAAATATTTGGAAACACAACTCCAAATAGGGTTTGAGTACACTGCTACCATCATTAAGGATACCAAATATTTTTACAATAGTTATATGATATAACATTGGTTGAAGACTTAAGTGATTGTTCTTTCACTTCACTTGATGTGGATTCCTTGTTCACTATGATACCAAATGTTACTGGCGTGCAATATGTAAAAGAATTTCTACTTGAATTTTCAGAATATACTTAGTATTTTATTAACATGTTATGTAGGTTCTTGATGTTTGTATTAACTAATATTTTTTTTTTATTTCAAAGAAAGTTGTTCAGACAGATGCAGGGTGTAGCAATTGGTACTCCTGTCGCAAACACCTATGCTAACATAGTTATGCACGTATGGGAATGTGATTATATTTTGTCATATGAAAATAATAGCTTTAGAAACAATGTTGTTTTCTATCGATGATTTGTTGATGATTTGTTTGTTATATGGTGAGGGAGCTTAGAGATGTTTGATGAGTTTTATCAGTATGTGTCAAATACTTTGAGGTCTCCATATACAAATAATTGAACAATGCTTTATCAATCTTCCTCTGTTCTGATGAAAAAAATAAAAAAATTACAACAGATAGCATTGATTTTCTTGACAATACTGTTTTTAAAGATTATGGAGGCTCACTACTGGTTATGCTGTATAAGAAACTGGTGAAGAAGAACTCATATTTACACAGGGGTAGTATGGACCCCCAGTTTACATTAAATAATGTAGTACAAAATCAGATGGTTAGAGTTTCTAGGTTGAATATGGTTGAGGAGATAATGGATACATAATTGGAACACATCAAAAGATTTTAATAGTGGCTATTCAACTGGAGATGTTGGACATATACGTGACAGAATTAAAGTGCAGAGCAGTCTTGTTGCTAAACCAATGTTTTCACGTAGATCAATTGTCACTGATAGAGTTCTTAAACTGGTGGATTGAGTAAGATGCCTGTTGACATACAATAAAAATACCACACTACTTAAACAAATAATAGATACATACTGGCATATTCTTCAAGATGTTCCTGAGTTAGGCGATATTAGTAAGCATAGACTGAACTTTGGCTATAGGAAGAGTTGTAATTTTAAAACAACTGTTATGTTATAAAGAGCAACCCTGTACTTCAGTACGTTTTACAACTACAAAGAAGGGTACTTCAAGATGTGGTGGGTGTATGATCTGTAAATATATTTATACTAAAAGAACATTCATACACTCAATAGATGGTCATAGGTTCATAGGTGTTTACTAGGCTACCAACCACAAGGGCCTTTTTAAGCCTAGCCATGCATCCCAAATCTCTGACAAGTTCTGATGCCCTTGATAGGTGTAAGCATGGGCCTGGGAGATGAACCATTTACAGGTTACTTCTGTCCATTAGAGACATAGATGCCAAACCAGGGATAAATTTACAGTTTACCATCCAATTGTCCAAGTTGCACTTGAATTGGGTTAGGGATGAACTCTGCTTCACATGGATGGGGCGCCTGTTCAATAGATGGGGTAGTCGCAGGGATACATACCTATGTCTCCAGCAGGTCCTATTTATATCACAGGCAAGGTTTAAGTCTTTAGAATGGGTAATTCTGGTGCTGTGTGTTTTGTGGATGTGCAGGAGGTCCATCAGAGTGGGCTCTGACAATGTCGTGTATGCCAGGCATAGATCTCCCCTCAAAAGCCTGTAGGAGACAGAATACAGGGATATGGCCTTGAGGTGGCCTGTATAGGACATATTAATTAAGCCCTGTATTCTTTTAGTGAGGAACCTCTGTGGACATTCCAGTTGTTGGATATGCCTGGTTAGGTACATACAAAAGGGGGCATTGTACTCAATCATAGGTCTGATGAATGCCGAATATAATGGAACAATGACATTCTTGGACTTAGATGCCATACCTTTGTTTATAAGTTGCACAACATAGAATCATTTTCACATCACTGTAGACATGTGATGATCAAAGGCTAGATTACTATCTATGTGTGTTCCTAAACTACTGGGTAAATTTTAAGGGGTGTGTCGTCAATATGATAGTTACCAGGAATGAATGACTTCCCAAAGAATACTATTATGCATGTCTTAGCATTTAGTTTTAGTCCATGGCTCTAACACCAGTTGTTTGTTTGTGTCAGCCTTCCCTGGAGAACATTTTTGTCAGTGTGAGATTCAATGACAGCTCCTAATTTGCAACCATCTGCAAATTTAGTCAGCCAGAGACCACTGACATTGGCCTTCACTTCTGAGGAGTAAATGCCAAAAAGGAGCGGTCCAAGGATTGATCTCTGAGGGACTCCACTTGTGACTGGCCTCTTTGTAGAGGTAGACTCCCCAATTCTAACTTCCTGGGTCCTGTCTGTGAGCCAGTTGGCTATCCACTGGGTGACATACATGAGTTTGAATTAAGAGCAGCATGGAAATGTAATGCAAAACATATTGTTTACTTGGCTTTATGTTATCAATGTGATGCCTACTATGTGGGAAAAAATCAGAAATTGAAACAAAGGATTAGTAATCATACATCTGAAATTAGAAGAAATGTCCCTACTAATTCTCTGTATAAACATAAAGTGGATAGAGGCACCCAGCATGATTTCAAGTTTTGCATTTTGCATGTACTGTATGAATCTTTATGTGGGGTAATATAATGCATGCTACAGAAATGGAAGAAATACATTGGATTTTATGGTAGAAGGGACCTTTCCCTCTAGGGCTGAATAGACCTTTCACTAAAACCTTTGTTAAGAGAATTGCACAAGAAAGTATAATTAATATTTTTATATATTTTATATGTTTTTATATGCACTTTTAAGTTAATTTAACAATTGATTCATTGGTTACGTTGTGATTTTAGTCATGTGATTTTAGAAAGACTATTTAATTTGTTTGATTTTAATTGTAGTAGGATCTGTCTGAAGAAGCCTTGTGGTGAAAGATTTTTACTAGCAACTCATAAAAACTTCTTATATTGCTGGTTGTTCATGGTTCCAATGTGTTTTTGGATTTAATAGTTATGGGTAATGTATCTAGAACATTATCATGTGAAACTTATGTGAGCTGCATGTTTTCTCTTTATGTATACACTTGTCTGACACACTATTACTGTATGTTCAACAGAAGGCTTCACTTTAATTTTACAGTTACATTGCATTGTAGAGGCAGCTCAACGCATTAATGAACTGGTTATCAGTTTGCATTTGATGATGGCTGTGGAATCAGTTCCTCCAGGGGTTGTAAAATGCAACAGCATGGTTACTTTGAAGTGGCTGTTTCCTGTTCATTCAGTTATAGTACCATAACGTAGTCAGAGAAGAGATGTTTTAGCTGCATTTTTTATTGCATTTGTACTTCTCCCTCCCCAACATCTTTCTTGTTATCCTTTCTATTACATATGTTTATTATATATTTTGTTTACCTCCATTTATTTTGCACTTATATGTAGCAGCATCAAAACCTGCATGCATTCCTCCAGCAAGGCCTTAACCCACCAATGGTGATAACAACACTACTGCTGAGACTCATAACATATGTGCCCCAGGCTGCCACAGTCGCCTAGAACCCATAACATCTGGGTCACAGTCTACCAAAATCACCTCTACACATCCTAAAGTACCTGCATCAGTGTAGTCATTCCTGCACTGGACTTTGCCACTCTACCTACTTCTAGCAATGCATGGGGAGTTGACAGCATTGTCACTCATTGGCAGCAGAAACATAGTGGGAGGTTAACTGACAAAGGGATGGATGCCTGCATTGGTCAGTTGGAAAACATTCCACAACAACTCATGAAATTGCATCTCTGTCCTGTACTGGCACCACCATCTGAGCCAGGACCCAGTTGTGAGGGAGCCTAAGGTGACAATCTTCTGTTGGATCACTGCAGACAGGGACTGCAGCTGCACAACCCATCTTATCCCCCATCTTGGCATTCCCCTTCTTTTTGTGTCTGTGCCTGGCAAGTTTGTTGTCCAATCTTTCCGATCACCATTATCTTTTCCCTGTTTGTCACTGGGTCACATTTATTGCAGGTTGCAGCATTTCTCCTCTTTTTGTGTCCAGGCCCACTCCTATTTTTTCCACTGTTTTTTTAAATATCCCCTTCTCAATTGTGTTCTCCAGCATTCATGATAGCACCTCTCTTGTCAAACGTGTCTGTCTTCCCTTCCTCCATCCTTTTCATTCCTTAGGTTTTCACTTCATGTTCTACACTCTGTTTGCTTCCCCCTTTTCATCACTTTCCTATATTCCAATTTCTAACCTTTATGTTGGTAAAAAGTGGTTTGGCGTATATAAACCATGGCCCTTATGGCTTCCACATTACGTCTCCTTCTTGCTGCAAATTTGCATGCAGGATCATACATACTCTCATTGAAGTGTATGCACTATGAGTGAGCCCTGTTTTTGCTTCCCTTTCCTCTGCATCTGCAACTTAATACTATACATCATGCTGCAGTTAAAAACAACATATTTAAAGAGATCACCTCATTGTGCTATTTTCACATAGTATTTATGCTCAATGAGCATCAGGCCTCATTAGCAAACAACATAGACAGAGGAGGAGCTACCCGCAACTGTACCCACCATCTTTTTGAATTCCAGGGTCTGTTTCACTGTCTTACTATAACGTGATAAATGTCCACAATCTTAAGGTTCTAAGGAAACCGCCACAATCATGCACGCACACACACACACACACACACACACACACACACACACACACACACACACATATGTATATATATATATATATATATATATATATATATATATATATATATATATATATAGGTTCACTATCATTATTGTGAATGGCAAAACATTTGCCGTTCGCAATAATAAAAATAAACACCAAAACCTAACTCTCCACTCCTACACAATGTCGACACAAATGATCGACACATTTGAATCAACATTGTCACCAAAAATATCATGTGATAGCCATATATGGGCTAATTTAAATCAAACTCCTATACGACATATCATGTTTTTGCAGGGGGACAAGGCCCTCCTGTACCCCCCTGTGGGGGGTTGTGCCTCCCACCCCCCCTGCTACTAATATATTCCAACTCTGATATCGCATTACACTGGGGATATGGATGACTTTCCAATCCTTACTGTACCGCGATCTCCATACATATAGTCGAACACACTTATGCAAATGCATTACTGCATTCGCATAAGTGTCTTCGACTATCCCATACACTTTTCATTTTGTGTACAACATTCTGATTTTTTGCAGCATACGTGCTGACAGAATGTCGTTCGCACCAATGATAGTAAACCTATATATATATATATATATATATATATATATATATATATATATATATATATATATATATATATATATATATAAATGCCTTAGCCATGACACTTATATTATACCTATAACCACTTTATTTAATATTTTTCCACAAATAGTAAAAAAATCTTCCATAAACATCACTTTATATTCCAATATTCCAATTTCTAACCTTTATGTTGGTAAAAAGTGGTTTGGCGTATATAAACCATGGCCCTTATGGCTTCCACATTACGTCTCCTTCTTGCTGCTACTTTGCATGCAGGATCATACATACTCTTATTGAAGTGTATGCACTATGAGTGAGCCCTGTTTTTGCTTCCCTTTCCTCTGCATCTGCAACTTAATACTATACATCATGCTGCAGTTAAAAACAACATATTTAAAGAGATCACCTCCTTGTGCTATTTTCACATAGTATTTATGCTCAATGAGCATCAGGCCTCATTAGCAAACAACATAGACAGAGGAGGAGCTACCCGCAACTGTACCCACCATCTTTTTGAATTCCAGGGTCTGTTTCACTGTCTAACTATAACGTGATAAATGTCCACAATCTTAAGGTTCTAAGGAAACCGCCACAATCACGCACACACACACACACACACACACACACACACACACACACACACACATATGTATATATATATATATATATATATATATATATATATATATATATGTATATATATATATATAGGTTCACTATCATTATTGTGAATGGCAAAACATTTGCCGTTCGCAATAATAAAAATAAACACCGAAACCTAACTCTCCGCTCCTACACAATGTTGACACAAATGATCGACACATTTGAATCAACATTGTCACCAAAAATATCATGTGATAGCTGTATAGGGGCTAATTTAAATCAAACTCCTATACGACATATCATGTTTTTGCAGGGAGACAAGGCCCTCCTGCACCCCCCTGTGGGGGGCTGTGCCTCCCACCCCCCCTGCTACTAATATATTCCAACTCTGATATTGCATTACAGTGGGGATATGGATGACTTTCCAATCCTTACTGTACCGCGATCTCCATACATATAGTCGAACACACTTATGCAAATGCATTACTGCATTCGCATAACTGTCTTCGACTATCCCATACACTTTTCATTTTGTGTACAACGTTCTGATTTTTTGCAGCATACGTGCTGACAGAATGTCGTTCGCACCAATGATAGTAAACCTATATATATATATATATATATATATATATATATATATATATATATATATATATATATATATATATATATATATATATAAATGCCTTAGCCATGAGTCTTATATTATACCTATAACCACTTTATTTAATATTTTTCCACAAATAGTAAAACAATCTTCCATAAGCATCACTTTGTTAAAAAAAGAATAACAAAAAATCCCCCCAGGAAGCTGCAAATTACATCTATGCACGGTTCTTCTTCATGTGGAATTCTCCAGTTATAAGTCTACTTCTAAATTTTGAAGTTTCAAAATGTCGACTTTTTTATGGTCGACACCATAAGATCAAAGTTTTGAAACTTCAAACAGTTTAAATGGAGATCACCATACAGTGTGGAATGGTATATTTATCATCTTCCTCACTGTACTGTGATGTCAGAGTTGGTATATTTAATTAGCGGGGGGGTACAGGAGGACTTGCTTCGCTGCAAAAACAAACAAAAAGAAGTTTTGAAACTTCAAAATTTAGAAGTGGACCTATATATATATATATATATATATATATATATATATATATATATATATACATATGTGTGTGTGTGTGTGTGTGTGTGTTTGTGTGTGTGCACATACATATATATATATATATATATATATATATATATATATATATATATATATATATATATTTATATATATATATATATATATATGTATTTGTATTTGCATATGTGTATATAAATAAATATATACATACACACATATATAGATAGATACATACATACAGATATATAGCTATATACATACATACATATACAAATCATTAAAAGCATTTTGTAAGGTCAAGGAGAAAGGGTTTAAGTAAAAGTAGGATCCCTTTAAATTGCTAAACATGTTGAAAAGCATTTGGGGGAGGAGGGTTGTTAAGCTGCATCCATCTTAAATTCACCATATGCTCCAAAACAAAAGGATTGCAATATCTTTGTCTGCATTTCTCCTTTTTTGAGATGAAAGTGATGCAGCCAGAGGCTAAAGAACTGGCTTAATGTGCTGATTTAACACAACGTTATAACACGCATTTCTTGTAAACTTCTGAAGCCACCTTGACAAAATGGTCCTCATCGAGTTAATAAATGTTACACTGATGTATTATTCTTTGCCACTCTTTTAACATTGCTCCTCCACGTTTTATACAATACACTTATATTCTTTCTTTGTGCTGCACTTGCCATTGCTGTTGCTCTAAACCATTTTTACCTACATTCATTTCTGCTAAAAAACAGTGTGCTTCTCAAGTTCTTTAAAACATTTATTTTCAAGACCTTATTGTGTAGCCTTCGGCAATGGAAGACAAACCCAGCCCATAGGCCTCAGACCTACACCCCTCACCTGCCTAATTTAAATTACACTGCCCATGGCTGAAGCTGCCACTTTATGTGGTATTTTAAGAACTCAACACACATCCACTACCTCATTAGAACTGTTTAATAATATGTGTGTCTATTTATTACTTTATTAACCCACATGTTCTAAAGTATAATAAAACATAAATTACACGTCATTATGAATTCCAGTCACTGATTTCTTTCTCATAAACATGATGCTATGTTTTTAATGGCAAGTTCTCACCAACAACTTCATCTGATTACTCTTGAACAAAAGGCCTGCCCTCAGCATTCTACCTTATCTGAGATTTGAGATGTATTTAATGAGAGGTTTGCAGCTGCCACTATGCACACCATTTCCTCAGCTCACCAGCCTCCTTTATTTCTACAAAATCTTCTCTAATTTGAATCAAACTAGAAACATATGAAGCTACAGCTAACATATAAATCCAGTCTTGACCTCAGTGAATTTCTTGCTTACATAGTCCTTTTTTGGGTCAGAAGTGAAGTGAGTTATTCTGAAGAAGAATGCTCACTTTACTGGGTTTGTTGAGAATGACTCCTGAACTGTGCTGAGCTCAGGCTATAGTCTCTCAGAACATGGCCCAACTTTTCTTGCCTTCATCCAGACCCTTGACTCTCTCTTTCCTAGTCACAACAATATGTAAATTAATTTAGTCATTCATGTTCTGATAACCTTATTTTTTTCTACTAGAAGGCATGCACACACAAATACACACACACACACACACACACACACACACGAATATATTCACTCTGACATGCACTTGACACCAGTACACACGCATACACACACAAACACACACACAAACACACACACACACACACACACACACACACACACACACACACACACACACACACACACACACACACACACATTTACATACACAATAATTTTGATGATTGTCTGTTCAGGTTATGAACATGTACTTGTGAAATGAAAAAAAACTGGAGCATCCGGTTAAGACTCATGTGGAGACAGTAAGAAAATACATGCTATAGTAAAGTAAAGTATAAACAGTGGAACTACAACACAGTTTCAGTGCAGGGGATGATAAATCACACATGTCAAACCCAGATTTGATGAATATGCTTCACCTCAAAAAATCTAGATCCGTCAGAGCCACAAGGGCGGGAGACTTAAACCTCAACACGGCTATTAATAGGACGTGCTGGAGGGATAGATTCATCACCCAAAGACTCCCTATGCTGTGGAATAAAATCCCGGTATATGTGAGGCAGAGCACCTCGCTGGCCTTGTTCAAGAGAAATCTTGACCAATGGATGGGAGATCGCAGATACACCCCAGGGATTACCTCAGTGTCACTGCTCGACAGAGGCACAGCAAAATAATGGGTATAGTTCCCCATACTAAAGGGGTGGCGTAAGCCACAAAACTATGGGCTAGGCTTGTAAATGCCCTCGGGCAGATAGCCTAGTATGAACCTATGAACCTATGTAGAAAGTAAAAGTTTGAATCTCCAAAACAAGGGAAGAAATAATAACCAGAAATAAGACAGTGAATGTATGCTAGAAGTAAGTCTACTGACAAATACTAGTGACAAATAAACACTTTTATTTATTTATTTATTTATTTATGTATATATTTATTTAACATTTGTTTACCAGGAAAGTCCAACTAGGAAAGAACCCATTTTCTGTGGAGGCCTGAGGAGAAATGCTCCAGTGTTTTTGTTTTCATAGGACAAGCCTAATCTGCCCACACCCTTTTTAATTTTCTACACTAATTTCAGGGTTGTACTACCTCTGAGGTAATGTTTACTTTGTAAGTAAAATTATTTTCTCTACGCCAAGACAGTGCAAAATCAAAGTAGATACATGATGCACACACACAGCTAGTTTAGTTATATGGTAACACACAGTGATATATCATCAAGTCCCTTCCCATCTTCTCCCCATTTGTTGAACTCTACACTGCTGACTTTCACTGCAAATAAACCACCTAAATGTAAACATGGTGCTTTTAGCACTCTTGCTCCTGCATTTTATATCTACTAACTGAGAGTTCACATAACTGTATGGAAAAGGCAATACTTAAAAAGAACCCGCTGTTATGTGAGCTGTTTCAAAGTGGAGGCAAGGGATTTCAGATGCACCTCAGATAACTTATACATCTGTTTGATGTCCAAAATGCTGCAATGATTTTCCATTTCATTAACAGGTACGTCGACTAGAAGTGGAGAGCCATATAAGTATATATTTAACTTTGGTGGATGCAACCTTCACACATGAAGCATGCAGATATTTGAAAGTCTTCTTTACGTGGACTCTGTCTTATGTTGCATTATTTAACGTACATATTATGAGTTTCTGCATCTTTTTGATAACTGCATATCAGTAGATGGCTAAGCTTCAGTATTACTGCATTAAGTCTTATTGTTTCCTCTTTAGAGGTATTGAATTTTGATCTTCTGTCATTCAAAACTGTATCATATTTTCCTTGAACTATGCACAATGGGGGGTGGGGGGTGGGTGGATTCAAGAAAGCCTACATGATAACTTTTACCTTATGCACGTCAAGGTGCGATGCACACATGGGCATGAAAAGTTTTAAATTCAGTAAACTCAAATTACCAGTGTACAGTTGTGTGCACTCACACACAAATACAGAAACTTTTGTGGCATGCAAGTTGGAACATAAGTAGTTGAATTTTATGCTAAAATCAAATCAACATGGTGGAGTGATTCAACAACCTCTAAAGCAACCACTTAGACTCTGTGTTCATGTTGGACGTGTATTCAGAAACTTTTCAAATTCAGCCTTGGAAAGACCTCTACATGGAAGTAAGAGCAAGGAAAAGCACTTAAAATTTGTACAGAACTGACCACAGCATGTAATCCCACACATATTATGACCTAATTACACACTGTGGATGCTAGAATATCAAGAGTTACAAAATAAAAAATACATTATACATTTTTAAGGGCCATGAAATAAATGTACCTTTGCTCCCCCACTCCAAAAGAAAATGTAATTGTGCATAATGCAGTCTGCTAACATGTTTAAACATCTGTAGAACAGTATTATATTATACTGTAAGCATATGTAGTATGTAGCAGATATATGGGCAAAGTAAATAGCCTCCCTCGAGTTTACAGCATTGTGTTTCCTGCAGTTTCTCCTCTGACATGGTTACTAACTGTATAGATTCCAGGCTGTCAGCGCAGTGAAGATGCAAATTAGGAAAAAACTCATTGGAATTGCTGAATCTCAAAAAAGAGTAACCTGTAGGGATGTTCACTTCGTGTAGCCACTTCCATGGTATTTTTCTTTACAATGGATATCAACAGTGAATGATGACATCGGGGGAGTGTCCAGGTTCTACAGGTCGGTCTGTGGAGGGTAAAACTGCATGTAAGTTATGCACAAATCACAAGTTATGTGTAATCCTTGTAATTTTATTGTAAAATATTTCTTTTCTGTCCATTTCAAATAATTTTTGTACATTTTTTTATGTCCTCATTTGCACGATGGTGTATGTAGCACATCCACAGGAAATAGAGGAATGTATGGTAGCTTTTCTTGTGCTTGTCAGGTAAATAGTCCTGTGGCATTATGTGTATGTGTAGGGCTAGCTTGCCGATGGCTCTGGGGTTTGAGTACAGGGTGGGCAAGCTTTCTTTTTTATACTCAATGTTTGAGCGCTATCACAAGAATGAAGGAAAGTAATTACAATTTTGATTTGCTTACTTTATTTATGCATAGCTGCATAGGGGAGCATAGGGTTGCACAGAGGTGTGCCTAGCACACTGATGAGCAAGTAGTAGGTATGTGTAGTAGATGCTAATTACAGCATAAGTAGGTGAATTCCATTTTGATGAACCAATCCAACATGGTGCAGCTATTCAACATGCTATAAAGCATCCCTGTGACCTCCATTCTTGTTTTTCCTAAATACTTCAATACCATTGGAGTAGAGACAAGGAAATTCTAACTGACACAACGCTAGGTGCTGCTGCAGATACTATACATTTGCAAGTGCAAGAGGCTGAAGTCAATGCTGCTGGTGCTGATGACAATAGGGCTAGGCCAAGAAGGAGAATAGTGTTCAGGGCCAAGGTAACATCATATACTACATTGTAGAGTACTACAGGCTGGACAGGGACACCTTACAAGAGGTCTGTGAGCTCCACCTCACTCAACTCAGAGCCAGAATCAATCGAGGGAACCCATCTCAGTAGAAGCTGAGGTATCTGTAGCCCTTAGACTATTAACTACAGATACTTTTCAAAAGCCTACTGTGGACATGATGGATGTGTCACAGGCATCAGCATCGAGGATCTTCCATCAGTTCCCGGATGCTATGCTCATAAATGTCAGTGAGCACATATGTTTTCTTCGGGTCTATATTAAATCAGTGAATGCTTAAAAAAGTGAATGCTGATTTATCGACCCCATGCAAGTGAAAGCTTACAATCCTGAACACTTAAAACAGAGATTTTTTTTCCCTGGGAAAAAAATTGCTGCTCCGAAAAAGAAAAAAAAAACTTTAAAACATTACATGAAGTGGGGGGCTTCGCACTCCCCACTTAAATATACCAACTTCGAGATTGCACTACAGTGACAAAAATGGCAAAATAATGAATGCGGCCAAGCGATTTCTTTCCCAGGGGAAAGAATTTGCTTATATCCCATTTCGGTATTTTGCCGTTTCGTGCTTTCAAGTTCGATGAAGATGCAGTCGAAAGAATGCGTCTTCAATCATATAATAGGGAACCTTTTCTCCATAGTTCTGAGGAGAGGGCTAGCAATATATAACAGTTCTACTCTGCAGCACACTACCCTGAAATACTGGGTGCCATAGATTGCACTCGTGTGTACAGCAAGGCACCACCTAGTGAACAGGGTAGAATTTACATGAACCACAAGGGATACCAATCCATCAGCTGCCAAGTTATGTGCAATGCCCAGGGAATAATCTTGAATGTGTGTGCTGGCAACCTTGGCAGTTATTATGACTCCTCTATCTGGCATGCATTGCAGCTGTATCGGATGTTTGCTAGGGGGGACATCCCATGGGGGCCATTTACTGGGGGATGCTGGCTATGCACTAGAACTGTGGATGATGACACCCATCAGAAGTACACACTCACCCAAGAAAGAACACCATAATAAGGCACACGCTCAAACCAGAAGCATTACAGCTCATGTGTTTGGGATGCTGAAGTCATGGTTCCAGTGCTTAGATAGTCTGGTGGAACCCTGCAGTATAATCCAGAGACATGTGCAAAAGTCTTCACAGTATGTGCTATGCTACACAATATGATCTTGCAGAAACAGCTGCAGCAGGGTCAGCTAGGGAAGGGACACACATCCCCCACCATTGCATAGGTAACCACAGCCACAGTCAGATGAGGACTCAGAGGGGGGACCACCAGCTGATGTGCCTGCAGGCAGATGAAGGTGTGCTCAGTATGCTCTTTCTTTTGCTAAAAGACAACACATAGCACATTAAGTGACCACCTAGTTGCCTAATACCTTTCTCTTATTCGCACACATAGTAAAATTGATGCTAGGCAACTCACACAACCTGTACCTCACCGTGTACTGGCTGTGTACTGTTTGCATCAGACAAAGACAGCCCTGAACTCAAAATGTGTCCACTACTGCATTTGCAAGGTAAGTACTGAACCTAGAGTGTAGTTTTTATATGATATTATGGTGGATCTAGGACTATTGAATGAAAGTCCTAATCCGCAATCACCGAACACACTTTAATGAAAGTGCTTTCACTGAAAAAGCGCTTTCATTAAAGTGTTTAAAACAAAATAAATAAAACATTAATTTTATGTTTTTGCAGGGGGGCAAGCCCCCCTGCACCCCCCCACACCCCCTACTTAAATATTCTCACTCCAATGTTGCACTACAGTGGGGAAAAGGGAATTTTTCCTTATCCCTACTGTAGTACGATCTCCACAACAGGCATACTTACACGAAAGTGCTTTTGGTGAAAAGCACTTTCACGCATGTATGCCCGGCCGAATCTGTTTCAGTTATGTTGCCATTTGGTGATCCATATGGATCCCATTATGGCATAGCCCTGTATTTAGTAGGTTGTACCAGTAATTAAATAAATAGTGCTGTGGATTTGTGCAAAAAGTACTTTAACATGTAACACCAGGGAGACCTTTACTTTACTCGTATGTGTTCATTAGTAAGTACTAGGCCTCAGGTTTCAAAGAATCACATAGCCCTACCTCTGATGTATACTGATGCTCACTACATGGCCTTATTTGTGCACCATACCTTTGTACTGGAAAATCCACAAAGAGAGAAGTTAGACAGTACTGATACACATTGCAGTTTCTGACTTGAAAACCCTTCCCAAGATCATGCAACAGGCAGGAAGCAAAACAAGGAGAGTTCCAATAGTATCATATCTTTGTTTGTGCTATAGCAGTAACAACTTTGCTTAGCCACAAAAGAATAGGCTATGCTTGTTTGTGACATAACATTACATGAGCCCTCCCCCCAAGAGCAGTGCAGCCTTGGTTATGCCATAACAGTAACTCAGCATGGGTCACCCCAAAAGAACAGTGTATGGCTGTTTGTGCCATCCAACCTGGTCTTCACTTACTGGCAAATGCATATCATATAACTCACAGTTAATATCCACACACATTTTAAGGCCAAGGATATTGAATGCCTTACACACTTGAATGTCTCCCAGTACTGTTCAGATAACTGATGAAGCACCAAGAAAGGCAGACAAGTAAGACAACGCTGTATATTTGCCAGCAGAATCCTAACAGGTTGTGTGATCAGTAAGTGCACTACATCCAAATATAATAAAGAAGGTTAAAAGTACAAGTTACAGCTGAAGATCTCATAGCAGTGTACATTCTGATACATTTGTTTGTGTGAACAATTACTTCAGTTCTTTGCTGCAAAGCTGTTTGTGTGGCAAAGAGGGCTAAGGCATCCATCTTGTTTTCTGAATATGCAGTGGTGTGAGAGTTCAAATCCTGAACTATGTAGAAATATCTGATGTGTAGTATCATTTTGTACTTGATATGTCATACCTTGCTTTTGCTCAGTTCACATATGTCTCACTTTCCATTTTTCCTACTTTTTTTATTCCACTATTTTCATGATGCTCCACTTAGCACAAACAAATAATTGCAGGTTTGGCTGTGCTGATGTGGCTTGCATGAAGCATGGCATTGCTGAAACTGAACCACCTAGGAAGCAGGCAGGCAGACATAGAAATATGATATATTCAATAAATGCTTTTGGCCATCATGAAAACCAAGAGTGAAGTAACTGTCATACATTAGTAATGCAGCTGGTGTTTGTACAATGCTTACCTCTGCGCAACCAGGTGTATCTTACTCGAGCATATACACTTACTTAACTTTAGCAGAAATCTGCTGCTCAATGCACACCTTTCAACTTTTTAGATTTTTGCAGAATTCCTGATTTTTGCATCACATTTTTGCCCTGCTTCTCATAAAGAGTTGGTTTTCCGGTAAATAATTTGAAAATACTTGACTACTGAAGCCAGAAAATAATGACAGACATTTGAATTTAAAAACTCCTACCATTCAAACAATTCACATTAATGCAAAACATGTTATTCTATCAACTGTATAAGTTTGTAAGAGCAGTATGTAAAACATGATCCTATGTTTAGTTAAAAACAAACACCGCTGAGCAAAACAATGGAGGATTGCAGTCTCATTTAAATCACAAGTAGCTCCTAAATCCAATAGCCAATGATGTAAATAATCCAAGTGCAGGCGAGGTATGTAAAAAGCAGGTTTATTAATAAAAAGAGGTGGCGCCAAGATGAGCTTCTTCAGACCTATACAACTAAACTGTCTGTAAACATCAGTTTAAAAAGCCAAAATGGCGCCAAAATCCTGTCCATTATTTAAAGGTACATGGCTCATTAAAAATATCATGTAAAAAAGTCATATATAAAATTCCTATACACCATCATAAAACAGTACGGCATTTCAAAACAAAGCCATTCATATTCATATCCATTATTGGAATAAATAAATCAAAAGTATGTGTGACAGATGGGGGGGGGGGGAGGGAAAAAATTTTAGTAACATAACTATCAAAACATTGACAGAGCATCTATGCATATAAAGGTTCAAAAAGACCCTACTGGCCACAAAGTAAAAAACTCTTCATAGCCTCTTAACATCTTTTGGACAATAACCTTCTTGATTTCAGCAGAGGTCGCAGGGGAACCCTTCCATTGAGACCTGGGGTGATATCTGCCCTAAACTTAATAATCCAATGGATTTCCCTGGTCTCTGTATAATTGTTAATGTCCGCTCTCCTGTATGTCCTTGAGATCTGTTCCAAGATCCTGAACTTAAAACGATGCTCTTGACCTTTGTCATTAGTGTGTTTGGATAGTGCATTATGTGTAGTACCTCTCCTTGTGTGGTATACATGCTCACGAATCCTATCCCTCAGTGTCCTATTGGTCTTGCCTACATAGTAGGCTGGACAGACTGGGCAGCAGGCTAGGTAAACTACATCTCTGGACATACAATTGCCCCTCGTCCTGATGTAGTAAATACCCGAACCATATGGATATCGGAAGACAGGGTCGGTTTCTATATATGGACAAAAATTGCATTTGTCGCATGTGGTCATGTAGGGACCCAACAAGGCAGGTGGATCATTATGGACCCTTGGGTAGCAGAGCAAACTCTTTAAGTTCTTTTTATTCCGGTAAACGAATCTAGGTCGAGTACCTGTAAGGCTCTTAATAGTTGGGTCAACTGATAAAACGTGCCAATGCTTAGAGAAAATATCTTTAAGTGTACCTACATCCCTGGTGTAAAAAATGGGAAATGCAATTCCATTGTCCATATTTGAACCGCCCTCTTGGCTATCCAAGCCATCACTGGCCTCTCCCGCGTATATTTCAACAGCACCATCTGAGAAACCGACCCTGTCTTCCGATATCCATATGGTTCGGGTATTTACTACATCAGGACGAGGGGCAATTGTATGTCCAGAGATGTAGTTTACCTAGCCTGCTGCACAGTCTGTCCAGCCTACTATGTAGGCAAGACCAATAGGACACTGAGGGATAGGATTCGTGAGCATGTATACCACACAAGGAGAGGTACTACACATAATGCACTATCCAAACACACTAATGACAAAGGTCAAGAGCATCGTTTTAAGTTCAGGATCTTGGAACAGATCTCAAGGACATACAGGAGAGGGGACATTAACAATTATACAGAGACCAGGGAAATCCATTGGATTATTAAGTTTAGGGCAGATATCACCCCAGGTCTCAATGGAAGGGTTCCCCTGCGACCTCTGCTGAAATCAAGAAGGTTATTGTCCAAAAGATGTTAAGAGGCTATGAAGAGTTTTTTACTTTGTGGCCAGTAGGGTCTTTTTGAACCTTTATATGCATAGATGCTCTGTCAATGTTTTGATAGTTATGTTACTAAAATTTTTTCCCTCCCCCCCCCCCCATCTGTCACACATACTTTTGATTTATTTATTCCAATAATGGATATGAATATGAATGGCTTTGTTTTGAAATGCCGTACTGTTTTATGATGGTGTATAGGAATTTTATATATGACTTTTTACATGATATTTTAATGAGCCATGTACCTTTAAATAATGGACAGGATTTTGGCGCCATTTTGGCTTTTAAACTGATGTTTACAGACAGTTTAGTTGTATAGGTCTGAAGAAGCTCATGCGAAAGCGCTCACCTCTTTTTATTAATAAACCTGCTTTTTACATACCTCGCCTGCACTTGGATTATTTACATCATTGGCTATTGGATTTAGGAGCTACTTGTGATTTAAATGAGACTGCAATCCTCCATTGTTTTGCTCAGCGGTGTTTGTTTTTAACTATTTATCTTTGAGCTTGTTGTTCCGTTGAGCATTCACTCCACTGGTCCTCTTTATTCATTATATGATCTATGTTTGGCCATTTTTCAACCCAACATGTATGGCTTTGTCCAGATTCCTTGCTATAAAAGGTTGATTGGTATGGCCCAATGTTCTATGGAAATGTATATATGATGCTGTCTGATTCAGCCCATGTGTTGGCTACCCACCCATAAGCATTACAAATCTGGTGTCTTAGTTTATTTTTTTCCACACATATATCAACCACATGACAAAGTGTAATTTGTAATGCTGTGTGCTCCCTTATGGACAGTACCAGTTGGTGGTACTCATAACCTTGGTCTGTTAAATTCAAGTATCCATATATGCTCAGTAGGGGTACTTGTGTTGTTATACAGCTAAGCGTCTAAGCAGCCCAGTGCCATTAGGCTATTAGCCTCATATGACACTATGACTCTATGTGCCTATGCAGGCCTCCCAAGCTGTTGTCCCTCACATGACCTGCTGATGTCATCTACTATAAGTTCACCTGCACTCCTATGTAAGTCAGACTTGTTCTGAGGTGCATATGTTAAGTACTGTGCACTGTAGTTTGTACACTTAGATAGGCAGGAGTTCTGTTCTCACTTCAGTTGACTGTGTGTGTGTATGTGTGTGTGTGTGTGTGTGTGTGTGTGTGTGTGTGTGTGTGTGTGTGTGTGTGTGTGTGTAGTCAGAAAAATAGAAGTGCTATCCTGCAGTTACTTCTCCAATGGCATGGCTGGCCATTTTTTTGAAAGCTGCTCATCCCTACACATTCATTCCATACCAGCCTCCCAAATTGTTGTCTGTCACAGGGCCTGCTGATGTCATCTACTATAAGTTCACCTGCAAACCTATATAAATCAAACTTTGCTGTGGTGCATGTGTAAAGTCCTGTGTTCAGTAGTCTGTCTACTTAGAGAGGTAGGGGTTCTAATCTCACTGCAGTGAACTGTGTGTGCATGTTTGTGTGAGCAAGAGCTGTAACTTGATATTACAGAGATCATTTTATACCAGCATTTGGGGCATATATCTTGTCCTCAACAGACACTGTTGATGTCATCAGCTCTAAAGGGTTGTCTGACACAATGAAAGTCAGACTTGTGCTGTGACACATGCATTGCATTCAGTAATCTGTAATCTGTGTACTAAGATAGGTACAGCTTCTATTCACTGCAGTATGTGTGTGTGTGCACGCACGCGCGCGCGTGTGTGTGTGTGTGTGTGTGTGTGTGTGTGTGTGTGTGTGTGTGTGTGCGTGTGTGTGTGTGTGAGTCAGCTATAACTTGATATTACAGACAGCATTTTACACCAGCAGGTGGGACACTGTTATTCCCATATGCTCAACAGACAATGTTGATATCATCAGCTATATCAGAGGATTGTATATGCATGTAAATCACCAGAGCAGGATCAGACAGTGGCTTGGATGTCAGGTAGACATCACATCATATGATACAAGATAGATTAA
Organism: Protopterus annectens; assembly: GCF_019279795.1. Taxonomy (NCBI): domain Eukaryota; kingdom Metazoa; phylum Chordata; order Ceratodontiformes; family Protopteridae; genus Protopterus; species Protopterus annectens. The sequence continues at coordinate 161,203,768 of NC_056726.1, read as the reverse complement.
AGTGGCATGTTTTATTCTGTACACATATATCATGTCATCGTTTGTAGGCTCTGTGTTAGCTTGATGAGAAAGCCTTGTGGGGTGGCCTGTAGATGCATGGATCTGGTGAGCTACATATAACAGACCATTATACTGTACTGTTCTGATAAGATTATACTACAGTGCTGTCATGCAATCCAGAGATCTGAATATGAGGGCCTGACTTATGATGTGCACCATAAGTTTGTACTGGATAATCAGAACAATTAGAAAGTAATGAGACACATTGCAGTCATTGACTTCACAACCCATACAAGAGAATACACTATAAAATAGTGAAATAATGATGCTATCCACTGTACATCTTCAGGACACAAATATAATTCACAGGTACAATTATTATTTAAACAACACAAATGTAGGTGCACTAAGCAATAATGTACCCAAGCACCCTGTGCATCAGACACAAAGCTTTAGTTTCCCTAAATCCAAAAGAGATAAATCAGGGATATTCCACAGTTATCACTTGCACAGGGTGTTGTGGTGGGGGGCAGGAGGGCTAAGCTGATAACAAAGGTTGTTGAGTATGCATGAGTAAGAATGGGGAAGCAAACAGGCCGAACCATGTCACTGTTTTTCTTTTCCAAAAAAATGTTTTATTATTCTTCCACACAGTTTACATTTGAAATTGATCCATGTAAGTTACAATATTTATAGAGACAAAATAAAATATCATTGAGAATATACAGTCCTGAAACAAGTAAATAGATCAATCACTCTAACAAAAACATTTACAATATATACAACTGCTACAAAAACAGCTGGTGCAAAGAAATTTATGTTACAAAGTCACAAGAATAAAGTGCTACGAAATTTGACATAAGCATTCCTATTATAATATAACAAATTTAGTTAAACTACTTAGCTATGCATATCCTGTTAAGAGAAACTCTTTACCAACATAGTTTATTCTTTTATTATGTGTTCAAGGAGACGTTTCCAATATATCGGATAGTAAGAGTTTTTATTAATATTATTTATTAGTTTATGAGAGGACACATATTTGATTGCCATGTTTCTGAAACCTTTCCAAGAAAGTTTAGAGTGGTCCAACCAATTGTGGGTAATATAAAGTTTAACTAATGCAAAAAGAGTAATAAGAATATGTAATTTCCCCTAGGTAGTTTTTGATCAGTGATATGAAGAATAGCAAACTCCCAAGACAATGCTGAATTTTCATATCCCATTTTTTCTAACCTTACTTTAAAATAGCACCAAAGATTGTGTGAAAAGTTGCAATTCCATAAAATGTGCATCAAATCAGCCTTTGGAAATGAACAACATGGACAGGACAAAGATATTTTGGGATTAAAACTATTTAGCATAACTGGAGTAAACTATGGGTTGTTATTAATCATTAGTTGTGCATAAATAAGGATTTTGAAAGGGGTCAATTTAAGAATAGACTCAATAGTTTGAGATTTCAAATCATCAGTGAAATCCTTGCTCATTTATTTCCATAAATAGAATATAACAAAGACGATTGGTATTTAATGGAGGAGATTACTTTATAGATGTTAGCATTTTTTTTGGAGGATAGGGTTTTAAGTACTGTTGTTCTAGTATTGAGATCTGACTCATTTATAACTGAGTTTTTTATTAATGAGGGTAGACTCTCTCTGATTTTCTTAATATTATAGTATATACTGTATGCAATGTTAAAGCTAGTCTAAATTCTTCCAGAGATTTTTCTCTGTATTTGTAGATATCCCACACACTTCAATCTTTAATAAGTTGTTATTTATCTAAATTTATCATATTATTATTTAGTTTAATATTTGGGTTTAAGTGCAATGGTTGTAACAAATCAATAGTTTTAGTTAAATTTAGGGATTCTATCAGATTTTGAAATATCCTAATTTCATGTTTTAAAAGACTTTGGAGTTTAAGTTTCTTAACATAATCTAATCTGATAAAAGGAAAGGCTTTTGAGTTGATATTTGTTGATTTGGCAAGTTCATACAAGATTCTAGTCCAGAGTGGGGACCATTCTTGACTTTTCAGGTTAATTTCTAAAACTTGTATAATTCTACTTGAGCAAATTATGTTGTAACATAATTAGAAATCTGGTAGGCTAAGTCCCCTTTCCTCTTGGGATATATAAGTTTGGTATAACTGATTCTGATCAATTTTGGATGCCATATAAATTTGGACAATTCAATATTAATTTTGCAAAAAAATGTATGGGGAAAAATCATATTGGACACATTAAATTGATAAAGTAGCTTAGGTAGAATATTCATTTTAATTATTGCAGTTTTAGACAGAACTGATAGCTTTCATTTGTCTCCATCTCTGAGTGTCCTGAAGAATGGCTGCCCATATTTTTATTAGGATATTTTGTATCATTGATTGGCAGTTTTGTTCATAAGTTAATCCTAGGTAGTTAAATGAGTATTCTACTCTAAAAACAGAGTCTGGGAAATATGTTTCATTTTGATTTAATGGGTTTATTGGAAAGATAAAGGATTTAGACTGGTTAATTTCATAGTTTGAAACTTTAGAACATTTCTTAATTGAGGAAAGAAATAATCTGTATTTGGGAGTTCAAAATAGATATTCAAGTCATCAGCAAAGGTTGATAAAGTTACCTTATTTTATATTTTTGGAAAAGTGAAAAGTTTTCTGTGATAAGTATAGAAACAGGGGTTCTATATATAAGTTGAAAAGATAAGGGGATAGGGGACAACCTTGTCTGGTCCCATTTAAAATTCTGATAGGTTTTGAGATTGTTTTATTTACATAGAGAGATGTATAAGAATTTTTATATAGTATTTTTATCATGTCAATAAACTCTTTTGGAATATTATATTAAGATAAAGTTAGAACTAAGAAGCTTAAATTAACTTTATCAAATGTTTTGAATGCATCCAATACTAGGGCATAGAATGGATTTCTGTCATGTTTAATAAGTTGAATCATAGAATCTAATGTTAAAGTATTGTCACAAGTCTGTCTATTATTCATAAAACCAGATTGTTTGTGTGTTGCGTGATATAATATTAGGCAGAACTTTCTTAAGTCTCTCCACTAACAGTGTGGACATAATTTTCATATCCACATTAATCAGAGAGATTGGCCTGTAATTAAAAGGATTGGATTTATTCATGTTGCTTTTTTGGAATAAAAATTGTTTTTGAATTATTTAAATGCAGGTCTGTAATACCATGTTGTCTAATATAATTGAATATTTTCAGGAGGATGGTTGGTAATTTATGGATAAAAGTTGTATACAAATCCACAGAATACCCATCCGGGCCAGGATCTTTTCCTCGTTTCAATTTATTTATTACTTGTAGTATTTCCTGTTGTGTAAATGGAGCCTTAAGAAATGCTTTTTGCACTACATTAATTTTTGGAAAAGTAAAATAATTTAGGAACTCCTCACAATTTAATTTTGAAGTTTGATCATTAGGAGGACCATAGATCTCTGTGCAATTTTTTTGAAAGAGTTTCAATATTTGCAAATCTGTTTTGAATGTTTTGTCTTTGTATTGTAATAATGTTATCCTAGTGATTGCCTGTTTAATATTAATTATTCATTCTAATGTTTTTGAGAGGATTTTCATCCATTTGGAGTATTTGGCTAAGGATTTCATTTCCTGAAATGTATAGTGCTGCTGATGCAAAAGGTATAATTTGTTTTGCAATATATTAATTTGGAGTTCTGAAGTTGGATCTTGATCTTTTTGAAACATTTTTCTGCCTCATTTATTTGATCTACTAATTTATCCTCCTTTTCTTTAGTCATTTTATATAGTATGAGGTTTTTTGAATTAAGGCTCCCCTTATTCTAGCTTTACAGGCATCCCATTGGACGTCATAAGGGATATTAGTACTAAGCAAATTATTCTCAAGATCTTCTAGAATAACAATTATATCTTGGGCTACATCTCTCTTAAGGAGCAAGTTATTATTTAGAGACTATTTTGAGCCCAATGTTCTTGAGCTTATTTTATCAGACCATTTCAAACTAATTTTAATTTTTGAATGATCAGAAAAAAATCTAGTGTCTGCAAAATATTTAATTTCTCCCTTCCAAAAGAATTCTGAGATTAAAAAGAAATCAATTCTTGACCAGGATTTATAACATTTGAATAGTATGTGAAGCTATTATTTTGTGGGAGGTTATCTCCAAAAGAAAGAGAATCCAAGAGATTAAAATCAGATATTAATTCCACTAAAGCTAGTGATGCTTGAAAGTTATATGAAGTAGATCTGTTAGATCTATCTACAAGCAGGTCTATTATCACATTCCAATTGCCACCCAATATAAAATAGTAGTCGGAGAAGCTACTCAATATGTTATACATTTCAAGAATAAAATTGTGTTGTCCTATACATGAGCCATAAACTTTTAGAAAAAGGATAGGTTTTGTGAGATGGGAATTTTGGGAAGTAAAATTCCACCATCTACCATTTTTATCTGATTCCTGATTAGTAATTGATTCTTGAAATTATTTTTTTACTAGAATTGCTACTCCTTTAAAATTAATATTTCACCCTCATGCAGCAATAGTCTTTACCAATTTTCCCTTTGTTTTTGTCCCAATCTTATTTTAACATATGTGTTTCTTGGGAAAAAAAGTATATTGGTTCTGATTTAAATGCTAAATGCATAAGTAATGTATTCTTTTCTTTGTCTTGTAAACCTCTCACATTCCAAGAATCAGTGATCTGCATTCTTTTTCATCTAATCCATATTGTCTAGAACTTATATTAATAAATTCCTCCTTCATACTATTGTAGGTAAAGAATATACATTTTGTAACTTTTGTTATTAGAGTTGCAGCACTTAACCCTTTCAGAACAACCTCAGTGTCTAACTACCTAACCACCCTTTCTAAAAGAGATTGAGGTAAAGGGAGAAAGATATACAAGTGCATCCAGAAGAATAAACACATAATGAACCCTAAACCACAATTTAATAAATCACTGTAACTGTTAAAAAACTCATATACAAAAAACTAAGAGTTCTAAAATTAGCCATCATTCAGTTATACACCACTAATCTTCCAGCTCCTAAAAAGCATAGCACCAATAACAATGTATTCTAATTAAAGGGATTTTTAACCTTAGTATAACAGTTACATCTTTACTTATTTCAGACAGCTAACCCTACAAAATACAATGGTAAACTAAGAATAGATGTACATTGTTAAAACTAGGATAGAACTTGCCAGTAAATATTGATATTTTTAAAGGTATAATTAGTTTACAACAATAACCAGGTAAAATGTGATAGTTAATGAGACGTCATACATAATAACAAATAGTGAGTGAAATATTTGTTATTATCTTATCTTCATCAATTTCAGAATTACGTCAGAAAAAGTTTATAAAAATTTCACCCAACATGAAATAACTTTTAATAGCTAAATAAGACTCATATGCAGTAGTGTTATAGATGCATATCTCAAACATCGTGTTGTTTTAATTGAGGAAACCATATTTCATCAAAAAAGCTGTAATTTAATTAATTTATTAATAATTAATTTAAGCAAGGCTATCATAGGAAGAATATTAGAAACACAAGTACATTCTAAAATATAGTAGCGTTGTATAAATAACCATATTAGCATTTATCTTATTTCAAAATTCACCTTATCTTTAGTACTTTAGAAACCTTGTATCTCCCATTTTAACCAGTAAGCAGCTACTATATGCTATTGAGTTAACATAGCAGATAAATTATTAATTTTAAAGTGCCATCTTAAAGGCATGAGCTAGTTAAAACTGTTTACTTATGAAATGCTGTTACCATAAGAGTTAATACTAATTTATCTACAAAATATCATTACAAATGTTAGACTTGACATTGTTTTCAAATTCACATATGTATTTCAAACAATTGGTTGCAGCCTTTTAAACATAGTGTTTAAGACAGAAATTAGCTACATAGACCAGAAATTATTGAGTTGAAATTGTTGCCAAGTAACTAATGTTGTTGTTGTCTTTCAGCTTTTCCCGGTTAGGGGTCGCCACAGCGGAACTCCGGTCTGCTAATGATTGGCAGTCGATTTTGACGAACGCCCTATTTACTAAACAACTTTAGGCATCTAGATGCAGAAATAGTAGCTGGAAAACTGTGGCTGCTCAAAACTGGGTAGAAATATTTTAAACTCAGCCACACCACTTTCCATTTTTTTAATTTAACCAACTCCAATTATGAAAAGAGTCCTACAGATATTTGTTTAGCTTTTAAGTGCAACCAAATAAATAAATACAATTGATCAGCCAGTCCTTATACTTATTTTGTATTTATAACATTTCTCATTTGATAGTTAGACCACTGCTGCAGATGGCGCAGCAAGCAGATTTCCATAGACCAGTTCTAATCAGAAGTGTTAAGGCAAAATGCTTTATAAAACCATACTCCATCAAGAAATCAACAAGTAAAATGTTAATATAGTGCAGACCTATAATTTGTAATTATAAGTCGACTGCCTATATCTGTGATTGGAAAGAGCTTGAGCATGAAAAGCAACGATTACTATTCAATTAGTTTAATGATTCTCATCTTGCAGTCCACTCTAAAGTATCGTTGACCTTAAACAGTACTATTTATGGGAAAAATACCATTTCTGAACTTAAATAGATTTTCAACGAAGGTCATTAATTTGTTTCTCCCCCGTGCATCACTTCTAACCAGCCGTAATGACTCCACTATGCCCTGATTCCTCTCCTCTTGCAGAAAAAGCACTGTTTCTTTAAGAAGAGGAAAGGGAAGTTGTAACTCCTAAAATGTGATTATATTGAAACCGAACTGACTAAAAAGTACCCAGTTCTTCTTTTAGACCCGAGAAGTCATTTCCAGTAAAAAAAAGTTAGAAAAACAATGCTTTTCTAAATAATACAGGTTTCATATTATTTCTCAAAAAATACTAAACTAAAATGTTGCCCAACACTCAGGACTCAGGAGCTTCACCAAAGGCTTGTAGGAATGTGGCTTTTGCATCTTTAGGTGAGTCCGAAGCAAATCTATGGTCTTTGTGGTGAAATATGAGATTATTGGGGTATTTCATTTAAAATTTAATATTTTGCTTAATTAAATAAGCACAGAAGGGGGATAGAAGTTGCCTTCTCTGTTTAATTTGTAAAGGAAGGTCTTGTGCAAATATGATTTTGTGACCATTCCAGATCACAAATATTTGTGATTTGGCAGCTAGCAAGAGTTTTTGAGTGTCTTGGGAGTTTAGAAGCTTAGTGTAAACTTGTCTGGGTTTATCCACATCTTGATTTCTATGAAGAGATTGTGAGCTCTCTCGATTGCTATTTCTGATCCTAGCTCATCATTTTGAAGCAGGTATGCAAAAACTTGGTTAAGGGTATTAATCAGTTGCATCTGTTCATATTTTTCTGGCAAGCCTCTTATTAGAATATTGTTACATCTGCTTCTGGCTTTGAGGTCTGTTAACTTTTGTTGAGTTTCTGTGATTACTGTATTCTTCATTCTTTTTCAAGTTCCTTTTGGAGTTTTTCTGTTCTAATTTCATTTGCATGAGTTTTGGCTTTATTCTGATTGAGGCGTGAGATTATTTGATTTAATGTGTTATCAAAACTTGATACTTGTTCTGAAAAAAATTCTGGAGAGCTGTTTGCAGTAGAAGAAGGGCCGATTTTAACTCATTCATGTTTAATCCTATATCCAGCTTTGATTTTGCACTGGAGTCCATACTTTCCTGCTATTGCTTTGTTATTCTTTACATTTTGAGAGAAGTTTCCTTCTCAGGTGGAGCAATCAGTGATAGCTTGTTTTTTGTAATTTGTGTATCCATCCCTTCTGCTTCATTTGAGATTTTAAACAACTGAAGATTTTCTAGTCTTTCCTACGAAAGATACAGGCCTAGGATGCACATGTTACAGAACTCATGATTTATCTGGAGTTAATCTATTAGATTTTAACTTGATGAACAAGGCTTCTTCTTCCAGTTAATTGGATGTATATGTTTTAATATTGTTATATTTGTAGGTGACTTTCCATTCTAGAAAATGCTTTTCTGATATAAAATGTTTTATGTATGTATTTTGAATGAAAGTTTTTATGCATTGAATTTTATGTTATTTTTATATTGTATCATATGACTGATTTTTTAGGTGAAATTATCACATGATTATACTCTCATGTGACTAAATGTATTTTGATTGGATGGTCACTAATTTAAATTACATAGATGCACCTGTGATATTATGTATTGAAAAAGAGCTTTGCTCGAAAGCTTTGCATTGGTTAAGATACTGTTTGTTAATTAAAGTGTTTGACAGTGTACTCCTTGTCTCGTTCTTCTACATATTTTGTGTTTAGTGGATTGTGGAATACTTTGTTTCCAGGACATGGCTTTGGTTGTCTTCTTCTTCCAGTTAATATTAGATAGAATTTATAGCCCTGAAATTCTCCTAGTTATATTTTAAGTTATTAGTAGTTGGCATGTAGCAAGATTTAAAGCTGTTACCAGGAGCCACATGGAAAAGGTGTTAATAGATAACCAACATCTTGGATCTCTTAACCATGTAACTGTTGTGTGTGCATCTGCAGGGGTCCTCCATGTGAAAGTGGTATGTGACAGTGTGTATGAACACAGCCAAGCTCAGTGATAGCTGTACATCTTGGTATGTTGGAGAAGTGTGAGCTGTACATGGTAGAGTTTTCAGTTCATCATTGTTGCCCCTGACCATGATACCTGGCTATGTCAGGAGATGCACTGGCACCTCCATACCCAAGGTCAGATGCAGTGCTACTACCTGAATGTGACTGTTGTCTGCTGGACATGTTCTCTTCATGGAACGCTCAGGACCACAACCCCATGGCCTGACACATCTAGGTCTGGACACCACATTCCCTAATGGAGCAGGGGAAGTACTGCCACTGCTGGAGCATGATTAGGCATGGCTACATTGGCTAGAAACAGATGATGTGGCTGACCTATGCCCACATGGAAAACATCCCCCTCTCAGCAAACATGTCATCACAAACACTGCATGGTCCATGATATAAAATCCTTGTTCCATAACAGACATGCCATGTTCCAACATGTCATTCAATTGATCCATTGAATTGGCTACATGGTGGAGGCAGTCAGAGATGTCAGACAGTGCCTCATCTAGAACCCTGAGGATTTGTCTGGAGAACCTTTCAGAATGTGCCTGTGCCTCATGATGGCCCTAAACATCCATTGAGTAGCACAGGAAGAGACACCTGAACTAGGTAGAGGAGTGGCATCAGACTTCCTCCAAGCACCCTTATCAACCCTCCTGCATGACACTTTGCCAACCCTTTGGCTATGGACAAATTCAACAGGCACTGAAGCTGCAGTACCCACATTCCACTTATCAATTTCCTCATTCTGAACCTGTTCAATATCTCTGGCCTCAGTGGACTGGACAGGCATAGGCCTACTGGTTGTGTCCGGGAAAAATTAAGGGAGTCACTGAATGTCAACCTCTGTACCAGATTCAACCTCTGTGCTCCTCACCTGTGCCTTAGTTTGGCATCCATCATCAGTGTCTGTTGAGACACTGACATCAGGTGTCAGAGTGCCCACATTCCCACTGTCATGCTCACGTGTGACATAAAGGGAGAAACAAAGGAATACATTAATACCTGTACTATTATGCTGCAATATATGCTAAAAAAGTACACTGCTGTCACTATCATAAATAGTACAGTAATACATATAAAAGGCCTGGGAGGACATATTATGAGATATATTCTACAGTACTGACATAAATGTATTAGGCTTACCATCTGCATGAGGCATGTGTCTGTATTCCTGATGGTGCTGAAATCAGTAAAAGGTAGTGGTGGCATCATTACATTTAGCAGTAAAACAGGAAGTAATACATTTACACTTCTATATCTGCAGTTCCTCAAATGTCAACAAGAAGGTGGTAAGACAACATCAAATTAAGCTTTTAACTGTAGTAATCCTAAATACACCCACCCAACAAAGTGACACAGTCATATACATTATTGAAATTGTTGCACTATGCCACAATTTTCGGATTATCATCTGAAAAACATACCTGAAAGCTCCTCTTGGGATGCAGGAGTTGCTCACACATCCAGGGCATACTGTGCCATGGATTTCTGGGATCTGTATGGGTGGCAATGTTTCCAGGAATTCTTCAGTGGCAGTGAGAGATGGTTTTGCAGCAGGGTCTCCACTTGTGACTTAAGGATCATGTGCCACTGCAGCTGCATGCCTGCATCCAGCAGTTACCATGTCTGTGGCTCTGTGATCCACCTCCTCATAAGTACGACTGTGTCACCGAACAATGTTAATGTTAGCCCCTAATTCATTCCAGAGGGTTGCACACTCAGCCATATTGACCTGGCCCTGGACAGCAGCACAGCAGCATGTTGTCTTATGGCATCAATTCTTAGATTATTCTCTGCATCTGTAAATGGGAGCCTATGACGAGCAGACATATTGTATCCTACAAGACAAAAGAATGCTAATACATCTGAGGATCACATAACTACAAATTAACAGAGCAGTAAAGGAAGGCTGTCAGTATCCCTCCCCCCTGGATAAACATAGAAGAGTGTGCATATTTCAAAAAAATAGCAAGTCTGAGGATACAAAACAAGGAGACTAACAAGAGAATCATATCCTTATTTGTGCCATAGCAGTAAGTAAAATATGCTCACCCACCCAAAATAACAGTCCAATCTAGTCAGTGCCCTAGCACTAACTCATCTTTATCCCCCCTCAACAAAATGACAGTCTAAGGACCCATTGTGCTAACAAAACATCTCTGAAATGGTAAAAGTGCTATCAAATGATCTGTCCATGCAACATGTGTACATATTATAACACAGCATTCCCTCATTGCTGTGTACCTTTGAAATGGCTTGACAACCAAAGCCATACCATCATTACATTGCTAAGTAATGCATACAGATTAAAGTTTGAAAGCCATTACTTCACAATTTATTCTTAACTACATTCCAGCATATACATTATGTAGGTAACAAAATGGGAACACACTCATTGAAGTGCAATACTCCTCTGTAGAGATATACTGTCAAGAAATATGGTTGTCTTAGTGAGTTAAACAATGTACTAACTCTCTTCAACATCAGCTTGGCTAGCTACACATTTGCCTTTTTATAATGGAGTACACTATTAATGGATTGCATCCGTCTTAGTCTGTGCTCCAGAGATTCTAATTACTCCTTAACCAGGTGAATTTCATGCTAATCAACCAATATTGTAAAGCTATTCAACAAGATATAAAGCATTCATGCAGCCTCCATGCTGGTTTTTCGTAGGGATATCACAAAGTGTGGAGCACAGACACAGCATTTAGAAGGTAAGTCTTGAACATGTACTGTAAGGTATAATACCATTATGGCATGTACTTGTATTCCATCACATGGTGCAGTAAGCAGGGAAAAGGTGGGAGATGTGTACAGAAAGTCAAGTAACATATGAAAGCAGAGTTACTTCACTTGAATGTGTTCATTAGAAAGTAATAGTCTTCAGCCATGTAAGACTCACACATTCTTAACTCTCAAAAGTACTGGTGTTCAATGCATGGCCTCAGTTTAGCATCATATGTTTGTAATGGAATATCTTTACATAGAGAAGTTGTACCATGACATGACCTCAGCTTGGCTCACCCCCTTGAAAGAACAGTGTACCCTTGCATGTACCATAAGAGGAATTCACCTTTGCACCCACCACCAAAAGAGCAGTGAATGCTTTTTTGTGCCATCCAACCTGGTATTCATTTGCTGACAACTGCATATCATACTATTCCCAGTTAATATATACACACAGTGTAAGGTAAATGAGGTAGACTGGCCTTCACACTGCATATCTCTGAATTCTGCTTTTCTGCAAAAAAAAAAAAAAAAGTTCTAAGCTTGTTTCCCACCTTTCCTCCAACTAGTCTAGTCCAGATACAGATTTGCTGCACCCAGGACTGTTTTGTAAGTTTCTGAGCCCTCCAGACCTATCTGTGTTGGAGGGAAGCCTTCTAGCTTATCAGTGGGAGTGGTAAGCTCTGGGTAGCCTATCTACCACAAGAGTAGTGGTTTCTGGTCCAGAAATTGTAATTTATTGGCTGTTTGGGCATTTTTCCATCCCTTTCAACTTTCTGGTTTAAAATCCCATGTTTGTGCACCGTGCAGTGCCACTCAGCTGAGGTATACTATTACCGGTGGCAGAAAGTCTGCTCTTCAATTTTTCCCTTAGAACATTGTTTTTCTTTTACTTCTTGCACTTCATTTAGCTTAATCAGCTAGCACTTTAACAGGTGTTTGTAGCATTTATTGTAGCACACTTAGGTGCTATCAGCACTAGCTTTTCCTAAGCAGTAACAGCACCAGTACTTATTAGTTATGACCACCCCTCCTGGTATGATTGTAGGACAATTTCCTGTGCTTTCTCCTGCTAAACTTGGGCATTCTGAGACAGTGTGGCAACTGTCTAATGTACACAGACAACCATCTCCTCTTACCTCCCAACACTCATACTTGTGAGAGATGCACTTATATCACCAAACTGAAAGCAGTGCACACTCCAACCAAGACCAGACTAGCTAGTCAAGAGGAGAATGTCAAAACCTGCAACTCACTACATAGAACTCACAGCCCTCCAAAACACCAACCATCACAACCCACACATAGAAACACAAACCATACACCCACCTTCGTGGAGGCTCTCAATAAAAATTTACCCAAACAAGAAAGACCCCCGAGACAAAAATGCACTTGACCACCACAACACAACATCAACCCCAGAACACATAACTCACCATCACAGTGTACCCCTCAACCTAAGCCCTTAAGGCAAAGCACTTTGCCCAATGTACTAATCATAGGAAACTCAATTGTGAAGCACACTGATGTCTCACTCACTAGGTTGAACAAGGAGAAGGTGATAGTCAGTTGTCTATCAGGTGCCAGGATCAGCCACATAGCACATGCACTCAGGTCACTCCACAAGTACAAATATGACTCAGTCATTGTCCATGTGGGTGTGAATGACCTGTGACGTACCTCCCTGGACTACATGAAAAGAGATGTGATGGAATTCTCAGATTATGTGGCCCAGGCAGGTATCACCGTAGCCCTGAGCAGTATTCTACCATCACCCAGAATGATGCTACAATATAAGCAGAAAATGATTGACTTCAACAATTGGCTAAGTTTTTGGTGTCATTCTAAGGGGATCAAGTATCTGTCTGCCTGAGATGACATGATCGACAGACCTCAATGCATTGCCAGAGATGGCCTGCATCTGTCACCCCTGGGATTCCGGGTACTGGCTAAGGCTCTTACCACCCCTTTAGTGCCTTTTTTAGGCTGTGTTCCAAAGACCAAAATTACACTGTAACAGCTACAAGCAAATGCCATCTGGGGGTCATGCTGCTCAGTGCTAGAAGTCTAAATCTCAAGATGCACTCACTCAAAGCTCTCCTCAAAATGGAAAATGTTGACATCTGTGCTGTAACAGAGACCTGGTTTAAAGAGGCAGAAAGCACCCCTGCACTTCCAGGCTACAACTCATTCCATACCTTTCAGCCCCAGAATATGGCCAGAAGTTCAAAAGGCAGTGGTGTCTCCATATTCTTAAAGGATACGCACACCTCTAGACTGGCAGCCCAGCACAATGCATCTGAGATACTTCAGGTACAACTAACACTGGGTAAGATGGCGATACAACTCATAGTCTGCTACAGAACCCCAAACATGCCCCTAGACTCTCACTCCAAGTTCCTAAGCACCCTGGACTCTATCAAGGTCCAACCCAATACTCTCATACTGGGTGACTTCAACTACCCTTCCATCAAATGGGAAAACTATTCAAGTACCAATGTACAGGTCCATCACTTTCTGAAATTTATCAATTCCAATGCCCTGGACCAGCTCATTCTGACCCCCACTAGAGGAAGCAGCATCCTCGACCTGGTTATCACCAACATGGGAGACCATTGCTCCCCACCTATAGTCAATTCCTCCCTGGTTAAATCTGACCACAATCTGATCACCATGGAAATCTGCATTTCACCTACACCACCTGCTAAGGTGACCTCCCTGAAAAACTTCTCTAAAGCTGACTTTGAGCTCCTAAAGACAGAGGTGGCTAACTTCTCAGCTAAATTCTCAGCACTCATGCCAATGGGAAATAACTGCATGACTGCCGAATCATTAATGCACTGCATAAGCATGTACACAAATGCATGGACCTTGCCATACCAAACAGAACTAGACGCTGTCCTTTAAGACAAGGAAGCCAATCTGGTGGTCCCCAGCCATCAATAAACTCTACAACAGAAGAAGAAGCTGTTGCATAAAAAATTGAAGTCACAAGGCTGGAAAACCTTTCTTATCAGTCTCAACTGAGATCCCTTATCAAATCTTCTAAAGCCAGCTATGAAGGCAGAATTGCATCTGACACCAAAAACAACCACAAAGCCTTCTATAGCTATATTAAAACCTCAAAGGCAATACCCAGATTTTCTCTGAGTTGTTGCACAATGGCACATCCTATACTAAGCTAACAGATATAGCCAACATACTAGCCGATAGAGTCGGTGCCAACTTTACCCCTCCCCCCCTAAGGGCCCTATCACAATACCAAAAGAAAGCCTGGCGCCCACCAGTTCTGTGGCACAGGTAAAAGTTGCATTGTCCAAAGCCAAGAATATAGTGTCCATGGGACCTGATAATGCCCTTGGCTGTGTCCTACATGAGTTACCAAATGAACTGGCACCACATTTATGTGCCTTGTTCAATCACAGCCTTACCTCAGGCTATGTCCCTAATGAATGGTGCACTGCTACAGTCACCCTGCTCCATAAAGGGGGAGAAAATACAGACCCTGGGAACTATCACTCCATTAGCCTGACTAGTCTGGTATGCAAAGCTATGAAGCACATCATCATGGACCTGCTTAACAAAGATATCGGCAAATCTCCAAACTCTTGATACCACACAGTTTGGCTTTGTCAAGGGGAGAGCCTGCCTGCTGAACCTGGTTGACTTCTTCGAGGCAGCCACCAAGGCTGTGAATGTGGGTAAGGCAGTACATACAGCCTACCTTGACCTGGCCAAGGCCTTTGATACCATTCTCCACACAGGTATCATTGATAAATTCACCAAACTAGGAATCAATCTTTACATCACTAGGTGGGTTGCTAATTGGCTCACAAACAGGACTAACAGAGTGAAAGTTGCAGATTCCAGGTCAATTTTTCGACCAGTCATGAATGGAGTCCTACAGGGCTCGGTCCTGGGCCCTATCCTGTTTGGCATCTACTTCTCAGAAGTCCAGGCCAACACAGAAGGACTCTGGCTGACCAAGTTTGCTGATGACTGTAAGCTAGGAGTTATTATCAACTCCTTAAGTGATGCTGACATCCTACAAAAGGGCATCTCTGAGACCAATGGAGGAGCACTCGGATTATGTAGCCCAGGTGGGTATAACCTTAGCCCTGAGCAGCATCCTACCATCACCAAGAATGATACCACAGTACAAGCAGAAAATGATTGATTTCAACAATTGGCTAAGTTTCTGGTGTCATTCTAAGGGGATCCAGTATCTGTCTGCCTGGGATGACATGATTGGCAGACATCGATGCTTTGCCAGAGATGGCCTGCATCTGTCACCCCTAGGCTTCTGGATACTGGCCAAGGCTCTTGCCACCCCTATAGTGCCTTTTTTTAGATGGTGTTCCGAAGACCAAATTACCACCATAACAGCTACAAACAAATCCAATCTGTGGGTCATGTTGCTCAACCTAGAAGTCTAAATCTCAAAATGCACTTGCTCGAGGCACTTCTTAAAATGGAGAACATCGACATTTGTGCTGTGACACAGACCTGGTTCAAGGCAGCAGAAAGCACCCCTGCACTACCAGGCTATAACTTATTCCACATATTTCGGCCACAGAACTTAGACTGAAGCTCCAAAGGTGGTGGTGTCTCCATATTCATAAAGGATGCACACACCTCCAGATTGGTAGCCCAACATAATGCATCAGAGATACTTCAGATGCAGCTAACATTGGGTAAGACAGTGATTCAGGTCATAGCCTGCTATAGGTCCCCAACCATGTCCCAAGACTCACACTCCACATTCCTAAGCACCCTAGAGAATATTAGGGTCCACCCTAACACTCTCTGACTAGGTGACTTCAACTACCCCTCCATAAACTGGGTAAATTATGCACCCATAGACTTGCTCAACATTTCCTGGAGTTCATTAATTCCAATGCCCTGGACCAGCTCGTTCTTACCCCCACTAGAGGTAGCAACATTCTTGACCTGGTCATTACTAACATGGGCGACCGTTGCTCTACACCAATAGTCAGCTCCTCCCTGGTTAGATCTGACCACAAACTAATCACCTTGGAAATCCACATCCCTCCCACCCCATCAGTATATGTAACCACCATGAAAAACTTCTCCAATGCTAATTTGGCATCCTAAAAACAGAGGTGGCTATCTTCACGGCACCCATGCCAATGGAGAATAGTTGCATGACTGCCGAATTATACACCAATGCACTGTACGAACACGTACACAAATTCATAGATCTCACCATACCCAATAGAACCAAGACACTCTCCTCCAAAAAAAAGAAGGCAGTCTGGTGATCCCCTGCCATAAACAAACTCTACAAAAGAAGCAGGAAACTGATGTAGAATAAGATGAAGTCCCAAGACTGGAAAAACTCCCTTATCTGCTTCAACAAAAAGTTGAGATCCCTCATCAAATCCTCTAAAGCTAGGTATGAAAAAAGAATTGCAACAGATACTAAAGGCAACCACAATGTCTTCTATAGTTATGTAAAGAATCTCCACGACAATACCCAGATTTGCTCTGAGCTACTGCACAATGGTTCCTCCTATACTGAGCAAACAGATATTGCCAGTATACTGGCCGACAGATTCAGTGCCAACTTTACCCCCTCTCCCCCCTCAAAGGACAAATCACAATACCAGTAGATTGCCAGGAACCCAGTATTACTGCTGCACAGGTTAAAACAGCATTGTCCAAGGCCAAGAATACAGCTTTTATGGGACCTGACAATATCCCTGGTTGTGTTCTACATGAACTACAGAGTGAACTGGCACCTCATCTCTGTGCTCTGTTCAATCACAGCTTCACCTCAGGCTTTGTCCCTGCCGAATGGTGCACTGCTACAGTTATCCCTCTCCACAAAGGAGGAGCAACTACAGACCCTGGGAACTATCACCCCATTAGCCTGACTAGTCTTATATGCAAAGCTATGGAACACATCATCATGGCCCTAATAAACAAGGATATAGGGAATCTCCAAACTGTGGATCCCACACAGTTTGGTTTTGTGAAGGGTAGATCATATCTGCTCAACTTGGTCGACTTCTTTGAGTCAGTCAGCAGAGCTGAGGATGAAGGCAAGGTGGTTCATACAGCCTACCTTGATCTGGCCAATGCTTTTGATACCATTCCCCACTCAGGAATCATAGAAAAACTCACTAGGCTTGGAATCAACCCCTATATCACTAGGCGGGTTGCAAACTGGCTAACAGATAGAACACACAGTGTGAAAGTAGCTGACTCCAAGTCAGACTGCCAATTAGTCATGAGTGGAGTCCCACAGGGTTCGGTCCTGGGTCCTCTCCTGTTTGGTGTCTACTTCTCTGAAGTCCAGGCCAACACAAAGGGATTCTGGCTGACAAAGTTCAAAGACGATTGCAAGTTGGGAGCTATTATTAACTCCCCAAGTGATGTTGACATCCTACAGAATGGCCTCACTGTGACCAACGACTGGTGTCAGAACCATGGTCTTAAGCTCAATGCCACAAAATGTGTCATCATCCCCTTTGGGAAAAACCCAGTTCCCATGAATTACCACAGTGATGTTAGTCCACTGAACACAGAAGACGTTATAAGAGATCTGGGAACACAGGTTGACAGCAACCTCTCTTTTGATCACCATATTGCCACTGTGGTCAGAAAGTCCTTCTATGTGGCACATCTCATTACTAAGGGTTTTGCATCCAGGAAGAAAGAGGTAATTGTCACCCTCTACTCTTCCCTCATTAGGCCAGTCATTAACTACAATGCCCCATTTGGAATGTACCTCACTAGACACTTGCAACAACTGGAGAGGCTGCAAAAGTGCCTCACAAAGAGGATCCTAGGCCTTAAACACTTGTCCTATATGGACAGACTCAAAAAACTCCAACTATTCTCTGTTTCATATCGCCTACTTAGAGGTGATCTCTGCTTGACTTTCAAAGCCAGGGTCTATATTAGAACACCGAACTTTCAACATCTCAAGTGTTCTAATATCGAACCCTATTAATCAAAAATTTAAAACAGCGAACATACAGACCAGTGAATTTTTTCCTAGGGGAAACAAATTTGCTGTTCCAAAACACATACACACAACACAAGCACACCAAACAGCAATCCACACACATACACCTAAACTCTTACACCTAACCCTACACTAAACTATACATACACCACCAACTATCCACTTACCTTAACCCAAACCCTAACCCTAAGGTCCGTCACTATCGCACAGTCACCTCACCCGTGCCCTAACCCTAACTCACCTACCCCACCCTAACCCTCACATCCACACAATCACACACTTACCTGACCCGCACCCTAACCCTACTCACCTACCCCACCCTAACCCTCATGTCCACACAATCGCACACTTACCTGAACCTGACCCATAACTTTCCACCACAGCACTGAAAATACCGAAGCAACAGAAACGGACAACCAAATTCTTTCCCTAGGAAAAAATTTGTTTTTCTGTTTCTTCGATATTTTCAGCATTCACTGAAAACAGGTCGATATTAGAACACTTGAAATTTTGAAAGTTCGGTGTTCTAATATAGACCCCAAAGCCATGTCTGACCCAGCTCTGTTAGAAATGCTACATCTAAGGAAATCCCAATCCCTCTGCACCACACACTCCAGAGACCTGACCTTCATTACCACAATTAACAGAACATGCTGGAGAAACAGGATCATAACTCAGCGACTGCCCATGCTATGGAACAGACTTCCCATACATGTTTTGCAGAGCACCTTGCTGACCCTCTTCAAGAGAAATCCTGATGAGTGAATGGGAAACAGAAAATTCACCCCCGGGTAACACCAGTGGTTCTACTCGACAGAGGTACTGGGAACTAAGGTTGGGTGGCACTATGCCAGGGTAATCCTATGGTTAGGCTTGTAAAGGCCCCAGGGCTATTAGCCTAGTACATACCTATGAACCTATGAACCTATAATTGCTGAATGGCCAGGCAACACAGATTTGTATAATTTCAAGCAATAGAACTAACAGGCTGTGTGATCACTAAGTGCAGTACATAGGATCATACAAATGTGCATTACTTCAATCCAAATCTATTCCATATCATATGTGTAAATAACAGCTGATGGCTTGATATGAGTTAAAATACATTGTGAAAGATTGTTGTGTAAAGGATAACTTAAAGTTGTTTGCTGCCAAGCTGTTTGTGTAGCAAATAGGGATAACGCATCCATCCTGTTTTCTGAAGGTGCATTGGAGTGAGATTTGAAATCCAGGCTATTGCAGGCATACCTCCTGTGTAGTAACAAACTGCATTCCCCCTTTTTTTCTGCTTCTGTCTTACTTTAGAGGGTGATGGGTGGCATTATTTGTGCGATGCACTACTTAACACAAACAGGTTTGGCTGTGCTAATCAGTCTTGCGTGTAGAGTAGCATTGCATACAATGAATGACTGGACCACCTAAGTAGCAGACAGGACCCAGACAGCCAAAAATATAAACTGGATGCTTTCTATTAATGTAATTGTACATTGCGCAAACCTGCTAAGTGCCACTTTGCTGTAGTCAACAGCAAGAACTTAACAATAAATACTATCTTAGGAAATGTCATGCATTTACCTTACCCTGTGGAGTAGGTGTTAAGTCTAGGTCTGAAGTCTAGTTGGTCCTGGGTTTGAGTATAGGTGTACAGTCTTTGTTTTATTATTGTGACATTACAGTATATAGCAATGAACTGACACATTGAGAAAGTATTTCCCCACTTTCCTGTAGCAATAGGTGCCAGCGCAGGACTAACATCCATATGGTCCAGGGTTCAAACACAGCATATGCCACTCGATTTTAACATTGTTCCAATTCACATTATAGTCACTCTCACTTTTAGCAGTTGACCTAATGTAGCTTATAATATTTATATGACTTAGGACTGATGCAATAATATTGTGTCAGTTATGTAATTATTTGTTAATCTATGTATTGTCTAGTTAATAGCAAAAGTATGACCGTGGGTATAATAGGTACTATGTTAAGGCAAGTATATTCCTGCTATGTGGCTTGGCTTGCACTTCCCATTGGACCAACACAGTTACAGAATTTTCTGTATCTCAAATGACATAGAAATTGCATTAGTTAGCAAACATCTGTATGCTTAACATCACGCAAACATGTTGCACCCTTTGCACCCTGTTTGCACAATGGTAATCGATGTGCAACTTTTTCAAATGTTGTCAAATCAAAAAGTGCACCCTTTGAGTAAATGTGATAAATGGAATTGGCAGGAGGCTACCATTCTACATTGGTCTTGCTCTGTGATGGACATGGAAGGCATTTCTAGAGAGAGTTTGAGATTTAGGGCTCAAAGGTGGTGTGTCCAGGAGTCCAAAGTGTTTGTTGGACTCCTAGTGAATGACCATGGGTGCTGGCTCTGACAGGGGCATTATCATGGTAAATAATCAAGGACAGAGGCATGGAATAGTTTGGCCCAGGCTCTGATCAGTGATACCAGTATCCCCTGCACTGGTGAACATTGACCATTGGATAGAGCAATGTTGTACTGGTGGCACCCACAGATGTATAAGTATGACTTTCAGACTTCACTTGTAATAGTTTACAGCTGCATATAGTCAGGCTTGGTATTCATAATGGTATTCTGTTCTGTTTTCTTCCACTGCTGAGGCAGATCATGATCTAAATGTTAGAGTCCATGAATGTGAGGAGCATGTGGGATGTATGCATCACAGCAGTGCTGTTATTGTAGCATTAAAAGTTAAAGAGTGTTTCATAATACCTCTCAACTTTACAGGTTTTGCAGAATCTTCAGATTGTTGTATCATAATTTTGGTTTGCTTCTCATAAATTATATTTATATGGTAAATCCTAGCCAAAGCATTGTGGACTGCAGTCAGAAAATGTAATTTGTGTGTTGTACTTCATACCTTTCAGAACATCTGTGTTAATGCAGAGCTTGTTACTGTATCACTTTTCTAGGTTTGTAAAAAAATATGTAAAATGTGTTACTATTTGTGTGCCTTTGTACCCTCAGTATTTAATGTGTGGTCCACCTTTTTGGCTGTAAGAAGTTATGTAGTATGGGTTTATTTGGTATGTAATGCAGTAATACCTGTCAACTATACAGTTTTCCACAGAATGTCCAGTCTTTGTATAGTTACAGATATAATTGTGGTTTTCAGTCAAATAATTGCATAAAGGTTTTGGACTGACATCACTAAATAATCTCAGACATGTGAGATTCAGACCTCAGACTCTTCAGAAAAATCATGCAAGTGCAAAACCTGTTACTGTATCACCTTAAGTTTGTAAGAGCAAGTAAGTAGGAGTCAACCCTATTTTTGGACTTTGAATCCTAATACATATGACTTTGACAACATTTATTGCTGTAAAAATTTGAAGCCTATGAATACAGTACTATAAAATACAGCATACATTTGTAACTGTAAAAGGAAAGTATGCATGCGGTACTCTGTGGGAACACAGAACACTATGGTAATAGTAGTCAGCCATTGTGCATTCAAACACCACTATTACCAAATGAACAAGTACTGTTATGTTTTCATCATTATTGCACTGTAACTGCAGACATCTCTAGCAGTGGCAGAAATGGCCTGCTGTAAAATGTAAGTATTAGAATTGGAGCCTGCATATGAGCAATATATGCACACATCAAGGATTGCTGGAAAACATCTGTACTATGGTGTGCATCTGTTATTAACTGGCTATCCAGAAATGTTATAAAAAGTTTATTTACAGTATGTACTGTTTAAAGTAAAGGTAATACAGTGAAATAATTGTATCACTGCTTTGCATGTCACTTATTATGTTACTAACATTCTACCTTTTTACTCTCTCTCCTCACCCCTTGTGTTCTTTTTTTTCTCCTTTTTTTCCACAGCACAGTTGAGTAGGCCTGTCCCAAGGGAGCTACTTGACCCCACTCCACTGGCTAAGGCATCATCAATGAACACATCAGGGGTACAACCTGGTACCACTCCCTGTGCTGTCCCTGTACTACCTTGTCCCTCAGTTAACTCTGGCCCCTTGATTCCCTCCCAGAACAGTGGCATACATGGTGACTTTATCACCTATGATGAACTGCCAGGGTTGGTAAGTAGGATTGTGTGCCACACAGCTGGTGCATGCCTACGCTGGGTGGAGACACTGCTCACCTTTGTTGTTCTAAATAATACAAGGAGATGCAGATGTCAGACACTGCAGCCATTGGCACAGTGAGGTGACAGTGATGACAGTCCACTGTGTGAGGACTCAATTCTCACTGTCTCCAAACTTGACATCCATGGGCTCTTGAAGTTCCTCTCCTCTCCTCTCTGCAGCCATTGTGTTCATCCCCTCTCTGGTGTCCTTCACCATCCTTGTGTCTCATCTTGTATGTCCTGTCTGTCTGCCATTGCTTCCTCATCTACTCAACTTACCTTACCCACACATACCTAGGTCCCTAGCCCAACATTCCTCCTTCTCTGCCAAAAAGAAAAAAAATGACACCTCCCCCCCAAAAAAATATTGTCCCATACATAGCTCTCCATTTCACACATGTTTTCATGACACCCTTGATTTGGTCCACTTGGCTATACAACATCATTGTGTTGTGGTCACCTCTCTCTCTGGAGGTGACAGTCCACATTCAGTTAATATTCTTCATATAGTATAATGTTTTGCTGTTGCAGAAATGGATAGCTATGTTTTTTTCCTACATCCTTCCTGTACATTCCTGCCCTCCTTTCACTTTGTTTTTCCTCCTGCTTGCTCCCCACTGCACCACTTTCTTGCCTTCCCCATTTCCTTTCTTTAGAGAATCTGTGCGTTATGGTGCTTGATGGTGCACAGATGACACAAGCCTATGGCAAAAGCAATTACAGCTTTAAACAGTACATACTGTAAATAAACTTTTTTATAACATTTCTGAATAGCCAGTTAATATATATATATATATATATATATATATATATATATATATATATATATATATATATATAAACCTATTTGAAACCACTGTCATGTTTCCCCAAAAATGATGACACAGATTCATAAGTATCCCCATTTATAATTTGTATTTACACTTAAAAGCATGCGAAAGTGTCACATGAACCTGAACCCAGTACCATCTGAATGAAAACAGGGTTGGATGAATGCATTAGCAGATGGTGCTACAGAGTCATTTCAGTAGCAGGTGTATTTTGAATAGAAAATTACAAACTTCACTGCTGTTGCATATACCTGCTACTTAACTGAATCTTTGGCTGCAGGTAGTAATTGACTTCAGGCAGTGATAAGTTCCTTTTTTGGCCACATAGAAGTGGTTCCAAATAAAGCTGTAGCTAATACTATTGACGAATATTCTTATTTCTGTTATTTATTAACATTTTATTTGCCTTGTTAGTAAGGTTGCATGATGCACAGCATGGTGCACACATGCTTTAAAAAAATGGGGATTGTGCACTAAGGCTTTATAGAACATTAATGTTTATCGTGCAATGATGCTTCATACACAGTTAATGTTGAAAATATGGCATTGATAATATAAGGAGCAAGTACTGGGGAGTACAAAGGGAAAATATAAAAACAAAATGTGACAGTTAATATTGATTGTATAAAGTATACCTAATGATGAACTGACTCTGTATCCATATGGGTTAATGCATTGTTTTTGGAAGTAGATGGTACTGGGTTCGAAATGGGATATAGGCATGAATTTTACAAGTATATATGATAATTTTATATGCATTTACTGATACTATTGCATTTTACCGTTGCTTAGATATGGTACACATCATGCACCATCGCACACTGATTCTTTAAAGAAAAGAAATGTGGAAGATAACAAAGTGGTGAAATGGGGAGGAAGCAGGGGGGAAAAAAGGAGAAATCAGGCTAGGAATGTACAGGATGGGTGTAGGAAAGAACCACAGCTATCCATTTCTACAACAGTAAAAACTGATCAGATGTATACAATATTACCTGAATTTGGAATGTCACCTCCAGAGACAGAATATAGTCATGTTGTAAATCCAAATGGACTGAATCAATTGTGTCAAGTACACTTGTGCAAAATGGTGAACTATGTATGGGATGATTTTTTTTGGGGGGGAGCAAGTGGCCTTTTTTTGTTTGGTGAGAGAGGAATGTTGGGGAAAGGATATAGGCATCTCTGGGGAAGGTAAATTGGCAAGGTAAGGAAGCAATTGCTGACAGGCAGGACATACAAGACAAGATAAAGGGATGGTGAAGGACACATGAGGGAAATGAACACCATGGTTGGAGTGAGGATGGGGAAATCGAGGTCTCAGGCATCAGGACAGGTGACAGTAGGAATCAAGTCCTCACCCAGTGGACTATAACTACTGTCCCCTCACTGCATAGGTGGCTGCAGTGCTCAAAGTGTGCTTCTTCAATGGATACTCTGCACTAGGATGGGGAGCAGGTGCTCCATCCAGTCTAGATGTGTGTCCACTGTGTGGTGCACAATCCTACACATCATAAATTGGTGTAAATCAGAGTGCAAGTGATGTGTGTGCTATATCTTTAAGAGGCATGTCAAGGCTATACATGCACATATAAATTTCAGACACGTGCATTCTCTAGTGCCATTTTGAAAGAGTAGCCAGGGAGAGACCATACATGATCACAGTTGTTAGTTTGCATATAAGTTACTTAAGTTAAAGTTAGTAATCTTTTAAAGTGATGTGTTTACATAAAATAAAGCTGCTTGAACAGCACCCCGAAAAACTCTTCTATTGGGCCCTAGACAGGAGAGCACCGTGGTGTCAGAACCAGGATCGCAGAGAATAATATTCAGAGCCATGAGGTGCAGAGATGACAGTGAGGGTAAAACTGAGAGAAAAGAGAATAATATTCAGAGCCATGAGGTGCAGAGATGACAGTGAGGGTAAAACTGAGAGAAAAGAGAATAATATTCAGAGCCATGAGGTGCAGACATGACAGTGAGGGTAAAACTGAGAGAAAAGAGCACAAAAAGAGGCAGAAAAGAATCAAAGGTAATGAGAAATAGCACAAACTGTTTATTTGATAGACAAGATAAAAGGGGCATTACAATGGCACAAACTGCATTATTAAGCAAGCAGAAGGCATAAAAAGTTTGTTAACTAAAAGAAATGTTTAAAATAAAGGTATTTGATGAAACGATTAAGAGTAAAGCAAAACGAGTATGTTTAAAGTAAAACAATATTTAAGTTCAATGTAAAGTTTAAGACAAGATGAGTATGTTTAAGGCAAAACTGGGCATGTTTAGAGCAAAATGAGCACAAGAAAAATACAGCAGGCATGACAAAAAGGGCTTAAACAAGCAAAACAAATTTAACAAGGGCAAAAAGGGCATATTAAGTGTGTTTTGAGAAAGTGCTGTGTTTTGGCATAACTACGACTTTGCATTGTATCAAGGGCATAACTAAAGTTATTTGAAGTATCTTAAGTGTATAAAAGTGCTTACAGAGTGTGCTTATTAGTGTGCATGTATTTCAAAGAGTTTATTGTGTGTAAAGTGCAACTATTTCCTGAAGTACAAAATATAGCCATTTCATAAAGTTTGTTAAGCTGGGTATGTCTGTTTGCAAAGTGCCGTGATTACAGAGTGTTTCTCATACTATAAAGAGTTACCTAGCAAGGTACAGCCATTTTGGGGACATTTCAGTGTGCTGTATGCAGTTATTCACAAAGTGCAATTACTTCAGAGTGTTATTGTGCTTTGGGTGAGAGATGTCTGATTTATTAACATTGCACAGTTATTTGATATATTTCTTGCAATGATAAGAGGTGTTTCCTTGCAAAAGACAACATTACAAGAGTATTACAGTGCCCTAGAATTATTCAGTCACATCATAAAGTTGTTGAAATGTTTCTTAAAATGATGACAAATGATTTTAGCAAAGTGATGCTAAATGACTTTAGCATTTAACCTTTCAAATGATATTACAAAAGTCTAAAGTGCCCAAGAAGTCTATTTCACAAAGTCCAGTTACTCAAAGGTACTACGAGTTAGTCCATTAGGATAATTTTGAACAGCCTAAAAGGTATAAATTCAGAAGTCCAAAGGCACTGGAAAAGTTACAAATACTGGCATAAGTTTCTGGCATATATGCATGTGTGTATGTTTGTGATTATTTGCAAAATCCTTCACTGGTATGTGTTAATATGGCAGACTGATTTTGAAAGCCCCTACCACTTGTATTTGATCGGAATATTGCAGAAAACTGGAGAATATTTGAGCAAAAGTACAATAGTTTTATACAAGCAGCTTATATAGATAGAGATGCATGCACCAGGGCATTCATTTTCCTAAACCAAGCTGGGTCAGAGGTCATAGAAAGAGAGTGTTCATTTGTGTATGCACCAGCAGTATATGATGGAGAAGGTGAAAAAAGTCATATTGTACAGGTTGAATCAAGGAAAGACCCCACGTGTTAGAAGCACAAATTCAGAAAAATGTGTAACCCCCCCCCCCCCAACAAATATTACATTAGAGAGGCATTTGTTTTACACAAGAGATCAGAAACCAGGGGAAACATTTGTAGCTTATATAACTAACTTGAGAAACAGAGATAAAATGTGTCAGTTTGGTGACTTACAAGATGAGTTGATAAATGACAGGCTTGTGTGGGGTATTAATAGTGCTGCTGTGAGAAAGCTTTTACTTCATAATGGTGATTTAACATTGAGTAAAGCCATAGAGATTTGTCAAATCCATGAGGTGACAAAAAAACACACAAGTATGCTTGCAAGTGACAAGAGCATGGTTTCAGTTGGCTCCAGACCACATGTAGATAGTAAGCAACATGTGGTAAACAAAAGCAGGCCCAAGCACATGGCAGCTACAGGGTTTCCAAGGAAGGCATGTAGTTTTCCAGAAAGTTCTAAAAAGGGACCATGTTCCATCTCAAGCTCAGTGCAGTACAAGCATGAACCAGCAAAACCCAAATCTAGCTTTATTGTTAACTGTCATAACTGTGGTGCAAATCATGAGTCTAAAAGAGAAAAGTGCTTGGCATCCAGTCAACAATGTCACAAGTGTAAAAAATGGAACCATTTCCAAAAGTTTTGCAAATCAAGTAAGCTTCATACAGTTGTAAAGAAAGGAAGCAGAAAAAAGGCAAATTGATCAAGTAGAGCCGAAGAAGTCATCTTTCTATGTAGATAGTGTATCAGTGCTAGGCGAAAGAGTTGATGTAGTGAATTTATTGACAAGGAGTGAAGTGTTTTGTACTGTCCAGATTAATGGGAAATCCACAGAGCTCAAAGTAGACACTGGTTCAAAGTGTAATGTTATATCAGCAGAGACATTTGCTAAACTGAGAACTAATGAATAACTGAATGCGAGACTTGTTGCTTATGGAGGTGAAGAAATTCAAACCAAGGATCAGTGATGCTTTCATGTTATTTGGCCAAGAACTGTTGCAACTTGTTATTTTATGTAGTCTGAAGACCAATGCAATCTTTATTGGGTCTCAAAGATAGTTTAAGAATGAATCTGCTTTCTTTTGCTAAAGAAGTCCATCGCATAAGGGCATTTCTGAGTTCAAATTTTTCTGAAGCCATTTTCTCAGAGTATGCTGATGTTTTCGATGACAAGTTAGGCAAACTTCCAGTTGTGTATTCCATGAAGTTAGATCCAGAGGTCACTCCAGTAGTCAGAACAGCAAGAAGAGTTCCAGTAGCTATGCAGGATAAAGTTAAAGTTCAGTTGGATAAAATGTACAGCAAGGTGTGATTTGTCCAGTCACAGAACTAACTGAATGGGTGTCATCCATGTTAGCCATTCACAAAAAAGGCTCAGATGGAAATCAGAATATGTATTGACCCAAGAGATCTGAACAAAGCATTAAAGAGACTGTATCATCCAATGTCCACAGTTGAAGAAGTTGCAGTTCTAATCCCAAATGCTACTGTATTTTCTGTCTCAGATTCAGAGTTCATTTTGGCAAGTGATGCTTGATCACAAACCTCATTTCTAACTACTTTTGGGACCCAGTTTGGCAGATACAGATTCCTAAGGATGCCATTTAGAATAAATTCTGCAAGTAAAGTCTTTCACCATGCAATGGACCAAATTATTTTGGGTTATCCTTGTGCCATAAAAGCAAATGATCTATTGGTTGGAGGCAATGGAGAAACAGAGCAGGACAGAAACCTCAGGAATGTTCTAGACAGAGCACATAAAGAAAACTTGAAGCTCAAGCCTCTGAAGTGCAAATTCAGACTTCCAGAAGCTACATATGTAGGACATTTGTTTATGAGTACAGGCTTGAGACCAGATCTGACCAATCAAGCAGCTATTCTTGAGATGTCAGCACCAGATATTGTACAAGCTCTATAGCATTTTCTAGGCATGGTCAACTATTTAGGCAAGTTTATACCAGACTTCAGTGAGTTGACAGCACCTTTAAGAGAGCTAACATGCAAAAATGTTGCATGGACATGGTTGGAACAGCACCAGAAGGCATTTAAACACCACAATCAGAAAATTGCCACCCCACCTACATTACAGTATTATGATGTGAACAAACCAGTTACTCTTTCCTGTGATGCTTCAAAATTTGGTTTTGGTACAGTTATACTTCAAGAGGGCAGACCAGTAGCCTATGCATCTATAACACTTACCCAAACTGAGAAGCAGGATGCTCAAATTGAGAAGGAGCTTTTGGCAATAGTATTTGCATGTTCCAAGTTTCATAATTATATCTATGGTCGAGCTATTCAGACTGAAACTGACCATCACCCTCTAGTTACTATTCTAAAAAAGCTTATGCATTCTGCTCCAGCAAGATTACAAAGAATGATACTCAAATTGCAAAAGTACAATTTCAAAATTGTCTACACAAAAGGCAAATTACTCTGTCTGGCTGATACCTTATCCAGATCACCTAGAAATATGACAGAACATCTTGACACAGAGTATTTTGACTTTGATGTGATGTCAGTGCATAATTTTTCCACCACTAGACTTGATAAGTTAAGAGCTCACACTCAGGCTGATCTAATTTTGCAAAAGCTCAATCACTATATTAATGCTGGATGGCCTTCAAAGCAATCTAGTGTACCACCTGAAATGCAAACCTATTTTTCTTACAGGGATGAAATGTTGATGGAATATGGCATTATTTTTCAAAGGTCCTAAAATTGTTGTTCCTGCTTCCTTACAACAAGAATTTATCCAGATTTTGCATCGTGGTCACCCAGGATCCGCATCCACCAACAGAAGAGCTAGAGAATTAGTATTTTGGCCTTTGTTACCAAAGGACATTGCTAGAGTATATTTTTCTTGTTTAGTATGCATAATACTAGACCACATTTGCAAAGAGAACCACTTCAGCTAAATCCATTTCCTGAACTACCTTGGTCTACAGTCACAACTGATATTTTTGAGTGGAACAATCAACACTACTTGGTTTTGGTAGACTCTTATTTAAGTTGGTTTGAGATCGATCTACTACCTAACCCAACATCCATTGATGTTATTACTAAGCTGAAACATCATTTCTCAGTTCATGGTAATCCACACAAAGTTCTTTCTGACAATGGTACTCAATTTATTAGCTAGCTGTTTCAGAACTTTGCAAAAGAATGAGACTTTGTACATGTCACTAGTAGTCCTGAATATCCTCAGGCCAATGGTCTAGCTGAACGTGCAGTGCAGAGTGCAAAGCAATTACCTGAAAGGTCAAAGCGTGACAATACCGATGTGTTTTTGAATTTCCTTAATCTCAGAAACATACCCTGTGATGATATTCTTGGTTCACCTGCTCAAAGACTACTTTCCTGACAAACTAGAACTACGCTACCCACTACTTCCAGTTTATTAAAGCCTAAAACTAAGAACAATAAAACCACCAAGGCTCAATTATTTAAGAAGCATAATATCCAGAAATCTAGTTACAACAGCTTGAGCAGATTACTTCATCCACTGAGGGAAGGAGAAGTGGTACGAATCCAGACAACAAAAGGTTTTGATCAAATTGGACAAATTACAGGCATCTGTGCCAGGTCGAGATCCTACCTGGTAAAATCCGAGGGTGTGGAGTATAGGAGGAACCTAAGACATCTTCTTCCTGTACCAGAATCATCATCACCATCACAACATTGTTTCTGTGATGCAGACCCCAAATCTAAGAGTGAATCAGACATTGTTTCCATACCAGCATGTGTTCAAAATTCTGATTCCATTCCAGAAAATGTTCCAAATATTCCACAGGCCAAACATTTTACAGAGACAGTTCCAGGTGCTAAATCTAATTCCCGGTTTTATGTCACACAATATGGAAGAGGATCTAAGCCTAGAGTAAAATACGCAGCAACGTGGACTTGATTGTGTGTATGTATATATATATATATATATATATATATATATATATATATATATATATGTGTGTGTGTGTGTGTGTGTGTGTGTGTGTGTGTGTGTGTGTGTGTGTGTGTGTGTGTATTTAGTATTGTATAATGCATGACATAGAATTACCTGTGATTTCTGTATGCCAAATAGCTTCATAAACATTATATGATCTATTTCTCAAAGAGAGAGGATGTAGCTCAGACTGCGAGTGATATGTCTGCTATATCTTTAAGAAGCATGTCAAGGCTATACATGCATGTATAAATTCCAGACATGTGCATTCCCTAGTGCCATTTTGAAAGAGCAGCCAGGGAGAGAGCATGCATGATCATATATAAGTTATTTAAGTTAAAGTCAGTAATCTTCTAAAGTGATGTGTTTGTATAAAATAAAGCTGCTTAAACAGAACCCACAAAGACACTTCTATTGTGTCCTAGATAGGAGAGCAACACCCGGAAACTCATTCAGACTGATAAATGCACCCCCTCCACCACTGCTGCTTGAGGGGACTTTAGACCTGTCCTCTGGGGTAGAACTACTTGAGGGCTCAAGTAGTGCAGGGGGAGCACAGGGGGTGCTGCCATGCTGCAGCCCAGATGTGCTGAGCCTTGGTGCTGTAGCCAGTGGAATGAAAGTAGGAAGATCACGGGGGACCTGCCTACCCTGTTGTGCTGTAGTAACAAAAAAAAAAGTCAACATACAATTACAAAATAAAAAACAAACCAAAAAAAATGAAACTAAAAAAATCGACACATAAAAAAATAAATAGATGAACAAAGAAAAAGAAAAATTAAACATAATAATAACAAAAATAAAAAAAAAGTATATAACAACAAATGCGTAGAAAAGTAGAAATAAATTGAAACAAAGACATACCAATTATACATAATAACAAAATGAAAACAAATTAAACAATAAAAAAAGACGAAATGGGGTGGGGTGAGGGAAAAAAACAGGAAAACATTACTAACTTCATATTTAATATACAAACGCTTTCTATAATTATTTCACTCTATTCTATGTTTTACTTTTAACACTGCCAACTCCTAAGAAATTTCTGTATTACTTTGCAGACTACCTGGTTACTAACAGATGGACATTGTAGTATTGATCAGATTGCAGCCAGCAATCATTCATGTGTGCATATATTGCACATTTGCATGCTTACACCCGACAGCAGACCATTCATAACAGAGGTATTGAGGTCTGAAAGTTACTTGCTATAATGATGATTAGCTAACAGTATTGTATATATAATGATGAAAACATAACATTATTGTACGCACTGTTGTATATTTGGGAAGTGTTGTCTTTGATCCCACATCCGCTGACTACTGTAATACTGTACTTTTCTTTTGGACTACAGACTAATGCATGCAGAATTTCCTTTTACACTTTATACATGCATGTTCACTGTAGTGTGAGAATATGAAATGGTTGCTTTGTGCTACAGAGTAATGCCTGCATACATTATTTTACAGTTGAGATATGCATGCTCAATTATATGCAACTGTCTGAAATAACAAGTAATCCATCTTTAACAGTTAAAGCTACAATAACAGTACTTTTTAGATGCATACATACCACATGCTTCCTTCATGCTTGCCAGGCATGCTCCAAGAAACCTCACATTCAAAGCCCTTTCTTCAGCAGCTGTGAAAAAATGAAAACAAAACAGAATGCCATTATGAATACCAATCTTGACTATATTCAGCTATAACTTTTACAATTGGTCAATACATTTTATACTTACACATCTGTGGGGTGTTGTCTGCTCTACATTCCCTGATACACTGATCAAGGGGATCCTTCTTCCTCCTATGGAGATCATCATAATGATAATGGCATTACTCACCAGTGGGTGGGATATCTGTTGCACTGGTCAAAGCCCTATCCAAACTAATCCAGGCTTCAGACTTATACTGAGAACCTAAATAGTCCCTCTGCAAAAGGCATGGGCAATACTCCTTAACTAGGAGCTCAGCAATGACTTTGGACTCCTGAACACACCAACATTGTATTCAGATGTGCACACCATCTCCAACACCAGCCATGTCTCCTAAAGATCAAGATCAGTGCATATTGAGCATTTCCCACCAATTACACTTTAAATATATGTTTTCCCATCAATTGCATGTATTGCGCTTACTGAGAGTGTGCACTGTCTGGTTTTTGCTATATTTGAAAAAGCTGCACCCTGCTTACCATCGCACAAACATGGTAAGCCAGGGTGCATCTGTTTGGGCGATGGTAAGTTATGTGCAACAGTGGGCAATAAAAAAAACAAAATTAAAAAACAATGCAATTCCAAGGATATTTGATATAAAGCCACTTGTGTAGCTCTGTTATTCAAATGGGATTGCAGAAATATACTTACATGAACATAGTACACATTATAGCCACAGTCGTACTTTTGATAATATATGCACAATCCCCATAAAAATGAATAGGTAAATCACTGACACAATATTAGTGTCTTAGCCCTCATACATGTAAATATTAATATCAGCTATACTATGTCAGGTGTTATGAGTGACAGTAAATATGATGTGATGTGGAACAACATTAAAAGTGCATGGAATATGCAGTTTTTGAATGCAGGACAATGTGCACAGTAGTACTAAACTTACAGCTCTTGCCACAAGAGGGTTGAGAAAATACTCGTCTATGTTTCACTTCATTTGTATAATCTGCACTGTCAACACAATAAAAGAAATGTTTTCTCACTCTGTACTAGAACCCAGAACCATTTGCACTCTAGGCCTGGACTTACCACCTGTTACCACAGGATTAATTACATGGCATCCCCTATATTATTATTCATTGTCAACTTGACAGTGTTAGTACAGTGCAGCCTCACTTACAGGGTTTGTGCAATGCCTAGTGGTATTAATTGAATGCATCTGGTTTCTACCTTGGCTGTCTGGGTCATGTCTAATACATGGGTAGTCCAGTTGTGCAAACAAGCTAAGTATCACACAAACACGTGAAAAACAAAAAAAAAATGTAGAATGTACAAACAAGCTAAGCACTGTGCAAATATGTGAAAAAATAAAAAAGAGAGAAATGAAAGACAATAAAATATATGGAATTAAAAAACACAGAATGACATATCTATGACGGTCTTTTGTACAATTTTTCTTAATTTAAATGTGTTTGGGACCCTGCCAAATTTCGAACAAGAGAAAGCAATTGCCGTCATACCTCTCAACTGTACAGATTTTCGCAGAATGTCCAGATTTTTGCTTCATATTTTTGGTCTGTTTCTCATAAATTGTGGAGTTTTGGCAAATCATTGAGAATTTAATTTAGAAAATAATGACAAGACATTCAAGATTCAGATTTCGTACCCTTCAGAAAATGTATGCTAATGCAAAACTGGTTATTCTATCAACTTTTTAAGTTTATAAGAGCAGTATTTAAATATTGCCCTATTTTTGGGCCTTTGTTGCCCCATTATTTATAGCTTTGTTCAGATTTCTTGCTGTGAGAGGTTGAGAGGTATGATTGTCATGCTGCAGACAGCAACCTTACATGGAAATGCTAACTGCATTCCCGAAGAGGTTTTGTGGCCAAAAAACACACGTACACTCCTCGAAGCTTTGTTTTAAGTGTGCAGTGCTTCATTAAAATGCATTGCATGGCACTGCCATGGACACAACTTCATGGACATGGTTACAGTCTGTGTAGGCACTACACAAACCCTACATGGAGTTTCTTGAATTCTGCATAATGTCTTTCATGTAGCCTTTACCATAGCTAAATGTTTTACATGTAAAAGAAAATATACAGAATTAGGTGTTTTCTATTTATTCATAATTATCATTAACAACAATTTATGTAGGCCTGCCATGAATGCTGGATCTAGTAGAGGCAAGACAATGTGTCTGTGAATCTCGGATTAGTTTAGCTACAGTCTTCATAGTTAGCTCTTGGTTTGCAAGATGGGAGGCATTGTTAAATCCAATCTACTTTATCTGTAATGTGTGGCATGTGGACACATTTTTGTCATGCAGGTAAAAGTACTTGCAAATAAAATCATCTGAGTGAGAGTTATAGATTAAATGGTCTTATTTGCTACTGTGTTTTTTTTTTTTTTGTTAATTCTAGGTCTGTCAGGGAATGTGAAAGATGCTCAGGCTACATATGGTGAACATAAGTCATAGATTATCATTTAGAACAATTATGAATCTTAAAAGTAGCAATAATATGAGTATACAATGTAATTTCATAATAGTCATTTGAACAGAATCACAATGAATGTTTAATTATACTTACTTTGTTGATGCTGCCTTACTCAATGGAGTTTTTATATTACATCAGTTATGCTTTACTAAACATATGTGTTGATTCTTTGTTAGTGGAAACACTCCAGATATTTTTTGTTACAGCAGTGTTTTAATGTTTTTGTGTGTGTGTGTGTGTGTGTGTGTGTGTGTGTGTGTGTGTGTGTGTGTGTGTGTGTGTGTGTGTGTGTGTGTGTGTGTGTGTGTGTGTGTGTCACTGCAGACTTACTAGAACAAAATCTGAAAAGAGCAGTCTGAAATTCTTAACCTTGTTTCATGTGCAATAAGCATAAGACAGGCCTAACATGCAATTCACATGCCTTGAGGCATGAATAAGGCCACTGCAAAGATTGTCATAACAAGACTAGAGTATAACTCTCAACTTCTTTGCTCAAGAATAGAGAACATAGTCAAAAATAATGAGGTGGAAAGGCCAGAAAAAGCAGGGCAATGTTTAATATTACCTTAATTCAATCAGAAAGTTAACAGAACAATGTGTTTTCCACCAACATGAATTTTGTAAAGAATAGGAAGTATGAAGCTATTAAAATGTATCATTATTGACTGATTGAAATCCTTAGGGATTTACTAGAAAATCAACACTTTTTGGAAAGAAAGGGAAAAATATTTTCAAAATCAGGGATGTTCTGCATAATAAGGAACAAGTGAAAGCTGTGTTTTGGAGATGCGACCTTGGTCCACACAGACGATGGTGTAAAATTAGTTAAAACTGATTATGAGGTAGATGAATAGGGTCATATGCAATAACTAGGTATACAGTCAAGGAAACCATTTAGAAACCAATTTCCCCACACCACTGTCTGGTTAAGTGCCTTGCTTAGAGTCACATAGAAGGCAAATGGAGACTGGGAAAATCAAATCCTAGATTATAGGAAGCAGTCTATTTTCAGCTCATAGCTTTGATCTCCTCTGCATTCTGGTAGCCTAGTCTTGCAATAAGCGGCCTTAAATAGCTGAAATGGCTGAAATATCACAGTTGCTTCTATTATATGAATATTTCAGTGAAACTGAGACAGTGTTTCCAGTTTCAATTTTTGATAGTGAATGGGTATATTATAGTCCTGCCCACAAGGTATGGCAACAATTTGAGTGCATATTATCAGCAGGCTAGATCCATTAATGAAAAGCTTCATTGCTCATATGTACTCATATGTAATAGACATACCCTGGGATTCAATAAACTCTGTGTAGGCTCTGCTTGAAGCCTACACAGAGTTTACATGTTTGTGCAATGGTGCATGACAAGTGGTAGTACGCAATACATATTAATTGCTTGCAGAGCATCTAAGCTAGGTTTCGTGGCTGGTAACAGTGTTGCTGTAAAAGAAACTGTAAGTGAATGCACATGTAAATTCTTTGTAAAGCAGAACACCTACAGTCCGTAGATTTTCATGAAATGACACAATGATCACCAGGGTTTCACAGACAGCTGTCATTCTGTTACTGAAACACATC
The DNA here is from genome assembly GCF_019279795.1 of Protopterus annectens. Taxonomy (NCBI): domain Eukaryota; kingdom Metazoa; phylum Chordata; order Ceratodontiformes; family Protopteridae; genus Protopterus; species Protopterus annectens. The sequence goes on along the minus strand of NC_056726.1, from coordinate 161,167,316 downwards.
TGCACAAAGGCCAACATAATGAGGGGACAAATAACCAAAAACAGGGACACATTTAGCACAGACATCACATAGAAATGTGTTAGAATGAACATCTCTCAACCTCTTAGAGCAAGAAATCTGGACAAAACCATAAATAATTGGGGGACAAAGGCCCAAAACCACGGGCAGAGTTTTAATACTGGTCTTCCAAACTTAAAAAGCCGAAGGAATAATAGGTTATACAGCACTATGAACTTTCTGAAGAGCATGAAGTTTGAAACTCAAATGTTTGTCATCAGTTTCTAACTTCAATCTGCAATGGCATGTCAATGATTTGCTTGAAAACCAAAATGTTATGAGGAAAAGATAAAAAATATGAGACAAGAACTGGACATTCTCCACAAATCAGGGGAGTTGAGAGGTATGAACTCAAATGTATGTGATATTCTTTTTTCACTAAATATTTTTTTATTATTTCAAATAAGAAGTCTTAAGAAACATTACATGAAATATAGATAAATAAAATACTTACAATTCTAAAAAATTACTAACTTCAAACCATTATATAACTATTTACATTGGTGTCTATGCAAATAACATTGAAATTCTATATTATATAAAGTTAGAAACATAAGATGATATATCTTTGTCGATCTTTTCAAGTATTTCCAGTACTTTCATCTAAAAGTAATAGTATGAAGTAGATCTTTTAGTTCTGTTCTTCACTGTTAATATTTCCATGTGAGCAACTGTTGATGTTAAATTCTTAAATTCCTTGAATGTAGGAGAAGTCTCATTTTTCCAGTGTATAGTTATGATTTTACGTGAAATTACCAATAGTGACCATAGGATTTTAGTGTCTTTTTTTGGTACACAGTTTGGAATAGGAGAATTGAATAAAATTATAGACTTTGTTAATTGAAAAGTATCATTATAAACAGTCTGAAAAAATAGTTAATAGAATTCCAGTACATATTGAGACATATACACTGATAAAAAACATGTTGCCAATCTGCTTTTATCTTGATTTGGCATCTCCAACACTGATCTTCACTAGAAAACATTTTGGCTAGCCTATGTGGTGTATAGAAACTTCTGTGTAGATATCTCCAAGTGAATAATTGCCAGTATTTTGATAATGTAGAAAATTTGGAAGATTTTAGAATATTACTTTTTTCTTCTTCAGTTGGAGGATGGTTGTTTATTAAAGCATAATAATCCCAGTATGATTTTTCATGATCATTTTTTGTTTTTTTAACAATTTTATAGATATTAGATAAGTAACTTTTACCCAGATACGGTTGTTTTGTGATAAGAATAAGGTATTCAATGAGTTTTGGAACTTCATGTCTAACTGAAGGTTGAATTTGTTCTACTTTATTTATAAGAAAATGTCTTAGATTTTGTAAAAGTAACCAGTAGTCTTTATTTATATTATAATTGTAAGTTATCTGTTCATTTGTTAGTATTTCCCTTTCTCTATAAGTTGATGCCAAAAGAGTAATGATTCATTTTAGAGATTTGGGATGTGTCTAGAATAGTGGGTGTAAAAGCTATAGGGAAAATAAGAAAAATCCAATAATTAATATTTGTTATTTTGTTTATATATATATTTTGAACACTGATAGTGTAGAGCCTGTATAGTTTGATGGTAATTTATCGATATTATTCTTTTTCCCTAAAAAATAATCTTTTAACATCCATATAAGGGGTGATGATATTACAGTTAAATTGTCTTGCATATGATTGTAATTAAATTATATGTAAATCTGCTCATGTGCTTGTTTCCATATAGGTATGTATGAATTATTTAACCATAGTGTTATATTTTTAATAACAGAGGAGGTAATATATAAATCAATATCCGGTAAATTAATTCCACCATTTTCCCAATCTGGTAAATGCTTATTTAAGACTATATGGGGTTTATTTGGAAACCATAGAAAATTTAAAATTTGTTTATTGTATCTTTGAATAATATATTTGGGAGGTGGCAATGAAAAGTTTTGTATTAAGTATAATATTTTAGGAAATATGATTGCTTTAATAAGATATAATCTTATGCTGTTGAAAAGATGTATTTATTCCAGTAACCAATTGTTTGTTCTATTTTGTCTAGTATTTTATTATAGTTAAATATTAGAGAATCTGTTAATTCACTGAGTAGATTTATTCCCAGGTATAATAATTTATTTTCTGTTACTATATATTTGAAAAATCTTTTGTTTATATATTTTTTTGCAGTTACAGGGCATAATTTTAGTTTTGTTTTCATTAAATGTTAGGCCTGAAATATTTTGAATTTTATTCATGGAGTTAAATAGAGCATTCAAAGACTCATTGGCATCTGAGAGAGTTAAAAATATGTCATCAGCAAAGAGTTGGATTTTAAGGTTTAACATTTTATTAATACATATGCCCTTTATGTTATTGCTTGATCTGATTTGATTTGAAAAGGCTTCTATGAGTAATGCAAATAACAATGGTGATAAAGGGCAACCTTGTTTAGTTCCCTTTTTGATTGTTATAGGGCCTGATCTATGTGATCCTAGTTTAACATATGCAGTAGATTTTTTTATATAGTATTTGGATAAGGTTATTAAAATTAGAAGGAAAGTTATATTTTTTAAAACTAGTGAAAGAAAGTTCCAGTTAACAGAATTAAAAGCTTTATTGATATCTAATGAGATTACATTTAAATCTAGGACTCTATATTTGCTATAGTCTATTAATGTTAGTATTCTTTTCATAGGTTCATAGGTTAGTACTAAGCTAACTGCCCTTGCAAGCCATTTTCAGCCTAGCCAATTATCCCTTGTGAGACTCAAGCCCTGCACCTTGTGTTTGTAAGGCAAACACCTTAACCATTAGGCCTTTAATAAAACCTGTTTGATCTTTGTGAATTAAGAAAGGAAGAAAGTGTTTGATCCTTTCTGCATATATAGCCATAAACATCTTATAGTCTATATTGAGTAATGATATTGGCCTATATGAAGAGCACTGCTTCTCATCTTTATCTGGTTTGATAATTGGAGATATCAATGAATATTTCCAAGAGGGTGGTATGTTCAAATCTTTTTTTTGGCTATATCATATACTTTTAATAGTAAGGATATGGCTTGATTGGGTATTAATTTATACATTTCTGGTAGCATATTGTCTAGGCCAGGTGCTTTATTTGTCTTGAGTTTTTTAATTTGTGATTTTAATTCTGTCATATTGATTGGTTTGTTTATAATGTCTATTTGTTCTTGTGTTAATTTAATATGAATATTATTTTCTAAATATTTTTTTTTATATCCTTAGTAGACATATCTTGGGTGTTTAGGGAATTATCAAAGTTAAATTGAAGTCTGAATGCTTCTAAAATATTGTTTAGATCCGTAACTCTTTTGTTAGTATTAGGAATAAATATTTATTTTATTTGTTTAGATTTTATTTTTTTTTTGTTCTATTAGTTAAGTGTCTCGGGTGTGCTGGATTAGTAGAGTATGAGATTATTTTTATCTTTTCTAAGTTAATCATAATCTTATGATGTAACAATTCTGCATACTTCTTATTGATTTGTGTAAGTTCTTGAACTTGAGTAGTATTGCCCTTTTGTATTTCCAGTTTCATTTCATCTGCTTTGTTTTGTAAGTCTAGCATATCTTTATTCCATGACTTCCTTTTATTTATGTACCAGGATAATATTTTCCCATATGCAACTACCTTTAATGAATCCCAGACATATATTTCTAAAATATCCTCTGTGTAGTTTATTTCTAGAAAGTTTTTGATTGTTTCTTCATAAAATCCCTTAAATTCTGTCAATTTTGTGATATAGGAAGGTATCCTAGTAATGGGATTTGAATGTAAAGGAGTAAGTTCTATCTCAAAGACTATGGCATTATGATCAGATAAGGGACAATTTATAATTTTGACTTTGTCAATTTTTGTTATTAGGTCATTGGCGACATATATTCTATCTATTCTAGAGTTAGTTCCATATCTATGAGAATAAAATAAAAACATTAGTGAGTCTGGTTCTGCAAAATCATTTATATCCTTTAAATATAGTGTATCTATAAATTTTAAAAGCACCTTGGAGATAGGTTGTTTTCTTCTTTTAGATTTAGAATCTGCATCTTTTTCATTTATTATACAGTTGATGTCTCCTGCCAATATCAGGCTACCCTTAGTTAGATGAATTATCTCTTCAAAGTGCTGTTTAACTGTTCTTAATCCTAGTCCTGGAATCCAATATAGATTTACTGAAGTATAGATTATCTTATGTAACTCTATTGAAGCTAGAAAAAACATACCTGATGTATCTTGATGAGTAGTAATTATTTTAGGTGTTATAGTTGTATTGCAAAGTAGTATAGCTACTCTTCTTTTTTGTTTTATATTGAGAACTTATTAATACTGTGTACTTAATATTTAAGTTGTTTATATCTCTATCTAATAAGTGTGTCTCTTGTAAAAAGACTACTTGTGGTTTATGTAAATGTATGTATTTAAATAGGCTTCTTCTTTTATTACTATTATTCAGACCATTAACATTTATGGATAAACATTTCATTTCCTAGTTTTGAGTTTGTTTTATATGTGATTTTATGTAAATAGTGTTTATTTTTTATTCTATCTTGGATGAAGAATTTAAAAATGTTTTTACTGTATAGTTTTTGCATGTTTCTGACTGACACCAAAGTGATAATTAAAAACAATAAAACTTCTGAACTTGTAATTCTTAACCTTAAAAAATATTCCCTATCACTATGAGGTAATATACCTCTTTATTTGGTTAGTGAATCTAACCAAACAAACTTTTTACCCTCACAAATAATGTTTGGATCAGTTTCTCTTATCCTCTTAGTTTTAAATAAAGACACTTAAATAATATATGAAAATAATATAATCAGCTAAAATATATAAGTATATTCTTTTTCTCTTTATATTATTGTAATTCAGTAATACTTGTTTCTAATCAGGTTTCAAAATGGTACAAAACATTTAGACTAAGGTAATATCATTTAAAAATAGTTTAGAGTATTAATAAACATTTTCTCATGTTCAACAATATTTTTTACAAAAAAAAAAATATATAGAATTATGCACTCTGTGAAAATCTGAACAACTGACAGATAAATGAGTCTCTGACTACAAAATCAATTAAGCAAGGTTTAATTAATGTCCTAAAACTGGAGGAAGAGGAATGATAGCAAGGTTATGAGTTATTTAGCTTTATGAAAGAATTAGTGTGGCTGGGGATGGAATGAGCCCATAACAAAAGCCTGCAATGCCCCCATTATATTTTCATCTTTTGGATTTAATCACATCACCATTAGGTAGGGATAGTATGTTTAACGTATAAAAGGGAGAAGTAGCCCCCAGGATTTGAACACCAGTGCTGAATTTCCAGATATCTACTGTGCAAGTCATACACTTTGCTTAACAAATATCATGTCTGGAGAAAAGGATGTTCCTTAATGAACATGTCACCCGAGCATCTTGGATGAAAGGCAAATATAACATTTTATAGTCATGTTATTAGCATGAGAATTTATTTTTTGAATGTTTGGGGCATATGAAAGAAGAAGGCAGTTGAGCTATCACCCATTCAACTCCTGTAACTAAACTGAATTTGCTAAACTGGTCATCAGAAGAAAAGACCTGGCAGACTCCAACAATCAGTGATAGTCAAATCATATTTTTTTTTTCTCCATTGAAAAGGGGGGGGGGGTTCTACCCATTCAGACTTTCACTGTCAAAAACGCAATATAAATATACAAACATAGATGCATACATATATATACATAACTAACTAAAACCTTATTTGTTATTAATTAACAAAACACAAATAAATAAATAAAGACATATATATTATTCATTGGTAACCAGTGAAATCTACTTTTTTTGTTATTTCATATACAAGCCAACATTAAGTTCCTTTCTGCTGAGTGACATTAAATTTCTGTTGCTTTTCTGTGTAAAATGAGCTACATAGAAAGTCATCAGCTTTTGATTTGCTTCTCAGGCTCATTTAATAAACTCATTATTCACCCCCATATCTAGTGTCAGTGAAGATTGCTTTAATTCTCTATATTGGTGAAGTAAAACATTTACAGCATCTTACAGCAGCAGAATGAATCGAGTCTCCCTCAGGTGTTCTTGTATGCATATACACCTATAGCAACTTTGTGATAACTACTGAGGCAATTTAGGGGAAGGGGAATAGAGGGGATAAAAATGTTATGGCAGCTAGCAGACCAATTTTGTGATAAAAAGTTATCATATATACATAAAAGATAGAGGAGAAAGGAACATGTATACTATGAACACACGATCTGGGTGGTGAGTGAGGGTGGAGTTTAAAATGAAAGTATGCAGAGAGAATGCAATATTAGTGTCATCCAGAACATGGACAATTCAAGAAAGGCTTACGGAAACACTAATTTATGAAGATCGAGATTGTAGTTTAAAAATGTATTGTCTTACTAATGTATATATCTCTGCGTTTGTTTTAAAACCAAAATGCTGTTATCTGTGCAGTTAAGAAATTAGTTCATCTCTGCGTTTGTAAAATAAGGTGGAAAGTACTTAATATAAACATGTAATACATAAAAGCAATGTGGTTCCTGACAATTTTCAGTGCCACAACTATATCATTGCCCCAACAATGGAAAAGCACCGAGGAAAGTCTTCTGGTCGTAGGTGTATAAATAATGGTCATGTTATTTTAAAAAAATGAAATGAGTATGCTTCCTGGATGAGCGTCAGTTAGATAAAGCCAGGGGATGATGCACATAAGCAAAAACATGAAAAATGTCAACAATATACGGAGCTTATGCTTCTAATATCATTTGTGACTGTAAGGCTGTCTCGAGAACCAAGCGGGAAAGGGTATGTGTTTTTTTGTTTTTTTTTTTAATTCTGGCAAGATTAATTACTATTCACGTGACTGCTCTAGCCTGCTCTATAGATTTCATATTACAGAAAATGCATTTGAAGCATACTGTGATATACACTATCACAGGGCAGAACATAACAGGACATTTAAACATCAGCAGAACTGTCACTGAACTCCGGATGTCCACAACCACATCATATTCGGCTTGAAGTCACAAAACCCTACGGAGAGCAAATTCTGCCTTACTCTACTTCAACATAGACAAATTAACCAAAACAAAACAGTTTTAAGACTATTTAAATTAGTCTTATGATAATGCCAAACTGAAACACTTCATATTAATCATGACACATTCCCTCCCATCTCTGCTGTTTACCCAAACAAGAACACTTTTGTCTTTTAGAAAAATATGTAGTCGGAGATATAACTGATAAAGTTTATAATAGGATTGACTATATCTATTAAGGAATACAACTATAAACTAAATAGAACATTATATGTTAATGAAGAATTTATATGTAAGAGAGAAGAAAACAAACATAAAACTATTGAGAACTATGCTATGTGTTGATTAATCTGTTTAAGAAAATTAATATATTAGATGGATAAATAATAAAAAATGAAGTCATATTTAAATTATGCTTAGTATACTTGAGTGATTCATTTAAAGGTACTTGAATTTATATTAACTTTAACATTTAAAGTATAATAGAAAACAGTACCTGTTTCAGATAGAATTGAAGACATAAAGAACTTTTCTTTTGTTGTTTGTATTATTATTTAAACTTTTACAGAATATAAAACATATAAGATTATTTGCCTTTAGTTTTTTTTTTCTTTTGTTCAACAGTCTTCCAGTTGTTTACTTCAGCATTTTTCTTTGGAGTACTAATTGCCCAGTCCATAGATTCTTCTTGTGTTAGGATGTTATTGTTGGTAAGGTATTTTATTGCTGACTCTACTGTTTCAAAGACTTTTATTCCATTTGGTAGGAAAATTCTCAGTCTTGCTGGAAATAAAAGATGGGTTTTGAATTGTTTCCTCTTCAAGGCTTTGATTATTGGTAGAAATTCCTTTCTTTTTGAAACCACCTTTATAGAGTAATCGTTGTCATATCTGATTAATGTATCATTGTATTTGATGGGAGAATTTGCCCAAGCATTTCTTAATATCAGATCTTTATCTTGTGTAGAAAAAAGTCTCACAATTATGGACCTCGGTTTGCTTTTATTTGAAGAAAAAGTATTTCCAGGTGTTACTAGTGATCTATGTGCACGTTCTATACAATATGAAAGAGCTTCAGGTAATTTTACGACATTTGGTATCCAGGTGGTAAGAAAGTTTATCATATTGTCCCCTTCAGATTTTTATGGTAGACCATATATTCGGATATTATTTCTTCTTGTTCGATTTTCCATATCATCAATCTTTTCTAGTAAATATGTATTCTGTTGTAATAAGAATTCAGTTTGTTGTTCTTCTATTTGGACTCTGGTGTCAATGTCATTTAGTGACTGTTCAATAAGTGATATCTGTCATTTCTGCTGAGTAAAAATTTCCTGAAGTTGTTCTAGTTGTTGTGAGCACTTTTCTTTAAAAGTATCTATCTTATTTTCCATCTTGTCAATTTTAATTGTGAGTTCTTGTATATTTGTTATAAGAGATAGTAGATCTTTTTTTAGAGAAGAGTCTTGGGCTGAATTCCTAAGATGACTCATATTGTAAAGATGATATTGGTGCTGATTTGCCAGTAATTAATTTGACAGGAATTATTAAAGTTATGACAATGAAAATTCTCCTGTAAATGCTCGAAGTTGTTAAAAATAAGTTAGTAGTAAATATTTCTTCAAATTAAATATTTTTTTGTAAAATTCCTGTCAGGAATAGCAATGAGGTAAGAGAGCTGAAATGAAGTGCAGCTATCAGTTCAGCATCCTAACCACGCTTCTCTCAAATGTATGTAATATTGACTCATATCAGTCCTGAGATCATCCCAGCAATATTGCAGATAGACACAAATTTGAGGAGGAAAACATCTGGACATCCTGGGAATATCTGGACAGTTGAGAGGTATGAATGTGACTATATATGGTCTAAACACAGTGCAGGATAGTGTGTCTACAGTGCAGAGTATTGTGATAGCCCATTCTGGGCATTGTGTACTGAAGCTGTGTAAATGATCTGTAACGAGACATGGACTGCCATGTAGAATAAACACTGAGGGTAAGTGTGTCTACTAACTATGCAGACACACATGAATTGTAGAAATGAACATGGAGAAAGAGGACAGATGAAAACAATCTAATATACAGTAGAGGAGGGCATGTCAATGGAAGATGATTGTAACAGCAACACCAATCACATATCTATATGGTACAGTGTTACACGTTCGATTCTCAGTTAGAACGTCTTCTGTGTGTCGTCATGCATGAATGGGCGTTCCTTCGCTGAAGGTTGTGCATTAGGCCTGGCAAGCCAGCACATAAAAATCTACTGCCAATCATTAGCGGACCGGAGTTCCGCTGTGGCGACCCCTAACTGGGAAAAGCCGAAAGACAGTGGGGACTGTACAGTGAACATGTGTTTTATGTGACTGTCACACAAGGTGATATAACAATGAGGATGTCTGTGTGAGACAAACATCCTTACATGAATAATGCAGAGGACATTTATCAGGGATCTGACATACAATTGAAGTAGGGTGCATATTGCGAAGCTGTGCAAAGGGATATGTTTGAATATGAATGCAGTCTTAGCAGAGGTCTCCAGCAAGATGGGCACAGGTAAAGGCTCAAGGAAAACATTACAAGAACCAGCCAGAATCATGGACAATATCAGAATATTATCATCAGTAATCCCATGCCTCTGACATATGCAATTTACAGCAATAAGAGATGAGCCTGCACACACAAACTTGAACAACTATCATGATACATCTACACTTTATGAGGATATATATATATATATATATATATATATATATATATATATATGTGTGTGTGTGTGTGTGTGTGTGTGTGTGTGTGTGTGGGTGTGCGTGCGTGCATGTGTGGCACAATCCACACTGTCATGAATGATATACATGCCAATAGTGTTGTCAAAAACCCATGTATGCAGTGTGTGCAGAACAGGTAGCACACATGCATCTGGTGTAATAACTTGATTGGGGTTACACACCATCAGAGAGTCATATATATATTCCACAGAAAGAATACCTAGGTATGGCCAGTAAGCTGTATAACAGCTCACTGTGACAACGATGGTATACTTCTGTTACACTTCACTGGAAGATGTGTCAGGAAGTACATGAAGAAGGGTGCATTGTACACAGTTACAAGTGTGATGAAGGCTGGAAACCATGAAGGTATTATAGCATCAGATGTGGATATCCTTCACATAACAGTACTTGTGTTACATTCAAGAGAGTAGTCAGCACTGTGACCTCATGCTGGTGAATGTACCACTTACCATCTACTCCAGCACATGGGTCATATACCTATTGGTCTGATTATGGGGCGTGATGTCCAAATTATACTTGGGTGGTGTGTTTGTTTCCTGAATTAACAAATCCCCCATGTGTCTTGTCAATGCAGGTGTTGTCATGCCTGTGCCAGCACTGTTTGATATGTGTTGCTACTGTCTGTATTATAGTAATATCACAGTTGGAGTTAGTGACTGCCCACATTCTGTTGTCCTTCAGGCAGCAATGTGGACGCAGCATGTATATGTCACCTGTGATGGCTATTGCTTAACTAATGGACAGGAAAGGGCTGAGCAGGCAGTTCTGATCTACTGACCTGATTACTGGACCTGAGATATAAGTCACATCACATATTTCAATTATGTGATATACTGGTCTACCTATTTGGTGATATAGCTGTTTATGGCCACATATGACAGTGCTGAGTAAATACCTCAGTGTGGATTTGTATCAAATGCCTTCAACTGGTCATGTTTGTATCAAATGCCTTCATACTGTTGTCATTATGCATGCCCTCAATGAACCCTTTGAAGACATCTATCAGATATAACAAATATGATGTATCAGTAACAACTCAAACAGGTCTGTTGCACACAGCCAGAATATGATTATTGTACATGTAGAAGAGGGTCATGATCACATGTTGGTTCACCTCATAGCCAAGGAGTGTCAAGATGTCTCTACACATGCATGCATCAGGTGCTGTCTTCTCTCCTCAGATGGATGCATATTGATGTACACCCTTGTATGGGAATATCACCCATGTGGAGGGTTTGTGTGGAGGGTGTGTTGAAGTGTGTATTCAACTGTATCAAGAAGGTCTAAGTGCTGAATCATGGCATAGGTGATTTGTGATGTTGTCAGATGCCATTGCTTCCACGTGATAGGCCTGGATGAAGGTAAGACAGTGAATACTGCTGTCCATTGTGATCTGGCCTAGGGTTTTGACACAAGCCCCCATGCTTGTGTCATTCAGAAACCCCCCCAGCTGAGGATTAAACCTTACCTCAGTAGATGGATAACCAATTGACTCACCAACAGAATACAGAGGATCATAGGAGGTTACTAGGCTGACGGCCCTGGGGCCCTTCCAAGCCTAGCCAAGAGTGTATCCCCAAAAAGAAACCTCAGTCAGCATTTGTTGCCTCTGTCAATGAGGGACATAGGTGGAACCCCTGGGACAAATTTGTGGTTTCTCATCCACTCATCAAGGTTGCGCTTGAAGAGGGTCAGCGATGTGCTCTGTTTGATGTGTATGGGAAGTCTATTACAGAGACAGGGTAGCCTCTGGGAGACAAGCTTGTCTCTCCAGCAGGTTTTGTTGATGTCACAAGTTAGATTCAGGCCTTATGAGTTGGTAGTGTGTGAGAAGTTAGACTACTGTGAAAGTCGATGAATCAATCTGTGCCAGTACAGCTGTCACCATTGGCAAACCCCAGGGATCTGTGCTTGACCCTTCACTGCTTGGATTCCATTTCTCCATATTAAGGTAAAGATTAATTGCCCTTTGCTATTTTGCTGATTCTTGCATATTCTTGCAATGCCAATGATTGAGTTCACCAATGAACACAGATACAGCAGGATAACACACAGACAACAAATAAATGAGGAGGCACATGATCTACACAATGCAGAAATAAAATTTTTTTTTTTTTTTCTGTGTCTTTGTGAAAATTTGAGTTGTTAATGAGCAGCACTGGCAACAGTCTTGTATATATATATCCCAGTGGGAGGGCCAGCAATGGGAACACCACACACACACACACACACACACACACACACACACACACACACACACACACACACACACACACACACACACACAGACACACTGTTGAATCCTACCTAAGTACACTGAGTACAGAACCCAATATTTTACACAAGTGCCAGATCTCAATTCCAAATTAGAGTCACTCAGACAACACTTTATACCCGATGACATCACCAGTGTTTGTTACGGAGAATATAACAGCAGCCCACATGGTGGTATAAAATTATCTCTGTAATGTCAAGCAACAGCTCACACACACACACACACACACACACACACACACACACACACACACACACACACACACACACACTTGACTGCAGTGAGAACAAAACCCCTACCTATCTAAGTACACAGACTGGAAAACATGGTGCTTTACACAAGTGCCACAGCACAAATCTGTCTTTAAGAAGACAGCAGGTGAACTTATAATAGATGACATCAGCAGACCATGTGGAAGACAACATGTTGGGAGGCCTGCATAGGCTGATAGCTTCATAGGTTCATAGCAGGCTACTAGCCTAATGCCCCTACAGTGTTTAGAAGCCTAGTTGTGTAAAAACACAAGTATCCTTACTGAGCATAGTTGGATAGTCATTGTTAGCAGAGTGATTTTGTGAGCTGCACCAACTGGCCATGTCCATGAAGGACATAGATGCCACCCCAGAGGTGACTTTACAATCACCCCACCAGTAGTCAAGGTTGCTCTTGAACAGAGTCATTGGGGAGCACTGATTCACAAATAGTGGGAGCTTATTACAGAGGAATGTGAGTCATTGAGGGACATATCTGTTTCTCCAGCATAATCTGTTTATGTCACAGGGTAGGTTCAGATCGCTGGGTCAAGTTATTCTTATCCCATATGATTTTCAGATTCTAGCATTTCCAGCAGACAGGGTCTGAGACTGTTCTGTAGGTCAAGCATAGGTCAACTCTCAACATCCTGCATGATTCTGAGTACAGTGACAGGTCTTTCACTCTTTCCATGTATGTCATGTTTGAAGGCCCTGGAGTCTCCCAGCACGACCCCATCTCTTCTACAATTGCTGCAGGTGTCTAGTAAGATACAGACAGAAGGGAGCATTGTACTCAAATTGTAGTCTGATAAGGATAGCGTATAGCAGAGCTATGACCTCCCTGGTCTTGGATGAGATGTCCATATGTATAATGTGCACAATGCAGAATGCTTGTCTCACCATTGTGGATACATAGTGACTAAAGTGTTGATTGCTATAGCATGTGTTTGCAAGTCTTACAACACTGTGTTTGAGCTTGGAGGGTTGCTATATATATCATAATTAGTAGGGGTACTTCATTGCCAAAAGGGACAATGAGGCATTGAATGCTTTAAGGTTCAGTCCATGACTTTGGCACCAATAATTTGTGTGTGGCAGCCCCTTCTGTAACATGTCACCATCATTGACTCTAGATTAGTGCATCCAGTTACCAGTCACCTGCAAACTTGGTAAACCACAGGCTATCTACCATTGCCTGCACTTCAGCGATGTAGTTTGCAAACAGTTGAGTACCCAGCACAGATCATTGAGGTATTCTAATGTAAGTGGCTAATGGTGGAGGTGCAGCCCCCAACTTTAAGAGTGTGTGTTCTGTCAGTGAGCCAGTTGCCTATCCTTCTACAACTGCATGATTTAATTCCCACATGCAAGATTGTCACTATGAAACATGAATGGGGGATAATGTCAAAGGCCTTGGATAACTCAAAATAGATGGTATGTCCTGTTATCCCTCATCCAGGTCTTTGGGGTCAGTATCCAAGAAGTCCACAAGGTTCAATAAGCAAGCTCTACACCTGACAAAAACAAAATGTGTCAGGTCAAGTGTATTAAAGGTCACCTATTTCCCTATGAATATGGTCCATGCTGATTCCTTCACTAACCTTGCAGATAAGGCTTTTTATGCATATGGCTCAAAAGTTGTAGTTCTGCTTGTTACCATCTTGATGTGCATTGCATGGCACACAACATTTGCTATTACATTTTGTACTGCGGTTGATATATGTGTGGAAAAAAGACACCAGGGTTGCAGTGCTTGGGGGTGGCAGCATATGGCTGTATTGTAAATATGTGACATGTTGTTAGATAGGGCCTTTATTTTGTAATGTTTCCACATGTAATTTCATGTCATACACAGGGAATGGACAGTGAGCAGCAGTAATCCAGCATGATATGTACATTTCCATAGTATGGTGAGCAGCAGGTTTGCGCAATAGTTACCAAAGTGCATAGGCATGCAAGATACACATGTTTGCACTTAGCTAAGCAGTGTGCAAATGCGAGCCACATCCCTAAAGTCTCACAGTTAGTACTGAGTCTATGAAATACACCTGCTGCTTAACTGACTCTGTGGTAGTACATGTTAATGCATTGATACATTCATTTCTAGGGACAGATAGTACTGGGTTTGAAAACAGGTGTATATAAAACTTTTAAAATACATTTAAATACATTGCTGTTGTTCACTGTTGCTACATGTTGGTCAGCAATACACACCTTTATGCAAAAATGGATTAAAGAGGTGAAATGGGGTAGATAGGATAGTGGTGAAATGGGGAGCAAGCAGGTGGAAGAACAAAGTTAAATCAGGGCAGGATGTGTAGGAGGGAGTTAGGAAAGAACAATAGCTACCCATTTCTTTAACAGTGTAACGTGAACATATGTGGAAAATATTAATTGAATTTGGACTGTCACCTCCAGAAAGAGGGGTTACCGCAACATAATTATGTTGTATAGCCAACTGGACCTAATCAAGTATGTCAAGAAGACAAGTGTGAAATGGAGAGTTACATATGGGCAGATTTATTTATTTATTTATTTGTGGCACAGGTGTCCATTTACATTTATTTTCAGAGAAAGGGGAATGTTGGGGAAGGGATGTAGGTTTGTCTGGGTCAGGTAAGTTTGGCAGGTGAGGAAGCAATTGTAGACAAACAAGACAAGAGACAGGGATGGTAATGGACACAAAAGGCTGTGGAACACCATTATTGGGGTGAAGGTGGGGACATCCTGAACTTACAGTCATCAAACTGGGTGACAATGAGTATCGAGACCTTATCCACTGGACTGTCATCACTGTCACCTCACTCCATCACTGGCTGGAGTGCTTGATGTCTCCTTCTCCTTCTCCTCTTAGTGCTACACAAAATGAGGGAGAGCAGCCTCTCCAGCCAGCATAGATGTGCACCAATAATGCAGAGCATAACCCTATGCACCTTCCCTGGCAACTCGGTGCAGTTGATAAAATCACCACCTCCACCACTGTTCCTGGAGGGTACCACTAGACCAGCCTCCAGGGCAGGACTATGTGAGGGTGAAGATAGTGCAGGGACAGCAGAGGAAGTGCTGCCAGGTTGGCTCCTAAATGTGCTGGCTTCTAAATGTGCTGGTCATCAGTGCTGAAGCCGATGGAGGGGGGAAGAGGATCCTGTGGGACAGGCCTACAATGTTGTGCTGGGAAGCATTTAATGATGTGGTACACATGGATGACATGGACACATTTTAATAATACATAATAAAATTAAAAAAAGAAAACTAAAAAGAAAATTAAATGAAAATTATTTACAATAAAATAAAATAAAAATAAATAATAAAAAGTATTCAAAAAAGAAAAAAGAAAAAAAATGACACAAAAATATTTTTATGAATATTATGAAATAAAAATAAAATAAAAGAGAGATAAGGATTGGGTGAGAGAGAAAAAGAGATAAAATGAGTACCTTCATATGTCACATACAATGCATTAATACAATTATTTGATTATTTTATCTTAACTTTTACATTTAAGACTACCACCCCTAACAGATGCATACTATACTACAGATTACAGCAAGTAATCCTTGACATGTATATATGTTGCACATATGCATGTTCCAATTTTACAAATTACAGATTACAGCAGAGCATTTGTGCCACTGGTATTCAGGTTTACATTAATCTGAGTATTATTAAAGAACTAATGGTATTGTATAGTTGTTAAGTGCAATTTTTGAACACACAACCTCTGACTAAATTCTAATATTCTACTATTGGTCTGTGCTACAGACTAATGCATGCATACTTGCTTTTACCATTGAGATATGTCTGCTCAATCTGATACAACTCTATAAAATACCAAAACAATCTATCTTTAACTTTTAATGCTACAATAACAGTACTTTTCTGCTGCATACATACCACATGCTTCCCTTATCCTTGCCAATCTTGCCCCACGGCTATGGACATTGCACTTATGGTCACTGGCAGCTGTGGAAAAGCAGAACAAAACAAAAGAGCATTATGAATACCAGTTTTGCCTATATTCAGCTTTCTAGGTCTTATAAGTAGTCTCTTTAGATGATAATTACACTGGTGTGGGAAGTCCTCAGTCCTAAATTCCTCAGTCCAATGGTTGAGTGTATCCCTCTTCCTCTTCTGTAGGTCATTATAAAGATCCAGTGACGGGATACTGGTGACACTTGCTACAACACAAGCTAAGCAATCCCAACCCTCAGACTTACACTGAGAGCCAGAATATTCCCCCTGCAGAAGCCTGTCACTGTGGTTCTTAGTTAGTAGTCCAATAAAAATCTTGGGCACCTGGACATCCCACCAGTGTGCTGTAAACCTGGCACCTACTTCACAAACCCCTGCCATGACTGCCATAGATCTAGAGCAATGGGGACTGATGCTTTCCCACCAATTCCAGTTATTGCATTTACTGGAGTGCACACACTGTTTGAAACTATTGCACTCCAGTTACCATTGTGCAAACATGTTGCTCGGCAGTGCTCACCCCTAGCAATCTATTTACGTGATGGTAAGTGGAGAGCAGCAGTGAGGCATTACATAATTGCACTTAAAATTCCAAGGTTATTGGCTGTACAGGCAGTTTTGTATGTGTGTTAGACAAATGTGTAGGCCTTGCCAGTCCAGACAGCAGAATTATACTTAAAGGAATATGGTACACAGCATACACACTTATACATCTGATAATAAAGTTGATAATATATAAATAAATAAATAACTGACATAATACTACTGTCTCAGCCCTCATACATATAATTAATAGCAGCTCCACTAGCTCAAGTGTTATAAGTGAGAGTGATCATAATGGGATGTGAAACAGCGAAAGTGTATGGAATATCCTGTATTCAGACCCAGGACCAGGTGTATGGCAGCCCTACACTTACACCTTTTGCCACAAGAAGGTTGAAATAATGCTTGTCTATCTTTCAGTTCATTGCTATAGACTGCAATGTCACAGCAGTGAAAAAAGAGATTGCACAGCCTGTCCTAGAACCCATGACCATCTGTAATCCAGCCCTACACTTACACTTGCTGCCACAAGACTATTTACAAGGCATTCCCTGTTTTATTACTCATTCCTAAGGTCTCACTTTTAACCACTAAGCAATGCAATTTAGTGGGTTTGTGTGATGCCCAATAGCATTAATTGAATATATCTGGTTTCTTTTTTTTGGCTGTCTGGATCATGTCTGCTTCCTGGTGGGGGAGGGGTCCAGTTGTCCAGTTTACACACACTGCTGCAATCTGTGCAAACAAGATAAGTGCAGCCAAACCTGGCATTAATTTCCTCCATTCCTGTGATTGTGCTAAGTGCCAAATCATGCAAGCAGTGCCTCCAAAAATAAAACTAGACAAAGACAGAAAAGGATAAAAAGAAAAAAAAAGTCAAGTAGTTGAAATGAGGAAAATCAATGTATGACATACAAACAAGAAAGTGATGGCTCACATCAGATATGTCTGCATAGATCTGGATTTCAACTCTCACTCCAATGCACCTTCAGAACACAGGATGGGTGCCTTATTTCTTCTTTGCTACAGAAACAGCTTTGCAACAATGAACTGAACACAATCTGTACACAACCAACTGCAATAGCATCTAGAATGATGTCAAACCATGCAAGTGTTATTTATACATTTATTATTTTTGGATATAGTGTGCCTAGTGATGACGCAACCTGTCATGATTGTTGCTTGCAAATATACAGCTCTGTCTTACATTTCTGTGTTTGTTGGCCATTCTTCATTTTTCTGACCAGTAATCTGAGACATGCAGTGTGCAAGCCATTATATATCACTGACCTTAAAATGTGTGTGGATATTAAGTGGAAATAATATCATATGCAGTTGAAAACAAATGAAGGGCAGGTTGGATGTTAAGGAACATAACCTGTGAATTGTGTGCTGCTTACTTACATTTTCCACCTTACGTCTAACACTTTGTAGATCTAACCTGACACACCCAGTGGAATAAGTCAGCCTACAGTGCTGTTGTGTTTTCCTTCTCTCATCTGGTAATCATTCACAGTTGCAATCCTTTAAAACCAAACACTGAGGGAGTGTCTGCACTATGTTTACATCTCATACATGGATCCAAGTATTTGGGATTCAGCAACTCTAATGAGTTCACACATCATTTTCATCTTCACCATTCTAACAGCCCTGAATCTACACCACATAAAAAGGCAACCATGTAGCAAGGCAAACTGATGGTGAAGAGACTTGTTTATGTTGGGAAGATAGCACATATGCAATTTCTTCAGGATATATCTGTACAGAGGAGTACTGAACTTCAGAAGTTATGGTTCCATTTTACCAGCTACATACTGCATATGCTGGAATGTAATTGAGAAAATTTTAAAGCAAAGGCTTTTACACTTTTATCTGTATGCATTACTTAGAAGTGTACTGATAGCATGGGCATGTTTGTCAAGCCATTTCAGAGGTATGCATGATTGATAATACTTGAAAATGGAATGCTGTGTGATAAATATGTACAAATGTTTCAGGGAGGGATAGGTCCTTTGATAGCAATTTTAGCATTTCAAAGATGGTTTGTTAGCAAAATGTGTCATTTTATGTTCTTTTGGAGGTAGTGCAAATGTGAGTTACTGTTATGGCACAAAAAATAAATGTTTCTCTTCTTACTTCCCTTGTTTTACATCTTGCCCTTTGTTCATATTTCACATCTGTAGACTGTTATATGTTTCTTCAGGGGTAATACTGAGTGGCTGCCTTTTCTGATTTATCTGGAAACAATTATTTTGTAGTTATGTGATACTTATGTGTAGTATCATTCTGCTGTCTTTTAGGACACCTAGGAGTATGCCACCCAGTTGTGTCAATTCTCAGAGACTTCCCTTCACATATGCTGAGAACCAGGTGATAGTGGATACCTTTAGGAACCATGGTGCTTTTCTGCTGAAAAGGGGACGGGAAGATATGGCACATAGGATGCAAATTTGTAACACATAGTTGATGATCTGAATGCCATAGGTAGCACAGCTGGACATACAAGCAGGAGCACTACAGGGCCACTGACATGATAACATCTGCATGGAAGAGAACAGCTGCAATGGGCTGTGACCAGATGGCTACTGGGATAGAGCCTGCTAGGGAACCACCGCTAACACCCAATGAAAAGTTTCTGGCCAATATCAGGGATCCAGACAACTCACAGGACAGTGCAGTGCAGCATGTGCTGGATGTCAGGGCAACAGTTTTAGAGACAGCAAGCACATTCCAGGTGGAGCTTCCAGGTAGGCTTTGGTATCTCAACAGTTGAATACTGTTGTATAGTAAAATAATTGAAATCAATAAGCTACTTCTGTGTCACATGTCTTTTTGGGGGGGATTGAAGATTGCTACAGTTATTAGCTTAGGTTGGAGTTGTCACCCACATTCTTGTTGAAAGTATAGCTAATGGACACATAAATGGGTAAAATTATTATCCCCATGTTACTTGTAATTGTGGTGATGTTGCCCTTACCTTTTACTTAACTTCCTCAAGGATCATCTGGCATAGGGAGCATACTATCATCTCCACATGGTAAGCCAAACATTTTTATGTCAGTATTGATGAGAAGTTGAAATAAATATCTACTGTGTGATGTTGATGTCAGGCCTGTTGTGTGTATTGCTGTACTGTCTGTAGCAGTGGCAGCACTGTTACTTTGTTAGCATATATTAGACCATAGTAGTGTAGGTATTATTTTTTTCTTGTGTTTGTTGCTTTTTGTCACAGGTGATCATGACAGTTGGAGAGTGGGCCCTGTGCCACCTGATGTCAGTGTATCAGCAGACTCTAATGATGATGGTGGCCAAACTGAGGCACAGTCGGGGTGTGCAGAGGTTGAATCTGACACTGAGGTTGACTAACAGCCATCCCCTGCAATTTCATCAGACAAAGCCAGTAGGTCTACACCTACCCATTACAGTGAGCCCTCAGATATTGGGCAAGTGGAGGGTGAAACCATTGATCAGGAAAGTGTGGTGACTGTGGCTTCAGTGCCTGTTGACAATGGCCATAGCCAAAGCATGGGTGAGGTACCACGCAGGAGGGTTGATAGAGGAGCTCGGAGGGGGTCTGCTGTTCCGCCTTCATCTGATGGAGGTGTCTTTTCCCATGCCACTCAACATATGTTTAGGGCCACCATGGAGGCATAGACATGTTCCCATAGGTGCTAAATTCTCAGGATGTAGAGGTGGCACAGTCTGACATGTGTGCCTGCCTAAACCATGTTGCTGATTCACTGGATTGGATGAATGACACATTAGAATGAAGGGTATCTATGATGGAACATCTGCCAGGAAGGGAATGTCATCCTCATGGCCATAGTTCAGCAACCTCTTCTGCTGTCAGCCAGCATGAGTGTGGTCAATCATGCTTCCATAGTGTCAGTACTTCCATTGCTCTGTCAGTGAGGCTGCTGTCCACAACCAGATGTGGTAGGCTATGGGGTCATAGTCCTGGGCATCCCCATGAAGGGACCTCATCCAGCAGACATCAGTCACATTCAGGTAATAGCAGTGCATCTGACTGAGGGCATAGATGTGCCAGTGCAACTCCTGGCAGAGCCAGTTCTCATGGTCAGGGAGGACAAGGATGAACTGCCATCTCTGCCATGTGTGGCTTACACCTGTCCAACATACTAAGATGTAGAGCCAGCACATAGTTTGGCTGTGCTCATGCAGACACTTACACACCAATTCCATCTGGAGGACCCCTACAGACACACACATAACAGTTATTCATTTTGTCTTACTGACCATTTGTTGGTTTATCCAAATGTCTGCATGCTTCTCTTTCTTACTCATACATGCTTACTGACCTTTTGTGTCAGCCTAAGCTTTATGCCCTACTCCACACACAACACCCTGTGCACATGATGATAACCGTGCCATATCCCTGTTTTTTATCTTTTCAATTCAGTGATACATAAGCTTTGTGTCTGATGCTCAGGGTTCATAGCTAACTTTGTACTCAGTATATCTGCATTTGTGGTGTTGAACTGGTAATTGCACCTTTCACTTATGTTGGCCATGAAAAGTTACGCTATTGATAGCATCAAATTTTCTCGACTTTATAGTGAATGATCTTGTGAGGGGTGTGAAGTGAGAAACTACAATGTGTATCATTATTTTCTATCTTCTCTCTGTAATGATTTTCTAGTACAAATGTATGGTGCTAAACCAAGGGCATGCAGTGATCCTCAGTACTTTTGAGAGGTATGACTGTGTACATTTTTGATGTCTGACTGAGGCCTACTATGTAGTAATGGACATATATAAGTCAAATAGGTCTCTGCTGTCACATTGTGAGGTAATTTATGTACATATTTCCCACATTTTACTTGCTTACTGGACCAAGTAATGAAATACAAGGATATGCTACACATTCATATTATTAAACAATACACTCCAAGTTCAGGACTTACTTTGTAAATGCAGCAGTTGCCATGGTTTTAGTTCAGGGCTGACTCTGTGTGATACAACAATCTCATGCCAATACATGGGGAGGTAAAGGTTGTACGAGTTGCCTGGCATTAATGGTTCTATATGTATGTGAGTAGGAAGAAGGGTTTAAGCCCCTAGGTGGTGAGTGAGTGTGCTATTCATTGTCTCTTAGTCAATGCAAGGTCATACTGAGCACACCTACATCTGTTTACACCCACAGCAGCTGGTGGTTCCCCCTCTGACTCCTCATCTGCCTGTGGCTGTGGTGACCATGACATTGGTAGCGGGATGTGTGCCCCTTCCCCTTGCTGATCCTGATGAAGCTGTTTCCTTAGGATTATGTTGTGTAGTATGGCACGTACTGTGAATATTTCTGTATATGTCTGTGGATTGTACTTGTAGTGCTCCCCAGATGTATCTGGGCACTAGAACCATGACTTCAGTAGCCCAAATACATGCTCTATGATATTTCTGGTTTGAGATTGTGCCTCATTATGGTGTTCTTCTGTGGTTGTGTGTGCATTTTAATGGGTGTCATTGGCCACAGTTCCAGTGCATAGTAAATGACACTGTGAGATATCCCCTAGCAAACAGCTGGTACAGTTGGGGGAGGTGTGCCAGATATGTGAGACATGGTAACTGCCAGGGTTGCCAGCACACACATTCAGGATGATTCCCTTGGTATTACACACAGCTTGGTAGTTGATAGAGTGGTAGCCCTTTCTGTTTATGTAGAGCCTACCCTGTTCCCCAGGTGGTGCCTTCATTTCTATATGTGTACAATCTATGGCACCCAATACTTCAGGGTAGTGTACTACATGGTAGAACTCCTGTATATTTTCTGTCCCTCTCCTCAGAACTATGGGGAAAATATATGTAATCGCTGGCATGTTGAAGCATAGCATTCAGGAATTGGTGGAGGATCCTGGATGCTGATGCCCGTGACACCCCCAGAATGTCCCATGTTGGTCTCTGAAAGGTACATGTAGCTAAGATTCTAATGGTTACACATACCTTTGTCTCCACTGGGATGGGTTTCCCTCGGTTGGCTCTGGCTCTAAGTTGAGGAAGGCAGAGGTCACAGAGTTCCTACAGTGTGTCCCTGTCCACCCTGTAGCACTTTACAATTTTGATATTGTGTAGGTTGTGAAAAATTACAAATTGCCTGAAAACTCTTCTCCTTCTTGGCCTAGGCCTATTGACAGCAGCAGCAGCATTGGCTTCAGGCTCTAGCACATACAAATGAATTAAAGCAGCAGCAGCCCCTAACATTCTTTCTGTGTAGATTCCTTTCCATAGCTGTATTCTAAAAGTTTTGGAATTCACAGCAAAAACCAGCAGAGTCTACATGAATGGTTTATAGCTTGCTGAATAGCTCCACTATGTTGGATTAGTTGATAGCATGCAATTCAGCTGCTTATGCTGCAATTAGTATGCCACAGTGTTTACCTTGTTTGCATGAGGGTGCACTCCTATACATGGTGCTTACCGAATCTGAGTTTTGTTGCTGCTGTATGTGTGTCATGCCTGATGCATGTATGGTGGAAAATGACTGTGTAGGGTTTATTGAATCCCACTGATACACTTTTTAACAATATCTGTAGATCCATTTACTACATAATTATTTTCTTCAGTTTCCAAAGTTGTTTTTTTTTTTTTGTCTCGGTCTACAAATGCATTTGTACAGTTGTATACTGACATAAGTAAATCTTGAATTATTTGAGGAATAAACTGCTTTACAGATCTGAGGCTAAATAGAGGAATTATTATTATAATCCTTTTTTCTTGTTAATGAATATTACAGGCCTTAAATCAGATGTGGCACTGCTCACCCTTAGGTATACAATTAACCAGTACCTTAAGAATGACAACAAGTGTTCTGAAGAGCTACATTATCAAATGTTCTTGAGAATTTAAGTCAAACATTGTCAGTAGCTACATGTATTTCTCTGCATATCTGTAGATTTTATTTTTTTCATGGAAGGCAATGTAAATAACATTCAGATGCCTTTCTCCTTCTGTACTGCTCAATAAATCTCCACCATTTGAGTTGCATTCCATTAAAGCAGAGTGGCTTAAACAAATGGCACACTCCAGCACTATCATTCTCATTAGAGTAAATCAATACTGAAATGAACTCTACGGCACCTTAGTGCTTGCTGGTAAAAACATATTGGTTTTCACCATATGACACAAATGCTTAATGCACTGCCAGTATATACCTTTTCAGTGTTACGAATGATACACATGAGAAAATAACTACATAGATTAAATTACATGGAACACAGTTGCTTTCTTTATGATGTAAAAGTTGAGAGTATAACAGTGTGTATTAATCTCTTGTAGAATAGTTAGCTAATATGATTAATTATATAAAAGTATGGCTTACGAATGTCAGCCCGAATCTTTGTTTTCATAACGAGGTTTGCAACCAAAATTTAATGATCATTTTAATATGTTTCTATGAGTTTTGCATTTTATATGACCACTGAATGGATATATTGGACTGAATTTCAGCCATAAACATGTCATACTGCATTCTAATCACTAAAGTGAATTTATTTAGTTAGTTACTATCTCTGCTAAGATGGTAAGCTGAGTGGTCTAAAGACCCACTTTCAACTATGTCTTGAGATAGAGGCAGAAGAGTTCATTAGAATAAAGGAAATTTTACTTAATCATTAAAGTAAATTTATTTAGCTATTCCCCCAGATTCAATAAACTCTGTGTAGCCTACATGGAGTGTTTACACATACATGACATTGCTCATCATGTGGCATCGCACCATGCATATTAATAATGTGCGGCAAGCGTAAGCAAGGTTTCAAGGCTCGCACCAGTGTTGCTGGCTACGAAACCTGTAATATGAATGCAGATCATACCTCCCAACCTTTTAGTTCAAGAAATCTGGACAAAGACTGAAATAATGGGAGGACAAAGGCCCAAAAATTGGGACAGATTTACCATATTGTGCTTATAAACATAGAAAGTAGGTAGAATAATAGGATTTGTGTTAGCATGCATTTTCTGAAGGGTATGAAGTAAGAAACAGAAATGTATGTCATTATATATTGACTTCAGTCTTCAGTGATTTTCCATAAAACCAAACATTTTACAAGGAACAGCCCAAAAATGAGATGCAGACATCTGGACATCCTGCAAAATTCTGGACAATTGGGAGGTATGATGCAGATACCATTTCTGTGTAAGGTTGCTGGCCATGAAAGCAGATTGTAGGACAGCATGGCAATTGCTTTTCCCTTACCTGAGTTTTCATTAAGATTTGTTTGAGGCACTGACAGATTATTTTTCTTCATTTCAACTATGTCTCCAATTTTATTTTTCTTTTAGGCCAGTGTTTGCACGGAGCACTGCTTAGCACACATGTATTTGGCTGTGCTCATCTGGTTTGAGCAAAGTGCAGCAGTGACTGGAAGAATGGGCCACCCAGGTTGCAGACAGGAACCAGACAGTTACATAAACCGGATGCATTCAATTAATACTATTGGCTATTGCGCAAGCACTGTAAGCAGCAATGTATTGTGATTAACAGCCAGAACTTCACAAATAATATTAAGATAGGGCATATCATGTCACTAATATTCTGGCAGCAGGTGTTAAGTGTAGGTATGGAGTGTATATGGCTGGGGTTCTAGTACAGGGTGTGCAAGTTTTGTTTTATTGTTGTGAGATTGCAGATTGTAGCAATGAAGTGCAGCATACACAATTGTTTTTCCACCTTCTTGCGGCAATACCTGTAAGGGTCTATATCATATGAGCAAATCGCACAAATTGCGAACGCTCATAATATCAAATGTACTGGATTTCAAACTTCATATTATGGGGGGCTGTGTCCCCTAAATATATATTCCAACTCCGAGATCGCACTACTGTGAGGATAGGGCAACATATGAACACTCTTATTAAGTGTGAGATGTGCAAAAGGTGGGAAAACATCAGGATAAAAAATGCAGTTGGTGGAAATGCTCATTCTACATTAAGTTTGAGCTATGGTAGACATATCTGGTGTTGCTGGTGAGGGAGTGCACTTCCGAGGACAGAGGTGGGGTGTTCAGGAGTCCAAAGTCTTTACTGGACTCCAAGTTAAGGACAACAAGCCCTGGTTGCTGCAACAGGACTATTCAGACTGAGAATACAAGTCTGAATCCAGGAATAGTATTGCCAGGGTTATGACCAGTGCTACAGGTATCTCCCGCTCTGGTAAGCAATGTAGACATCAATTGGATGACCTTTGGATGAGGAAGTGGGATACCCTTGACTATTGGATTGGGGAATTTAGTACAGAGGACACCTCACAGATGTGTACATATCAATTTCTGTGTGTAATTGTAAGAATTAAACCTGAATATAGTCAAGACTAGTACTCATAATTGTGAGTTTTGTTCTGTTCTGTTTTTTTCCACAGCTGCCACTAAGCGAGCCTGAAATGTTAGGTCCCATGCCATGCATTTGTTAAAGATATGAGAAGTATGTGGTATGGATACATCAGAGCAATACTGTTCTAAATAGTGATTTAATAATAATGATAATTTTATTAGTAATTTAGTAGCATTAAAAGTTAAGGATGGCTTAGTTGGTATTTAATTCAGTTATATCAGATTGAGCATACATATCTCAACTGTAAAAGAAAATATACATATCTTAGTCTGTAGTACAAAGCAACAGTTCCTTATTCTCAAATAACAGTGAGCATGCATCTCTAAACTGTAAAAGGAAAGTATGCATGCAGTAGTCTGTATGACAATATAACAGTACAGTATTACAGAGTAGTCAATAGTTATGGGCTCAAAAATCACACGTCCTAAATATCCAGTACTGTTACATTTTCATCATTATTGCAATGTAACTTCAGACCTCTATACCACTGGTACCAATGGCCTTCTGTAAACTGTAATCAGTATAACTGGAACACACATATGTGCATATATGCACACACATTTATTGGTGGCTGCAATCTGTATTATAGGGTGTCTCTGTTATGAACTGGGTAGTCTTAAAAGTAATGAAGAAATGTGTTAGGAGTTTGTAGTGTTAAAAGTAAAAATAACAAAATAGTGTCAAATAATTGTATCAATGCTTTGTATGTCACATATGAAATTACTAATGTTCTTCATTTTTCTCTCACTCTAACCCTTATAGTTTTTTTTTCCCACAGCACAGTGGGGTAGGCCTGTCACATGGAATGCTCCTGCCCCCACTCCACTGGCTAAAACACCACTCCCCAGCATGTCTGTGGCATGACCTGGTAGCACCCCCTATGCTGCCCCTGCACTACCTGGCCCCTGAGGTAGTTTTGCCAAAGAGGATAGGCCTGTGGCTCCCTCTGGTAGGGAGCAGTGACAGAGATGGTGACTTTATCATCCCAGAAGAACTACCAGGGATGGTTCATGGGACTGAGTGCTGCACTGTTGGTGCCTGCATATGCCGGATGGAGCACCTGCTTTCCATCATAGTTTAGAATACCCATAGGTGATGCAGACATTGGGCACTGTAGCCAATGGTGCAGTGAGGTGACATCGATGACAGTCCACTGGATGAGGACTAGATTCTCACTGTCAACCACCTTGATGTGCATGGGACCTTGATTTCCCACCCTTTCCCAAACCATAGTGTTACCCCACCTCTTGTTTCCTTCACCATCTCTGTCTCTTGTCTTGTTTGTCTTGTCTGTCTGCAATTGCTTCCTCACCTAAACAACTTGCCTCACCCAGAAATTTGTACATCCCTTCCCCAATATTCATCTTTCTCTCTCTCTCTAAAAAATAAATAAATAAATAAATAAATAAATAAATGGGCACCTGCCCCACACACAAAAAATCCAGTACATAGCTCTCCATTTTGCAGATGTGTCTTTATTATTCATTTGATTCAGTCCAATTGGCTATACAACATGATTGTGTTGTGGTCATCCCTGTCTCTCTCTGGTGGTGACAGTCCAAATTCAGCTAATATTTTGCATATATGATCATGTTTTATTGTTTAATAAATGGATAGCTTTTGTTCTTTTGTACATCCTTCCGGCACATTCCTGCCCTCCTTTCACTTTGTTTTTTCCCCCTGATTGCTCCCCATTTCACCACTTTCCTATCTTCCCCATTTCTTTTGTTTAAATAATTATTGCGTGATGGTGTGCATTGTGCACCAAAGTGAAGCAAAGGTAAATGGCAGCAATATAAGTGGATGTATTTGAAGTACCATACACACTTGTAAAATTACTACTTACACCCATATTCAAACTCAGTAACATCTGCCTCCAATAACAATGCATTAAAACTTGCTGCCACAGATTCAGTTAGGTAGCAGATGTAGTTTATACAATTAACATTAATTGACACAGTTTAGCAAGGATTTCCCATTGTAATCCTCCATGCTTGATCCCCATATCACCAATGTCATATCTTCCCCATTCATTTTTTCATGAAGCATTATTGCATGATCCCCAGTAATGTTTTATAAAGCATTATTGCATGATACCCATTTTGTTTTATAAAGCATTAGTGTGTGATGGTACACAAAGGTGCACATCACACACCATCATTAAGTAACGGTAATACAAAAGTAGTTCAGTGTATTAGCTACAGCTGTATTTGGGACCATACTATCTGGCACCAAAAAGGAACATATTACTGCATTAAGTGAATTAATACCTGCAGCCAGAGCATCAGTTAAATAGTGGCTGTATGCAATAGCAGTTGTCTGCCATTTGCTATTCAGTGTCTAAAATATGCATGCTACACATCTGAGTCTGTAACATCATCTGTTAAAGCAATGATCTATTCATTTTTGGAGGTCAGATGGTACTAGGTTTGAATCCAGATGTATGTAACAGTTTCAAATACTTTTACATGTGAATACAATTTCTGAAGTGTGAGAATTGTCATTGAGTTTCTAAAATATTGCTAGATGGTACTGATTTCCAATACAACAATATAAAACACCTATAACTGCTATTTGCCATAGCCGCATGTTAGTGCGAGATGCACACCATCACACAATTATGCTTTAAAGAAAAGAAATGAAAAAGATAGGAAAGTGCTGAAATGGGAAGCAAGCAGGGGAAGAACAAAGTGAAAGGAAGGCAGGAATGTGCAGGAGAGATGTAGGACTGAACCATAGCTATCAATTTCTTCTACAGTAAAAAAATATTGAGATGTGCAGAATATTAGCTGAATTTGCAGTGTCAACCCTAGAGAGAGGGGTGACCACAACATGATCATGTTGTATAGCCAATTGGACTAAATCAAGTGTATCAAGATGACACGTGTGCAAAATAGAGAGCTATGTATGGGAAAGCATTTTTTTGGGGGGACACGTGCCCTTTTTTTTGAGAGAGAGGAATGTTGGGGGAAGGGATATAGGTATGTCTAGGTCAGATATGTTGGGTAGGAGAGGAAGCAATTGCAGACAAACAGGACATACAGGACAAGACACAGGGATGGTGAGGGACACAAGAAGTGGGTGAACACCATGGTTAGGGTGAGGATGGGGTCATCGCAAACCCATAGACATCAAGCTGGGTGACAGTGAGAATTGAGTCATCACCCACTGGACTGTCATCACTATCACCTCACTGTGCCGATGGCTGCAGGGTCTGACATCTGTGTCTCCTTGTGTTATTCGGTACAATGATGGACAGCAGTGTCTCCATCTGGCATAGGTGTGCACCAGCTGTGTGGCGCACAATCCCACTCACCAACTCTGGCAGTTCATAGCAGGTGATAAAATTGCCACCTCTGTCACTGTCCCGGGAGGAACCACTGGCCTCTCCTGCAGGGTAGAACTACCCGAGGGACCAGGTAGTGCAGAGACAGTAGAAGGGGTGCTACCAGGTTCCATCCCACACATGTTGGGCCTTAGAGCCACAGCCACTGGAGTAGGGGCAGGTTCATTCTGTGGAGCAGGCCTACCCACTGTGCTGTAAAAACAAAAAACAAAAAAATTAAAAAAGAAAAGAGAAAATAAGGGTTGGGTGAGAGAAAAACAATGGAGAACATTAGCAACTTCATATGTGATATACAATGCATTGATACAATTATTTGACTCTGTTCTGTAACCTTTGCTTTTAAGACTACCAACTCCTACAAATACATTTTTTTACTGTTAGGAATACCCAGCTCATAATAGATGCACGATATACTACAAACTGCAGCAAGCCATCCTTGATGTATGCATATATTGCACATATGTGTGTTCCAATTATACTGATTACAGTTTACAATAGGCCATTGCTGACACTGCTTTAGAGCTCTGATGTTATATTGAAAAACTGATGAAAACTTAACAGTATTGTATCTTTGGAAAGTGTGGTTTTTGAACCCACAGTATTTGACTATTCTCTAATAGTGAACTGTTTTGACCTCCAGACTAATGGATGCATACTTTCCTGTTACAGTTGCGAGATGAATGCTCAATTTAATACAACTGTATAATAAACCAATAAAGGTGTCTTTACTTTTAATGCTAAAATAACAGTACTGTTTGGATGCATACATACCATATGCTTCTTGCATCCATGCTGATCTATAGGCATGGGTTCTCACATTCAGTTCTCAGTCTGTGATGATGTGGAAAAAACAGAACAGAATACCATTATGAATACTAATCCTGACTATATTCAGCTTTTAACTTCTATAAGTAGTCTCTGTAAGTGTAAGTGATACGTACACATCTGTGGGATGCCCACAGTCCTACATTCCTCAATCCAATGGTCAAGGGTATCCTTCTTCCTCATCTGGAGGTCTCTGTAGTAATTTCTACATTGTTCTCCAGTGCAGGAGATACCAGTAGCACTGGTCAAAGTCTTGGCAAGACTTTTCCATGCCTCTGACTTGCAATGCAAGCCACAATAGTACTTTACAAAAGCATGGGCACATGTTCATTCACTAAGAGTCTAGCAAACACTTTGGACTCCTGGACATTCCATCTTTGAGCACAGAATCTCAAAACCTCTCTTCAAATGCCTGTCATGCCTACCACAGATCAAGACCAATGAAGAATGATGTTTTCCCACCAATTGCAGGTATCGTGCTTATTGAGAATGTGCACTTTTTGGGTTTTGTACAGTTGAAAGTGTGGCATATCACTTACCATTGTGTAAACAAGAGTGCACACTGCTGGGCAACTTGTTTGCAGGATGGTCAACTGTCTTTATTGAATGATTCCCAGTTTATGTTTGTGGCTGCCTGGGTACTGTATGCTACCTGGTGGACCATTCAACCGGCTTGTGCACTGCCACTTTGCA
The DNA here is from genome assembly GCF_019279795.1 of Protopterus annectens. Lineage (NCBI taxonomy): Eukaryota > Metazoa > Chordata > Ceratodontiformes > Protopteridae > Protopterus > Protopterus annectens. The sequence goes on along the minus strand of NC_056726.1, from coordinate 161,136,176 downwards.
TGCAAACCAGATGAGAATAGCCAAACACGTTTGTGCTAAGTGGCGCGTCACAGAAACAGTGCCCTCCCCCCCAAAAAAATTTAAAACATGTTAAAAAATGAGAAAGAGTTGAAATGAGGAAAATCAATCTATGACACACACAGTAGAAAATGTTAGTGCACATGAGATATGTCTACATAGGTCTGGATGTCAACTCTCATTCCAATGCACCTTCAGAAAATAGGATGGGTACCTTATCCATCTTTGCCACACAAACAGCTTTGCAGCTAATAAATGAAGTAATTCCTCATGCAGCCAAGTGCAACTAAATGCATACTGATAAAGGCATAACCTGTTATTTGTAAATTTATTATATTTAATATATTTGGGTGTAGTGCGCTTATTGATCACACAACCTGCTTTAATTATTCCTTGCAAATATGTAGCTCTGCCTTACCTTTCTGTGTTTCTTGATCATTCATCAGTTATCTGACCAGTACTCAGAGACATATCAAGTATAAGCCAGTGTATATCATTTACCTTAAAATGTGTGAGGATATTAACTGAGAATACTATGATATGCAGTTGCCATCAAATGAAGGGCAGGTTGGATGACACAGACAAGCATAGACTGCTCCTTTGGGTGTTGGCAAAGGTGAGTTCCTATTATGGCACATGCAAGGGTAAACTGTTGTTTCGAGGGGGTGGACCCAGGCTGAGCTACTATTATGGCACAAACAAGGATATGTTGTTCTTGATACTCTCTTTGTTTTGCATCCTGCCTATTTGATCTTGTGGGGGTTGTGAAGTCTGAAAATGCAATGTGCCTCATTACTTTCTAACGTCTCTCTGTTATGATTTCCCATTACAAATATATGGAGCTAAACTGAGGGCATGCAGTGATCATTGGTACTTTGTTGAGGTATGAAAGTCTGAATCTTTGATGCCTGAGGTGTACTACTTGCTAATGAACACATACAAGTCAAATAACTCTCTGCTGTCACGTTATGTTAATTTGTATACAAATATCCACCTTTTACTTGCTTACTGTACAAAGTGATGAAATACAAGGACATGCCTTAATATTATTATACAACAGTTCAGGGCTGAGTGTGATGCAAGCAGTACACAGCCAATACATGAGGAGGTAAAGGCTGTGGCTCTGAGTTGAGGCCAGCAGAGGTCACAGGGTTCTGTACTTTGTCCCAGTCCTCCCTGTAGCACTCCACAGTGTCAAAATCATGTATGGTGTGGTAAGTTAAATGTGTCCTGGAAACTCTTCTCTGTCTTGGCCAAGGCCTATTGGCAGCAGCAGAATTGCCTGCAACCTGTAGCACATACAAATGGAGTTATGCAGCAGCAACTCCTAATATTCTGTTTGTGTAGACTTTTGTGTCTGTACTCCACTACTTTTGAAATCCACCGGAAAAACCAGCATGGAGTCTACATGGTTGCTTTCTAACTTGTTGAATAGCTTCTCCAGATTGATTGATTAGCATGCAGTGCAACTGTTTATGCTGTAATAACCACCTCTGAAACACAGGCTAAGACAGATGGAATCCATTAGTAATCTACTCCATTATAAAAAGGAAAATGTGTAACTAGCCAAACTGATGGTGAGGACACTTGCTACATGTTTGCAGGCCTTCACAAAAGCAAATTTGTTGCTCCAAAGATACTTTTTCAGAGGAGTATTTAACTCCAGGAGTTATGCTCCCATTTTGTTACCTACATAATGCATATACTGGAATATATTAATGAATAATGTAAAGCAAAGGCTTTTACACTTTTATCTGTATGCATTAGTTAAAAGTGGACTGATGGCATGGCCATGTTTGTCAAGCCATTTCAGAGGTACGCATGACCAACAATACATGAAAATAGAAAACAGCGCGATACATATATATACAAATGTTTCAGGTTTAGGTCCTTTGAAAGCACTTTTAGCATTACAAAGATGTTTTATTTGCAAAATTGTTCATGTGCCTGTTCTTTTATGGGTGGAGGGAGCAAAGAAAAGTTACTGTTATATCATAAACTAGAATGGACTGTTCTTTTGGGGGAGCACAGTTGGGTTACAATTACTGCTATTGAACATACAAGGATATGTTGCTTTTGCAACTCTCCTTGTTTTTCATCCTGCCTGTTGTTAGCATTTCACATCTCTAGACTGTTTTATGTTTTTCCAGTGGGTACTACTGACTGCTTACCTTTACTGTTTTATCTGAAAACAGTTACTTTGTAGTTATGTGATACTTCATATGTATTATCGATCTGTTGTCTTTTAGGACAAAAACAATGTTAGTGAGGTGCAGACCCCTCCGCTTCAGTGAAGCAGAGAATAATATCATTGTTCACACTCTCCTTCAACATAAGGCATTTCTGCTGGGAAGAGGTTGGCCCAATATGTAAGAAAGGCTATGAGTATGGCAGCAGATTGTTACCAACATCAATTCTGTGGGTGGCCACAGCTGGACATATGAACAGGTGCATCATATGGCCCCTAACATGATTACCTCTGCATTGAAGTGAGAAGCTCCTGTTGCCCAAGACCAAAGGGTAACCAGGGTAGAGCCTGCTACAGAATCACATCTCACCCCCAATGAAAAGTTCCCACTGAATATCCTCAACATGAGAGCTCACAACAGAGTGGACCACAGCATAATGTAGGCAACACTCCTTCTGAGTCCAGGAGGAGCTTCTATGTAGGCTTTGTTATATGACCAGTTGAGTATTGTTGTATAGTAAAACAATTTAAATAAAAGTTACTTCTGTGTCACATGTCTTTTTTTTTGGGGGGGGGGGTTGAAGATTACTACAGTGATAAGCTCAGTTTGGAGTTGTCAGCCACATTCTTGTTGAACATACAGTTAATGCAGATATAAAGGAGTACATGTAGCACCCCTTGTCTTACTGTTAAATGTAATGATGTTGCCCTTACCTATTGCATAACTTATTTTCAGGACCATCAGGAATCCAGTGATGGATGCTTCTTGCAAATGGTAAGCCAAATAAATTTATTTCAGTACTGCAGATCAATTTAAAGAAATATCATAATGTCTCATTTTAGGCCTGTTGTGTGTATTGCTGTACTGTCTGTAATAGTAACAGCACTGTTAGTTGTTTAGCATATATTGCACCATAGTAGTGTATGTATTAATGTATGCCTATGTTTCTTCCTTTTTATCACAGGTGATCATGACAGTGGGTGTGTGGCCCCTGTGCCACCTGATGTCAATGTCTCATCAGACACTGATGATAATGGTGGTAAAAGTGAGGCACAGTCGGATGGTGCAGAGGTTGAATCTGACACAGAGGTTGACATCCAGCCACCCTCTTTATTTTCCCTGGACATGGCCAGTAGGCATATGTCTACCCAGTTCACTGAACCCACAGATATTGAACAGATGAAGGGTAAGGACATTGATCCAGGAAGTATGGCTACTGTGGCTTCAGTGCCTGTTGATTCTGGCCATAGCCAAAATGTAGCTGAGTTGCCTTGCAGGAGAGTTGGTAAAGGTGCTCAGCGGTGACCTGCTGTTCTCCCTCCACCTGATGCAGGTGTCTCTTCCTGTGACACTAAATATATGTTTAGGGCCATAATGGAGGCACAGACACATTCAGAAAGTACTCCAGTCAAATACTCAAGGTTGTAGATGTTGCACAGGCTGACATGTGTGACTGGCTCCACCATGTTGCCTATTCATTGGATCGGATGAATGACACATTGGAATGAGGGGTGTCTGTGAGGGATCATGGGGTGTCTGTCATGGAATGGGCAGTGTCTGTGATGTAATGTCTACGGGGAGGGGAATGGTATCCTTGTGGGTGTACTTAAGCCACAACATTTACTGATAGCCAACGTGGCCATGCCTGATCATGCTGCCATAGTGGCAGCACTTCCACTGGTATGTTGGTGAGTGTACTGTCCACACCCAGACATGGCAGGCCATGAAGTCATGGTCCTGGGCATTCCTGTGAAGAGACCATGTCCAGAAGGCATCAGTCATGTTCAGGTAGCAGCATTGGATCTGACCTTGGGTATGGAGGTGCCAATGCAACTCCTGGTAAAGCCAATTCTCATGGTCGAGGGTGACAACGATGAATTGCCAATTCTATCATGCATGGCTCACACCTGTCCAATATACCAAGACACAGAGCTAGCACTAAGCTTGGCTGTATTCATGCAGCCTCTCACACACCGGGGTCACATGGAGGACATTACAGACACACACAGAACAGTTACATGGTTCAGTGTGCCTGCTTCTCTTTCTTATTCACACATACTGACTGACCTTTTGTGTCAGCCTAGGCATCCTGCCCCCTCACATAGCACCCTGCACAAGTGATGATAACTGTGCCATATCCCTGTTTACTCTTTTGGATTCAAAGATAAAAAAGCCTTGTGTTTGATGCATAGGGTGCATAGCTATATTAGTGCCTAGTATATCTGAAACAGTGCTGAACTGATAATTCTGCCTATCTCTTATATTTGCCTTTTCAAGTTATACAGAGGATAGCATCATCGCATCAGTACTTTCTAGTGTATTCTCTTGTAAGGGTTGTGAGGTCAGAAACTGCAATACGTCTCATTACTTTCGAACTTTTCTCTTTGATGATTTTCCAGTACTTACGTATGGTGCACATCGTAAGACATGCCATCACATTCATATCTCAGGATTGTATGAAAGCACTGTTGTCAGACTCATCAGAACAGTAATACAGTATAATTCTCTCTTTTGAGTGAACCTCATCAGACACATGCAGCAGCTGGACAGACCACAGTGCTTTCTCATCAAGATAACACAGGGCCTCCTAACCATGCCATGATGCATGTGGATAGATTAAAAGAAATGAAACTGCAGTCTGTCTGATATCGGATTACATTGTAACTGTCATTCTAAGCCTCTTAGTTTTGGTTTAAGCACTTGAGATTCAGGCCAGTTGTTTTACACTGAGAAGGTTTTTAGTCTACACTCTTGTGGGAGGAGAGGGTAGCCTCTGGCCTTCTGAGCTGGAAATTGCTGGTTGAAGGTTTATTGTGCATGTCTTAGTTCTGGTTTAAGCACTTTGGCTCCAAACCGCTTATTTTACATTAGGAAGGTTTGTGGTCCAGACTCTTGTGACAGAAGCGTATAGACTACATCCTTCTAAGCTGGGAATTGCTGGTGAAGGCTTATTGTATCTGTTATTCTAAGCATCTTTGTTCTGGTTTAAGCACTTGGGTTCCAGACAAGTTATTTCACACTTGGAAGATTTGTGGTCTATACTCTCGTGTGAGTATTCTATTGAATTGCTGATTTATTTAAACTTTTTTTATTGCTGTTGTGACTGCCATTCTCTGCACTTTGAATTTCTAGTGCTTAGCATAGGCTATATTCAGGCTTGCTGAATCTAGACTGGGTATCATTTGAGCACTAAAACAAGCCATCTTTCATTAAGAAGGCCCCCCTGCCCCCCTCTGGCAGATGTCTGCAGCCATGGACTCGTCTGAGTTGAGGATTGCTGGAATAAGGCTTGATTTTGGGCTTCCCCTTTGTTTACTTTTTAAAATTGTTTTACTTCACTTGTGTTTCAGCATTATGTTTGGGTGGGTTTGCACTCAGTTCACCAGAGCTACTCAATGATTGAACTGCTTCCCTGCGAACATCTCTGTTTTGAATTGTGAAGCACTGACACAGTTTTATACCCCTAGCCCTCCATAGAATAACTACTTTGTGTTAATCTTACAGCAAAACTTTGTCCATCTAGCCCAATCCCCACTAGTTACTACAGTATATACCTGCCATAATGGATGGACAGTTTCCCACCATTTCTCCAGCCAGCCTGATTGACATGGGCATCCTGAGGCAATGTAGCAATTGCCTCATGTATACTGACAACCCGTTACTTCTAAAACAAATGCAGCATGTAAGAGCTGTATCTACACTATGACTTTGGAATCAATTATCTCATATAACAACAAACCAGATATCAAACAGGTTGTCAAAACACACACTTTACCTCTTGTACATAACAAGCTCACAACATATAAACCCGCATACCTGGAGGTACTCACTAGAAGCCTACCTAAAGATCATGAGACCTCCCAAGTGCAAACCTGATGTATACATTGCAGACCCAACAATATCCACTACACATAATAATACACACAACAGTGTCTCAGCCAATAAGCCCCTAAGGCAAAACACTTCAAAACCAAATGTCTTAGTCATAGGTGACTCCATAGTGAGACACACAGATGTCCCCCTCACCAGGCTGGACAAGGAGAAGGTCATGGTCAGGTGCCTGTAAGGTGCCAGGATTCATCAGATAATGCATACACTGAAGTCTCTCAACAACAAGTACCATTATGACTCTGTCATAGTCCATGTTGGAGTGAATGACTTGAGATGTACCTCACTGGACTATATGAAGAGACACATGACTGAGCTCTCAGATTATGTATCCCAGGCAGGTATGTCACTAGCCCTAAGCAGCATTCTACCTTCACCCAGGATGATGCCTCAATATGAAGAAAAAAATATTGACTTCAACAATTGGCTTAGCATCTGGTATAAATCCAAGGGGATCCAGTATCTGTCAGCCTGGGAATATATGGTTGACAGACCACTCTGCTTTGCCAGAGAGGGTCTTCACCTGTCACCTCTTGGCTTTTGATTACTGGCAAAAGTATTTGCCTCCCCCATAGTGCTTTTTTTAGTAAATGTCATAACAACAAAATTCCCAATGTAAAAAAATCCAATATTGACAAACTCAAGGTTATACTGCTTAATGCAAGGAGTGTAAATCAGAAAATGCACTGACTGGAAGCACTCCTTACCTTGGAAGATGCCAGTGTCTGTGCAGTCATAGAGCCCCTCACCATGCAAGGCTACAATGCCTTCCACATAGTCAGCCCTCAAAACAAGCATGAAAGAATCAAAGGTGGAGGTGCATATATCGTCATTAAAGACAAATACACCTCAAGACTGGTCAAACAGTATGACTCCCTAGAGCTACTCCAAGTCCAACAAATGGCAGGTAACCCCACTTCCATATCATTGTTAGCTATAGGTCCCCCACCAGCAAAATATGAGGGTAATACTACTCAATGCTAGAAGTCTAAACCTCAAAATGCACTCACTTGAGGCACTCCTTAAAATGGAGAACATCAACATCTGTGCAGTGACAGAGACCTGGTTCAAGGCTCCAGAGAGCACCCCTGCAATACCAGGCTATAATTAATACCACACCTTTTGGCCACCTAACCTGGACTGAAATACTAAAGGTGGACTCATGTCCAAATTCATTAATGATATACACACCTCCAGGCTAGTTGCTCAGCATACTGCATCCAAGATTATCCAATTACAACTAACTCTGGGCAAGACCACAATCCAAATTGTAGCTTGCTACAGATCCCCCACCATGCCCAGGATTCCCACTCCTCATTTCTTGATAAAATGGAAAATATAAGGGTACATCCTAACATCCTAATAATGGGTGATTTGAACTACCCCACCATTAACTTGGAAAACTACTCATGTACCAACTTTTGTGCTCAACATTTTCTGGAATTCATAAATTCCAATGCCTTGGATCAACTTATCCACACCCCCACCAGGGGCAGCAATATCCTAGACCTGGTCATTACTAACATGGGCAATCGGTGTTCCACATCAGAGGTCAATTCCTCATTGGTCAGATCCGACCACAAGCTAATTGTCCTAGACATCCACATCCCACCACCACCCCCATTAGGGAAACCACTGTAAAAAATTTCTCCAAAGCCAACTTCATGCTTCTTAAGACAGAAGTGGCAAACTTCATGACACCCATGCTGATGGACAATAAAGGTACGATTGCTGAGTACTACACAAATCCAGTTTATAAGCACTTACACAAGTGCATGGATTGTGCAATCCCTAACAGAACTAAGATGCTATCCTCCAAAAAAAGGAAGCTAATCTGGTGGTCCCCTGCCATAAACAAACTCTACAATCGAAGAAAGAAACTGTTGCAAAAAAGAGTAAAATCCCATGATTGGAGGAACAAGCTAGTTACGAAAACAAAATCACCACTGATTCTAAATGCAACTACAAAGCATTCTATAGCTATGTCAAGAATCTCAATGGCAACACTCATATCTGCTCTGAGTTACAGCACAATGGCACTAAATATACAGAACCAACTGATATTGCTAACATTCTGGCAGATAGGTTCAGTGCTAACGTTACCCCCCTCTCATCCCCTAAAGGCCCCATCTCTATACCGGAAGAATGCAAAGTTCCTGTAATTAAGGCTACACAGGTAAAAAACACACTCTCCAAAGCCAAGAACACAGCATCCATGGGACCTAACAACATCCCAGGCTGCATTCTACACAAACTACAGAATGAACTGGCACCCCACCTAAGTACCATGTTCAATCATAGCCTCACATCAGGCTTTGTGCCCACTGAATGTTGCACAGTGACAGTTTTCCCACTCCACAAAGGGGGAGCCACCACAGACCCCAGCAACTACCGCCCCATTAGCCTGATGAGCCTGGTCTGCAAGGCTATGGAATGTATCATCATGCAACTTATAAACAATGACATTGGTAATCTCCAAACTCTGGACCCCACCCAGTTCGGGTTTGTAAAAGGCAGATCATGTCTCCTAAACCTGATAGATTTCTTTGAAGTGGTCAACAAAGCTGTAGATGAGGGTAAGGTGGTTCACACAGCCTATCTAGATCTCACCAAGGCTTTTAACCCCATCCCCCACTCTGAAATTATAGATAATCTCACTAAACTAGGTATAAATTCCTATGTCACAAGATGGGTTGCCAACTGGCTCACTGAAAAAACCCACACTGTAAAAATAGCAGACTCCAAATCCAACTTCAGACCAGTGACAAGTGGAGTACCACAGGGTTCAGTCCTGGGTCCTCTCCTGTTTGGTATCTACTTCTCTGAAGTACAGGATAACACAGAAGGTCTTTGGCTAATGAAGTTTGCATATGACTGCAAACTAGGAGTCATAATCAAAACTCCTAACAATGTGAGCATCCTACAAAAGGGCCTCACTGAGACAGATGCCTGTTGTCAAAGCCATGGCCTCAAGCTCAATGCCAAAAAGTGCATTGTCATCCCTTTTGGTAAAAACTCTGTACCCATGAACTACCACATAGGTGGTAGTCTACTTCACACCAAAAGTGTGATAAGAGACCTTGGGAAACAGGTGGACAGTAGTCTCTCCTTTGATAATCACATTGCCACAGTAGTCAGGAAATCCTTCTACATTGCACACCTCATCACAAAAGGTTTCGCACCCAGGAAAAAAGAGGTCATTGTTCCACTCTATCTGGCATTCATTAGACCCATTATAGAGTACAACACCCCTTTTGGTATGTACCTCACAAGACATCTACAACAACTGGAAAGGCTGCAGAAATACCTCACAAAGAGGATTACTTGCCTTAAACAGATGCCCTACGTAGACCATCATAAAAAACTCCAGCTTTACTCCGTCGCATATTGTCTACTCAAAGGTGATCTCTGCCTAACATACAAAGCTATGTCAAACCCAGAGCTGTTGGACATGCGCCACTTAAAGAAATACCAATCCCTCCAAGCTACACATTCTAGGGACCTAAACCTTGTCATCACAATAAACAGAACATGCTGGAGGGATAGATTCCTGTCCTAGAGACTTCCCATACTCTGGAACAGACTACCTATCTATATCAAACAAAGTTCCTGATTAGCACTCTTCAAGAAAAATCTTGATGATTGGATGGGAGATAGGAAATTCACCCCGGGGATCACTTCTGTGGCTCTGCTTGACAGGGGCACAGGAAAATAATTTTCTTGAGTGGCGAAAGCCAGGGTACCATTTGGCTAGGCTTATATAAACCCTAGGGCTAATAGCCTAGTACCTACCTATGAACCTATGAACCACGAGAACTACTCTGCCTACCTGGACCTACTTGAGTCACTTACTATACAGTAAAATACATTGGTCATAGGTGATTTCAACTATCCTTCCATCAACTGGGAGTCATATATGAGCACAAACATGCTTGCCCTAAGGTTATGCACTTTGTTAATACAAATGTTCTGGAACATATAGTCTGCACCCCCACAAGGGGCTCAAATGTCCTAGACTTAGTAATCACCAACACAGTGGGTCTCTGCACTACCTCCTGTGTGTTGCCTTTCCTGGTAAGGTCAAGGAAAAATCAAAGTCAAAGTAAACTTTATTGTCATTTAGAAGTGCACACATATAGCTTAAATGAAATTTCATGCATCAACTCAATTCTTGAGATTACAAAGGAAAGAGCAACAGCACATACAAGTAGAGGAATAAACGTAACTAACAAATACAGTACTACTCCCAATACATACAAGAAAGAGTAAAGACATTTACCAACACTTATAATCCAAACTAATACCCTCTCCTGAGTTAAATTAACTACCCTATTTAAAGTAATATAAAACACACTACAGATTGAAATGCCTAAGTTATTTGTCTCATATTACACTTGAGTGAGTTAAATAATACTGACTATGGATATAATAAATACATATTGCACATACTTGGAATATATGTAAGAATATATTGCATACATAAAATATAAATTAACTTATTATGTGTCCAGACCCCTGGGACTAGTGCCCGAGTTCAAAAGTCTAATTAAAGTAGAGTAGAAACTGTTACTAAATCTTGTAGTCCTGCAGCAGATGCTGCAATATCTCCTGTCTGATTTGCAGGATGCATATTATCCTGTATTATTTGGTGGCCTTTCAGATGCTTCTTGCAGAATAAAGATGTTGTATCAGTGGAAGACTGGAACCTATTACCTTCTCTGCAACCCTCACCAGTCTTTGTAGCACCTTCCTTTCTGTGACTGTGCAGCTTCTAAACCACACTGTGAAGTTGCAGGTGAGGATGCTCACTATTGCACCTCTATAGAAGGTATAGAGAATATGATGAGGAAGCTTAGCTTTTTTACTCTTCTTAAAAAATGTAGGAATTAGTGCACTTTCATGACCAGTTGGCTGGTGTTTCCTGACCATGAGAGATCCTCTGATGTGTTTTTACCCAATAATTTTGTACTGTTAACCCTCTCCATACTCTCATAATTGATTCTGAGCACTTGGTGGTTTGTTCTCCTTTTTCTGAAGTTGATGATATTCTCTTTGGTTTGCTTATATTCAGGTCAAGGTTGTTCCCCTCACACCAACTGATCAGAGTTGCCACCTCCTCTCTGTACGTGCTAATCATAATTTAATCATAATCTGATCCTAATTCAGTCTTGTTTGAATGAATGATCATACATGACCCCCCTCAACAGCAAAAAGAATGAAACATTTCTCCAAAGCAAACTATAGCCTCCTAAGGGATGGCATAAATAGTTTCAAAACCCATGCTACCACTGTCAGCAATGACTGCTATACAAAGGTGTGCACAAATTCCCTATATAAACACCTATAAAATGTATAGACTTGGCTGTACCTGAACAGATCAAAACAAGGTCCTTACAAAAAACAAGCCACCCTGATGGGCATCAAGCATAAATAGGTTATACAACAAGAATAAGAAACTATTGTCTAAGAACAAGAGGGAACTGACTCAGCAGATAAAGGGGCACCCTCCACAGCTTGAACAAGCAAATTAAACATATTGTAAAGTCCTCTGAAGCCAATTACAAAACAAAACTATCATCCCTAGCTAAAGATAATTATAAGGCATTCTTTGGCTATATCAGAAATCTAAAAGGGAAGGCCCAGCTTTGTGTCAAACTAATAGTGGATGGTGCCACTCATACTGACCTGGAGGACATTGACAACCTTCTACAAGACAGACATGGTACAAACTTCACACCCTGCCTTCACCAGACATACCCCAAAGCTTACCTGTCACCAGTCCTCTACCTAGCATCTACAAAGAACAGGTCATAACCACACTCTCCATGGCCAAAAGCACAGCCTCTATGGCACTGGATATCACAGGACCTAGTGGAACATCTTGGTACTCTCTTCAACCACAATCTAATTACAGGATTTGTCCCAGCAGAGTGGAAAACAGCAACAATAATTCCCTTGCACAAAGGGGGTCAGTCAACTGACTGTGGAAATTATAGACCCATAAGCCTAACTAGCCTTATCTGGAAGGCCATGGAGAGAATCTTCATAGACTTTATCAACAAAGACATAGGTAACCTTCAAACTCTTGAGCTGACCCAATTTGGCTTTGTTATGGTTAGATCATGCTTACTAAGCCTGGTGGACTTCTTCAAGAATGTCACCAAAGCCCTGAATGAAGGCAAAACAGTACATACAGCCTATCTTGACTTAGCCAAGATTTATGACACAGTCCCCCACTCAGGCATCATTGAAAAACTCACACAACTGGGAATTAACCCATATGTCACTAGATGGGTAGCCGGGTTTATAGTAAATCCTCGAAGAGGCATTCCATCAAAAGCCTCTTCATGGACACATAATTAGCGAAGTCACTAAACTGTGAACATTCACAACAGCGATTTCTTTCTCTGGGAAAGAAATCGCTTGGCCGCAAAACAAAAACACACCACTTCAAACATAACACAGTGGGGGTGTCTTCACCCCCCGCACCTCCCAATGTGGAGGGCTGAGCTCCCCAACCCACACAACTAAATATACCAACTCTGAAATCACACTACAGTGAAGAAGACAGCAAACTAACAGGGATGCCCAAGCCATTTCTTTCCCAGGGAAATAAATTGCTGATGTGAACATTCGTGGTTTAGTGACTTTGCTGATTATGTGTCAATGAAGAGCCATTCAATGGAATGTGTCTTCAAGGATATGATATATACCTGGGTAGCCAACTGGCTCACCAACAGAACACATACAGTCAAATTTGGGAATTTCTACTCTATCAGCAGACCAGTTAACACTGGTGTACCACAAGGATCTGTGCTGAGCTTCCTACTGTTTGGAATCTATTTATCAGAAGTCCAGGGGAAAATAGATGGCCTGTGACTTATCAAGTTTGCTGATGACTACAAATTGGGTGCAATCATTGAGTCCCTGACAATGTTGACATAGTGCAAAATGGCTTACACAGACAAATGCTTACTGACAAAGCCATGGATTTAAACTAAATGCAAAAAAGTCCACTGTCATCCCTTTCAGAAAAGGGGAAGTCCCTGCAAATTACAATATTACCAGTACCCCTCTTAGCTCAAACCTTGTTAGTGAGGATTTGGAAACACATGTTCATAGCAACCTTAACTTCGATCACCATGTGTCCACAGTGGTAAAGAAGGCCTTCTATGTTGCATATCTCATTAGTAAGGGCACCACATCCAGAGCTAAGGATGTTACAATTCCCATGTACTTGTCCCTCATCAGACCACAAATATAGTACAACGTTCCCTTCTGTGTGTACCTCACCAGATACCTGCAGCAGCTGCAGAGACCTGAGAGGTTTCTCACCAAGAAACTTCAGGGCCTTCAACATATGACCTATATGGACAGACTGAAGGCACTGTCATTGTATCTGTCTTATAGGCTGCCAAATGGTGACTTCTACCTAGCCTATAGAGCAGTCTTGGATCCTGCCCCAATGGAAATGCTACACATCCACAAGTCACATGGGACAAGAGTCCCTCACTCTAAGGATCTTAATCTAGCCCGTGACATCAAAAGGACATACTGGAGAGACAGATATGTCTTCCAGAGATTGCCACTCCTGTAGAACAAACTCCCATGTCACATAAAATAGAGCTTCTCAATGACCCTATCTAAGTGTAACTTAGACAAATGGATAGGAAACCATAAATTTACCCTGGGGGTGTCACCTATGTCACTCTTGGATAATGGCAGTCAGTGCTGATCATAGACTCATACTGCAAATACAGGCCACACAACTTGGTCAATAAGGGAACAAAGGTATTACATGGCTAGGCATATAAAAGGTCCTGGGGTAAATAGCCTAGTGACCTCCTATGAACCTATGAACCTATGAACCTAAGGTGACATCCACCTGGGCTCCGGGCCAGTGTCTGATCATGTTCAGGTAGGAGGATTGCATATGCAATAATCTGATATAGCTGATGACATCTGCATTGTCTGTTGAACATATGGTAATAACAATGTCCCACATGCTGGTGTAAAATGCTCTCTGCAATGTCAAGTGACAGGTCACACACACCAAGTTTAATATAGTGAGAATAGAACCCCTACCTATCTAAGTACACAGACTACAGACCACAGTACTTTACGTAAGTTCCATGTCACAAGTCTGACTTTTACATGGCTGCAGGTCAACATATAGTGGGTGACATCAGTAGGCCATGTGGGAGATAAGAGGTTGTGAGGGCTGCATAAAATGGATATGTAAGCTTGAGCAAGTATCAAAATGCTGGTAAGCCATGCCATTGTGGAATTAACTGTAGGATAGCATGTCTACTCTGTTGAGTAGAGATACACACACACACACACACACACACACACACACACACACACACACACACACACACACACACACACACACTCACAGTTGATTGCAGTGAGAACAGAACCCCTACCTGTCTAAGTATACAGGCTATAGAATGCAGTACTTTGCACAAGCACCATGGCACAAGTCTGACTTTGGTATGGCTGCAGGTCAACTTATAGTGTATGACATCAGAAGGCCATGTGGGAGATAAGAGGTTGGCAGTGTTGCATGAAATGGATGTGTAGGCTTGTGCAAGTATTAAAATACTGGCAAGCCATGCCATTGGAGAAGTAACTATAGAATATCATGTCTACTCTGCTGAGTAGAGATATACACACACCCAGTTGACTGTGGTGAAAACAGAACTCCTACCAATCTAAGTACACAGTACTTCACACAAGCGCCACGGCACAGGTCTAACTTTTACATGGTTGCTGATCAACTTATAGTGAATGACATCAGCAGTGTATGTTGGAGAGAAGATGTTGGGAGGCCTGCCTGAAATGGATGTGTAGGCAGATGCAAGTATCAAAATAATGTCAATGTATGGGAGTGGGACAGTAACAACAGGATACACACTTGCTTTTCTGGCTAGAAACACACACACACACACACACACACACACACACACACACACACACACACACACACACACACACACACACACACACCTGTGGGAAGAACAGAACCTCTACCTGAGTACATAGATTACAGAACTCACTATTTTGTTCATGTGCCACAGCACACATTTGACTTTTACATGGATGTAGGTCAACTTTAAGTGGATGACATCAGCAATACATGTTGGAGAGAAGAATGTGGGAGACCTGCCTGAAATGGAAAAGGCCAGTAGCCTAACAACACTAGGATTGTAGAAGCCTAGCTGTATAAAAACACAAGTACTCTTACTGAGCATAGTTGGATGTTTGAATTTAGCAGAGCAAGGTTGTCAGCATCATTGACTAGCCCTCTCCATGAGGAAGTGCACAACATTATATATTACACTTTGTGGTGTGGTTGATGTATGTGTGAGACCCCATGTTGTACTGCTTGGGGAGGCAACACACCTATGTAATGCGAATATATGATGTATACTTTGAATGTTCCCTCAATTTGCAATGTTTCCACATGTACCTTTATGTCACACAAAGGAAATGGGCAATAAACACCAGTAAGAAAGTATCGTATATATACAGTTCCATAGCGCACTGAGCAGCAGATTTGAACAATGGTTAATAAAGTGTACATACATGTGAGTTACACCTGTTTTCACGTAGGTAAGCAGTGCGTAAATGCAAGTCGCATTACTAATGTCTGCCAAGCAGAATGCAACAGTGGCAAGCAATTGCATGTATAGGCAGTTGTGTATGTGTTTTTCACAGAAGATAAAGCCATGCTGGTCAAGATTGCAGGAATACATTTACAGGACTATAGTACACAGTATATCCACAATCATACATTTTGTCATAACTGTAATAATACATGGATTACTCTATCAGTAAAAGTAATACCATATGGAATATGCTGTATTTGAACCCAGGATCATGTGTATGATAGTCCTACACTTACAACTGCTGTCACATGATTGTGGAGAAAACAGTTGTCTGTGTTGCACTTCATTGCTGTAAACTGCAAGTAAAGCAGTAAAAAAGTTTGCACACTCTGTACTAGAATCCAGTATCATCTGTACTCTAGGTCAAGTTTTCATGATGGCCAAGGGCATTAATTGAATGTAGCTGGTTTCTGTTTTTGGCTGTCTGCTTCCTAGGTGGTCCACCATGCTTCACACAAACCAGATAAACACAACCATTCCCAACTTCCATTGTTTGAGCTATGTGGCGCATCATGTAAAAAGTGCAATTCAAAATAAGAAGAATAAGAAAAAACTTTCTGTACAAATCCACCACTATTTACTTCATTATTGCACCAAGTTAAGAAATACAAGTATATGCCATAATATAATTAAAGAATACATTGTAGGTTCAGGACTTACCTCGCAAATGCAGCAGTTGACACATATTTTATTTCAGGCCTAAAATTTCCTTGCCTCTACTCTCATGGCATGAAAATATTCAGAAAAAAAACAGAATGTAGGCTACATGGATGCTTTATAGCTTGTTGAATAGCTCCACCATACTAAAAATGACCTGCTTATGCTGTAATTAGCACCTATAAAAACAAATCTGCTGCTTTACTGAATATATCAACTCTGCTGGTGCTCATTAGTGCACAATGTGCTCCTATGTGCAGCTGCATGCACCAATGCTGAAATAAGGTAAACACAGGTGATCTTGTTATTACTTTTCTCTGTGCCTTTAATGTCATGCAAACATGCAGCTCAAAAAGTGAAGGAAACATTACAGACCATGTACTAGCACTCAGGACCTTCTATACTCTAGTCCTACACATACACATGCTGCCATAGGAATAGTTCTGTGATAAGTACAGATGAACCTTGCATTCATTCCTCAATTTCACATGGTTGCTCTAAGCATCGCACTAAGCAAACAAAGACAAAAATTACAAAAGAAAGTTTAGCTTAAAGTAAATAGAGATGATACATTTTATCAAATAAAGAGGATAAAACAGAACTTGTGAACTGTGCAATGCTTACATGCACGTTTACACTTCACAGACCTACTGGTACTCCTCTGTAAGTGTAACTTGACACCCCCCAATGTCATCATTCACTGTTGCCATGTATTCAACACAAACACTGCAGAAGTGCCTACACAAAATGAACATCCCTGCATGATTACAATTTTTTGGGATACAGCAATTCTAATGGGTTTTGACCTCATTTGCATCTTCACCATGCTGACAGCCCAGAATCTACGTGGTTTATAACCACCTAGGCAGGGAGACTGAAGGGGAGCCCAATGTTGTACATTCAAGTGAGGGAATTACTTCAGTATATAGCTGCACAGAGAAATGCAGGTTTTGATATGATTTGATTGTATTCCATCAGATACATACTGCATATGCTTACATGACAGTATGAATAGTAGGCTTCATGGGGTTTACACTTTTAGCTGTCTACATTAGTTATGAATACATTCTTCATTTGGGGGTGGGGAGCAAAGCTGCATTTATGTCATGGCACTTAAAAAGAAATTGTTATTGTTAATGTCATTTTTTGGCATCCACCATATCTTATAATGCCTTAATGTGTGTGGGGTTATGTTATGATTATTCTGTAGAAATCTACAGACTTTTATTCCATGTAGACTCCTTTCAGTGGCTGTAGTCAGAAAATTTTCAAAAACTTGGGCAAGACGAGCATGAAGTCTACACTGTTACTTTACAGCTTGTTAAATCACTCCACTGTGTTGATTTGCTTCATTAGCATACAATTCAGCTGCTAATGCTATAGTTTGCATGGCACAGAAGTTTCTGTGTTTCTTCATGAGTGTGCATCGCTACATGGAGTTTACCAAATCACGAACTATTCTCAGCCCACATGGTCAAAAATGACTGTGTAGGCTATATTGAAACACCCCATTATCTCTGGTAAGTGAAGTGGTCTAAATACCCATTTTCAACTATGGCTTGAGACAGAAGCAGAAGAGTTAATTAGAGTAAAGGAAATTTTACTTTGTAATAATACATGCGTATTTCAGGGAGAACTAAAAAAAAACACGAGTGACTGTTTACAAGGAAACAGAATGGACTTTGTAATAATTATACAGAAGAGCAATACTCATAAATAGATGATGACTACACTGTGTGTGCATGTTTATGTGTGTGTTTATGTGTGTGTGTGTGTGTGTGTGTGTGTGTGTGTGTGTGTGTGTGTGTGTGTGTGTGTGTGTGTGTGTGTGTAGCTATATATACACATTGTTCCAGTTAATACATTTGTACCTCCACTTTTTGCTAGAAGTCATCCTAAAGTCCTTCTCAGATTCACTAATACTCTAAAAAAATCTTATCTCACACTAGTAACTGGTATTCTAATCACATTACTGTAAACACAAAGAAATGTAGCATAGTTACTTTTAATAGTAGTAATAGTCTTGCGAAGTATCACATAAATGGAATTCACCTTTAGAATAACACCATGATCTGGGATTTATGAACATGTATACAAAGAGTTGTTTTTTTTAAATCAGCATATCAACAGTATTGTCAGAATATCCTTCTACTGCTCTCATTTCATATGTTATGGATTCTCAATGCGATCCTAATCCACCATAATTCCCATTTACTTTACCCTAATTTGCACAGTCATAAAATACAATTCTCCATTTAGAATGTATATCTCTAATAAATTCTTCCAGTGAGAAAGACCACAACATTTTATAACCAAATGAATACAAGGTTTAATGAACTGCTCATATTCAGATACATTAAAGACCTTGACCTTATTTTATGACCAATAAACTCATATAAGGCAATCTGTGACTCCCTTTTGAGTCAGGTCAATCTCTATTATCTGCAACCTCATTTTCATGAAAAAAAATCACCAATACCATTTCAAAGATCTAGTGCAATAATAAAATATTAATAAGTCCCGATTCTTGGAATAATTCATCATTTCCTACCTCCATTTTCCATGGAACAAGCTTACCATGCACATTTGACAGTGTGAATTCCTAGAAACATTCAAACTTCAGTAAGATGAAAGGATGGGATACTCAAAATTCATTCTGGGAATAACTGGCTAGATCCATTTAAAGCTAGACATTTTCACATCTGAATTCTGTCCAAAGATGGTGACAGGGGGCTACATATGGATGAAGATTATGGTTATTTATTTAGGTTATTCATCTACATCTCCAATGTCATGGAATAATGTTTTAGTGTTACCCATTTAAACTATCTGTTTATCGGCAAGCAGAAGTCCTAAGTGCTGAGTGCTGGATGTGGTGCATGTTGGAGCACGGCTGTGCAACAGACAGATGGAGCATTACTCATTTTGATTATCTGCTTAGTGGCAGAAGTTGTGTGTGCCAGATATGAGGCTTACCAAACATAGTTGTACCTCAAGGAAACAGTATGGCTGTGTTTAACGGCTTTATTTTTGATTATTGAAAATCAGGGATCTTAATTTTGCATTCTGAAGAATGGAATGCTGTCTTTCAAAATGTGAAGCAGATATAAAAATTGTGGAATACATTCTGTCAGCTTATTTGCAACATTCTTTAAGAGGTTCATAGAAAGTTTAAAGAAGACTGTAAAATGGAACTTTTGATGCTGACTTGTGAAGAACATATTTCTTTTGGGACTTGTTAGGAACATCACCTGTGTGAAAGTTTTAAATGTATTGAAATTTATAAAGTTAGAAACATCAATGGTCATTATATATTGAACACTATGCTGCTTGAATGTGTACTTTTTGCTATTTGGGGGACTTCTGATAGTTTTTAAAGAGTATATTTGGGCAATTTTTGAGAATATTTGTGAATAATATTCACATTTATAATAATTTAATACTGGTATCATATCAATTGACCAGTGCTTCAATATGAATTTTGTATTAGTGTTTAAAAAATAAGGACATTAATAAATTTCAAGTTCAATGCTCTCTATTCTTGTCATTATCTGTTTTCCTTTTTTTTCCAACTTCTTCATATTTCAATTTTCCTTAGAATAATTCAAACAAAACATTTCCACCAAACTTAACTCTCTTACAATCATCTTCTGTACTATAACCTCATGTTCAAGAATTCTTCCATTTAGTCAACTTTGGCTAAGCCTACAGTAGTTGACATATGTATATCTCCCAAATTATAAACCTGTACCTCTAGAAATGCAATCTGATAATGCAAACGTAAAGATGTTTGTGTTAACGCAGTTGCAGCAGCTAAACTGTGATTCATTTCTATGTTATCTTGTTTAGTTTTAACATAAATCTTTCTTCCTTTGATAATTAATTAAAATTATTCTAAGCAGGATTCAGGGGATCTGCTATTGTTGCAGTTAAATAAATACAGCTATTGCTGTAAGAATTCTGATGGTGGGATATTTGATAATAAAGTAGTGAAATGGATTTTTCTTTTTATCAATTTGTCTTGACATAATGACACAGTACAAGGCTAAGGGTTGAAGACAATAATATAAGCCTATCATAAATAAACAAAAATATAACAATAGCCACCTTTCTTCATCAAGAAGAATACAGTTTTATTGTTTAAATATAAAGCATGTTATTTATATCTCCACGGGGTTTTTACATACATTTAGTAACAATATATCTGCTTAAGTTGCTTTATAGACATTATGGATTCAAACTATACCCAATACTAAAATATCTATCATATATGCTCTTGTCTTTTGTTTAATGTATTCACAAATTCTGGAATGAATAGTTAAGTTAGCCACAGCTTGAAGCGTCTTCGTTGGGCAGCTCTAGCTTTAGTATTCAATTGTATATGTGTTTGTTTAAAGGCTTGATGTTATTATTGCCACACACAGCAGATGCATACTTAAATAAAACTAATTGCTGGTTTAATTCTGTCCAGGAGTATGTTCATTAGTTTCTGTAGACTGATCATGAGCTATAAAATATGATTTATTGACATTTAGTTCCACACACCCTTCTCACTTTACCAAAAAACAATTAAAAAAATTTTCTTCAAGCAGGTATTTTACTGTAAGGCCAATATGCAGTGGTAGAAAAATGAATAAACATATATATACATATATATATATATATATATATATGAGTAAGGCAGTTGTAGGGCACTTCATAAGTTGTGGTTTGAGTGCAATGTTCCACCACTATGTGTGTAGTATTTTGACACTCACTGCTTAGTGTCTGTCAGAGAAATATTTTTTTTTCATTGTAATTGATTTCTTATCCCTGACAGTGTTTGGGTTGTGCTTACTGATTTAATTATGTGTCATCATTACTGTACTTTAAATTTCTGTAGGGATAGGCATAATTCAGCATTAATTATGGAGCAGAGAAAATTTACCCACCAGGATGGCAATGTATTTCAGTCACTGCTGATCATGCTGAATTTTCTTGATATAGACACCATCAAAACAAAGAAACATAAGTATGGATAAAAAAAGTATGGAGATTTCCAAATGTGCCCTGTAGTCACCATCTGTTATTGCAGTGGTTAACACCAGAAGGTCAAGCAAGTTGAGCTTTTTTTGACCATTAGTTGTACATTACACATAAAAATAGCATTGTTAGAAAGACTGTAGCCTCTAAAGCTCTCACCTTCCTTTACAAATTCCCATTCATAAATAAAGTTATCCCATTCAAAATAATGAGTCACATGCATCACAATGGCTTATTTCTTCTTTCTGCTAACACTGAGTGTAAAATTTCACAGTGATGAAAAAAAATGTATCCATCGCATATCACAAAATTTCACCAAGAAATTAATGTCTTATAAATATAAGTATACAACTCCTAATTTTTCACATTAAGAGAAATCTCATCACTGTGCTTTGCATAGCAATATTTTATTATAATTAGCTTATCATTTTCTCTAAACTCTGAAATTTCAAGATACAAGATTTCTTGTTTTAGCTCCTAATAGCTGGAGTTTTAAAACTGACAAATACCCATATAAAATAAATGAGTTGCTTGCTATTTCTGGAATCACTGCTACACTGAATATTTGACTAGTTACACCTTTTTATAAAACACTCTTCTAATTAGTGTAATGAATTGCAATCGAAACAGTTTTGCATTGAATCTTTCATTAAGGCTAAAATATGTATACCATTTTCCTCAAATTTGCTGAATATATTTTGTCATGATCAAGGAAGTAAAAAAATACAGTTTCTAGATCTTTTTGTGAAATATCTACACGTTTGTCTATAAGCTTAAGCTTTGTCATATTTTAGTAAAAATTAAAGCAGTCTACATTTTCTAGAATATTTGGCTTTTTGACTTTTTTTGTTAAAAATGAAAAGAATCCACATTTTCCATGTAGAAGTCATCATTTGAACAAACTCTGCAATGCAGAGGGATGGAGCCTTGACTGTGACCCAGGTGATGCAGGTTCAATTAGTGAACCTGATTCCTGAAGAGATAACAAGAGAGATAAGGTGAAGTGGCATTGTTGCCAGGTCACCTATCCAGGGAGAAGGGGAAGTGATACACATGCAAGAAGTAACAGTAATTGCTAGAGACCAGTGCCATTCATCCAAAGACAGGTACATATGTAATGAGTGCTTGGAGCAAGGGTAGGATGTTGGGTAAGGCATACCAAAGAGTCCTCTACAGCTGTTAGTATGACTCTGCACCAACAGGTCTGGATTTCCAGTTCGCTCACTTCCCCTTATTGCTTATGCTAACTGTAAGTGGGAAAGCCGGAGTTAGAATGGCTCTGGCTTGTGGTCTGGCAAGGTGAAGAGCCAGGAATGAGACAACTGCCCCCGCTGCCTTGTTCTCAGACCAGGGCTACAAACTGTGAGAGCCCTTTTTTAGGTAGGTCTAGTGATAGCAAACACTTGAAATTGGCTGATGTTTTGGTGAGAGGCATTACCACTGTGGTGGCTCTTTTGCCTTTTTAGGTAAACTTTCAGACCAGACCTGCAGGCTCTGACTACTCTGTATTAGGTCTGATCTGCAAATAAAACATTGTGTTTTTCTAAGAAGCCAGTGGGGGCTATACATAGTGCAGCCGCATGGCAATTTAAACTGTAGGTCTCCTGCTGGAAATTCCTGCTTTTTTGCATATTTTCCAACAAGAGGACATTGGTGAATATTGTTTGAATTGAAACTAGCCTCCAAAACAAAGAGAAACCACAAAGCCTTCTTCAGTTATGTCAGGAACCTCCATGGCAAACCCCAGGTTTGTTCCAAATTAGTACTTAACACTTACACTGATCCTGTTGACTTAGCCAACCTGCTAGCAGATAGGTTCAGCGCAAACTTCACCCCCCCATGTCCTAAGAAAACTGCCATTGTCATCAACTTGCACAAAGGTGGTGCCACTACTGACCCTGGAAACTTTCATCCCATTAGCTTGACAACAATGATCTGTAAAGCCATGGAGTATATTATTATGGATCTCATAAACAAGGACATAGGCAATCTCCAAGCACTTGCCCCCACTCAGTTCAGATTCATCAAGGGCAGATCTTACCTGTTGAACCTTGTTGACTTCTTTAAGACTGTCACCAAGACTCTGAGTGAAGGAAAGTCAGTACATACAGCTTACCTTGTCTTGACCAAGGCTTCTGACACAATACCCCACTTGGGCATCATCAAAAAACTAACACAATTTGGCATAAATCCCTATCTCATCAGGTGGATGGCCAGCTGGCTCACCAACAGGAACCACAAGATCAAAATAGGTACCTCCACCTCCAATAGCAGATCTGCCACTAATGGAGTTCCCCAGGGATCTGTTCTGGACCTCCTACTGTTTGGTATCTGCTTCACAGAGGTCTGGGCAAAGACAAAAGGCCTGTGGCTGTCAAAGTTTGCAGACCACTGTAAGTAGGGTGCTGTCATTGACTCCCCAAATGATGTTAACACACTACAAGGGGGTCTCAAAGCAACTAATGACTGGTGCCAAAGTCATGGCCTCAAGTTTTATGCAAAAAATGTATCATCATACCATTCGGCAAAAACATGGCCCCTACTGTTTACCACATCAGTGGCTATCCCCTAAGCACACAACCTGTGGTGTGAGGCCTGTGTACTCAGGTTGACAACAATTTCACATTTGAACATCATGTAGCAGCAGTGGTCATAAAGGCCTTTTACTTGGTTCATCTCATAAGTAAAAGGATTCCATCCAAAAAAGGAGGTTATTACCTCTCCATACTCCTCCCTCATTAGATCAATAATTGAGTATAATGCCCCATTTGGTATGTACCTCTCCAAACATCTGCACCAACTGGAAAGGCCACAAAAATACCTCACAAAGAGAATCCATGGTCTTCAACACCTGTCCTATGTGGACAGGCCCAAATCACTGTCACTCTACTTGGTATCATACAGATTGTTCAGAGGTGATCTGTGTCTCACCTACAAGGCAATCTCAAACCCTGCCCTACTAGAGATGCTCCATATCCATAAGTCTAATTCCTCACATATTACTTGCTCAAAAGGCCTGAATTTAATATGTGACATCAACAAAACTTGCTGGAGAGACAGGTTTGTCTCCCAGAGGCTGCCCCACCTCTGGCATAGACTTCTCATACATGTCAAACAAAGTACCTCGCTAACCTTCTTCAAGTGCAATCTTGATGAGTGGATGGGAAACCACAAATTTGTCCCAAGGGTTCCACCTTTGTCCATCATCGACAGGGGTGACAGATGCTGACTGAGGTTTCTTTTTTGGGGATAAACTCTTGGGCAGTCTTGTAAGGGGTCCAACAAACTAGGAAGATGAAAGCCACTACTTAGAAACAAAAAAACGCAAAGGCAGAAATTACCAAAACACTAATTTAATGTAAAAAAGAATAAAATAAGGACTTTTGTTCAATGCAATGAAAGAACTTCATCAGACAAATTCACTACAACTGCTGGTTATGCGCGTTCAGTGTGGGGAATTCTTTTAGTATTACAGGAAATAAATACAAATATAAGGCCAAGTTTAATTGTAATTCTAAATTTGTTGTGTATCTTGTGAAATGCCAGTCTTGCCCAAGCTTCTATGTAGGGAAGACCGATCGGAAACTGAGGGAGCGGTTTAGGAGCATATATACAGTATTAAGAAAGGTAAACCTGAGAACACTTTAGCAAAGCATGTTTCTCTAAACCTGCTGTCACTCTTTCATGTTCAGAGTTATTGACAACATTAAACCTGATGAAAGGGATGGCCCCTCATCTTTAAGGTTGGAGCTGTGAGAATTAATTTGACAAATATGGCTGAATGAGTATAACCAACCAGGGCTAAATGATTTAGTTTCCATTTACTGTATGTTGAAATTAAAAAGCTTGGAAAAATTAATTATTTAGGTTAAATGACAACTTTTACCTCTTATATTTTACATATTTCTAGTCATTATGTAATAGTGAATGTGTATTTTTAACTAGCTAACTAATGAGTGGGTGGTGTGGTTTTTCACTGATCATGTGACAAAGAAAGATATTTATTCCTTGGAAAAGTTGTAGTGAATTTGTCTGATGAAGTTCTTTCATTGCATTGAACGAAAGCACTTATTTTATTCTTTTTGCATTAAATTAGTGTTTTGGTAATTTCTGGCTTTGTCGTTTTTTTGTTTCTAGGCTTGTAAAGGTCCAAGGCCCATTAGCCTAGTAACCTCCTATGATTCTATGATCCTATGAAGAATTTTAATTCATTAACATATCTGTGGTTTGCTCTGGAGTTTCCAAAATCTAGCAGGAGAATTCTCCATTAGCCCAAGAAGTGCATGGGATAGTCCGAGTACCCTAACCTGAGTTTCATGGACTAGACAGGATCTGTGTACTGTTTTGCTAGGTGGAAAGCCACTTTACTGTGAACTGGAGTCATGTTGAATATGTGTAAATTGCATTTTATGCTTGCTTTCTAAAGGACACATACATAATATTTATTTAAAAAAGTCAATAGATTGTGGTAGATTGTGATAATACCTAACTAGACTAAGTAGAAAAGTGGATAAGCTGGTGGCTGTACTGTATTTTTTTATTTAAAAAAGGCTAAAGATTATGTTAGTATCTAGACTAGACTAGATAGAAAGATGGATAATCTGCTGGCTGTAATGTGTTTCTAATTTATTTATTTATTTATTTAAACACAGGAAAGTGGTGACCTATGTAGTCTATTTGGCAGATAGAGAGGTAGATAATTTATAGACTGAACTTCATTTTTTTAAGAAGTAGGCTTTTTATTTGCAGTTTAAATGTGTGCTGTTACTGCAGTTATACAGTCAATGGTAGTGGAGCTAGAGAGGTGGACAATTTGCAAGTTGAGCTGTGTATTTTTTTAAGCAGTGGGTATGTATTTTAAATATGCAGATGGTATTTTAGTTGAAGTTCAAAAAAAAAAAAAATAAAACAAGGACCATTCCAGCTAGTAAATAAAATAAATAAAAGGACGGTGTAGAAAAACAAAAATGTTTAATAAAAGAAAACACAGCAATAAAGCAGAATTAAACAGTAAGTTATTTTGTCCTTAATACAGTCATCTTCACACTGAGTAATGTCCAACACAAAACAAATTTAATAAAATCACATCACATGACCTTATAAAAGGCGCAGCTCATGACATTAAATACATGTGATCATAAAGAATTTATGTGACCATATAAAATTTAATGCTTCAATCCTTTTCTTTTAGATAAGCTACAAAATCGTTTCTATTATTAAGACCAGGTGGATAGCAGGCATTTATTTTCACCTGCCACAAATATTCACACCATCCCAGCTCATCCTCTGCATCAAACAACTTATCAAAATTGGTTATTTCATCAAGCACTAAAAACGTGTACCTGATTTATAATGCTTAGCTAAAGTGTTCCTTTTATCGCCTTCATTCCAGCCCAAAGAGCGAATAAGTGTGAGACTATCAATAATTTGAGAGACTGTGTGAAAACTGAATTTTAAATTGTTATTTAATGATGATATTGAAAAGAACATTTTTTTTCTACAAACCAAGTACATTTAATCCCCCATTGAGAAAAGAGTTAGAATTGTTTCTTATGACTATGGAATTGCAGTTAATTTAATTGTTTGATAGACCACAGTACACAATTTATCTGTAAAAGAAAAAGAGACTTTTTAAAGCATGATTAAAAATGAAAATATTTAATCACTAAAGCTGACAAGGGGGTTGCTTTGGTATTATTAGATAGAAATGATTATAAGTTGAAGATGCTTGAAATGTTAGCTAATACAAAGTTTTACAAAAGAGTATCTTTTTAGAAGTAAAAAAAAAGCTTTTTCGCTTATAGATTATTGAAGAATGATTTTATAGTGGAAAGATCACAGAACCTACAAAGATGTATCAAAGAACAGATAATCCAAAATTAAGCCAAATTTTTAGATTATCTAAGATCTACAATACAAATATCTGGATAACTCCCCACTCAGACTAATAGTAACTAGCATAAGGAATAAAACCAAAGCCATGGCAATCTATGTGGGCAAACATGTACAGAAAGTAGTGGAATTAACTTGCACTTTTATTAGGGACACTGTTGATTTTGTAAAGAAATTGGAAGGGATTGTACTCTCCCAGATGGATTTATTAGTTAATTTAGATATCCAGTCCCTGTATATGGTAATACCTATCAAAGAAGGGATGGGGACAGTTAGATTTGAATTATTGGATTCTAAATTATTTTCAAGCAATATGATTGGGCTTTTGATGGAAATTCTAGATTTAATTTTAAGTTATATATTTTTTGAGTTTAACGGTACTGTGTATTGTCAAACTAATGGAGTAGTGATGGAGGCAACTATGGCCCCCAGCTATGTGAATCCTTTTATGCAAGGCTGGGAGAAAGTCAACATCTTATTAAGTATGTATTCTATTTACATCATTTTTTTCATATGTTTTATAGATGCTTTGTTTTGGTCTGGAGAGGTACAGATTTGTTAAATGATTTTTTTAGATTATCTTAATGGAATCAGTTCTTATTTGCATTTTACGTGTAAGTATAGCCTCACTAGTATTAATTATTTAGATGTCATACTGAAAATTGATGACAAATTAATTATGAAGATATACAAGAAAGATGTTCAAAATAATTCTTATTTACATTATAGTAGCATGCACTCTTAAGAAAATTAAAGAAAATATAGTGAAGGGACAATTAATGTGAGTCAAACATCTAAGAGAGCTGAAGATTTTTTGTCAATAGCACAGGGTTGTGTAACAAATTGCTTAGTAGAAGGTACCCTGATGAAGTAGTCAGCACCTATTTTGATGAAATTTGTGATATGAGGAAACAGAATACCAGTTTTAGAAATAAATCCAAGGAAAGAGATTTTCAACATCTATGCAGATTAGCAATACTGTTGATGCAGTAGCTATCAAAAACATCAACAGGAATAATTATCAAAAGTTGTCCTGAAATTAGTGAAAGTGTAGGAGACCACCCAGTTTTTGAATAAAAAGAGCAAGAGCTTTAAACATTTTTTCAAGCTAAGCTTAATAAACCTAAAGAAATCAAGAACAAACTTGGTATGCTGAAATATTTTAATTGCGATCTATGGGGGGAATTTAATAAAGCCTACATGGAATTATTTTCCTTGCAGACATAATGACATGGTGCTTACAAGGAAGTGAACAGGTGTGTAATCCAGTAAAGAGAGCTGAGGAGTGTGCACAAGTGTGCAAATGTGGCATGCAAATCACCTCATAAGCAGGTGAAATGCATGCAGATGAGGTATGTAGAGTGATCCAGAGAGCAGATAGGCAGTCGTGCAAACCCCATGCCAGTCTCCATAATGTACAGGAAAAAATCTGTGTACAGGAAGTAAAAATGACACCAGGGGCTGGAAAAGTGGAGTTACAGTGGCAGAAATAGTATAGAGGACACATATATGTGCAAAAGTAACCTTTGTGTATCCAAAACCATATGGAAAATAATGTAGAATATGTTTTTAATACCCTGGGTATGTTTGCAGGCCACAGTGTGCAAACATGCCGTTATGGAAAAAAATAGAAAAATATTGTTAAAAAACAGAATTTGTAAGGATGTAACAGTAATGCATTACAGGACCCTGTGTGGGGTATATACAATGTAGGACTGCTGTGGTTGCTAATGATGCAGGGCCTGAATCTGTGTAGTTATCAGGCACTATGAACAGATATGTATGCAAATGAGCTGGAGTTACTAAATAGCAGAAATAGGTATCTGTGTGCACAGATCCCATCTGTGTAGGCACAGAACCAAGTTGGTGTCCATAGAAGAGGCAGCTAACATCAAAAGTAGGTGCATTCCCAAACTTTTAAGTTCATTGTAACTCAGCAGCACCTGTTTGTGCTGCATGCTTCTCTGCTCAGCAGGGGGGGGTGTCTGGTGACTGCTAAGTTTTATTTAATTTAGGGATGCATGTGTCAGCATGTTTGAGCATGTTTGCATGGTGCACACCCATGCTGAGAGTGTGACCTGGCATGGGGGCATGTCTGCTCACTGCTAAGCTTTGTTTATCTTTGTGTGGGTTTGTGTGGCATGATGCAGTTCTCAGCAAGGAAGGCTGTCAAAAAAATTGGCTGAGAAAGTCAATGCTATATTAATTAATCATGAGCCCTGTTACACTTAAACTAGCATCATTAAACCTCTTAATGATGTACTTGGCAGGTGGAATTCATCATAGCTAGCTAATCACACTGAGTACACCTACAGCATAGCACTATAAAGTATGCATACACCCTACAATCTGTTTTTTCCCCATACTCTGCACCATTGGAGTACAGACTTGAGAATTTTAACCTGGACAATGCTCGGCCCTGCTGTAGGTCTGCTGCATATGTATGTGCTAGATGCTAAGGCCAATGCAGCTGCTGCTGATCCTGACCATAGGCCTAGACTGAGAAGGAGAAGAATGTTCAGGCCTAGGGTAACCTACCAGGAGATAAATGAGCTAGAGATGGTAGAGCACTACAGGGTGGACATGGACATACTACAACAACTCAGTGAGCTCTGCCACCCTCAACTCAGACCCAGATCCAACAGAGGGAGAACTCATCCTAGTAGAAACAAAGGTATCTATAGCCCTTAGGATACTAGCTACAAGTACTTTCCAAAGACCAACTGGGGATGTTATGGGGGTCTCACAGGCATCAGCTTCCAGGGTACTCTGCCAGTTCCTGGATTCCATGCTACCACATTCCAGTGAGTGCATTTATCTTTCCCACACCAATGAGGTTAGGGTCAGCAGTATGCAACTCTTCTACCATGTAGCACACTACCCTGAGGTATTGTGTGCTATAGATTGCACTCATGTACACATCAAGGCACTACCCAGTGAAGAGGGTTGAATCCACATCAACCACAATGGGTATCGCTCCATCAACTGCCTAGTTGTGTGCAATGCCCAGGGCATTATCATGAATGTGTGTACTGGTAGCCTGACAGTTATCATGACTCCCATATCTGACATGCATCACAGCTGTACCAGATGTTTGCTAGGGGAAAAATCCCATACAGCCATTTACTTGGGGATGCTGGCTATGCACTGGAACCATGGATGATGACCCCCATCAGAAATGCATACACCCCCACTGAAGAATGCCATAATGAGGCACACGCACAAACCAGGAACATTATAGAGCATGTGTTTGGGCTGTTGAAGTCACAGTTCCAGTACCTTGATATATCTGGTGCAGCCTTGCAGTACTGTTCAGCCACATGTGCACAGATATTCACAGTATATGCCATGCTACACAATATAATCCTGTGGAAACAGCTGCGACAGGATCAGCAAAGGAAAGGATAGACAGCCACTCACCAGTGCCTAGGTCACCAAAGCCACACCCACAGGGGGACTCAGAGTAGGAACCCCCTGAGGCTGTCCATGTAGGCAGACATAGGTGTGCCAAGTATGTCCTGGCCTTGGCCAAGAAAAAAATACATAGCACATGCACTGACAACCTAGGGCCCTAGGGACTGACACTGTACTTTGACTTGCATACATATTAGTAAAAATGATGCAAGCCAGGCCACGTAACCTGAAACTCACAATGTATTGGCTGTGGACTGCCTGTATCAAGACAGAGTCAGCCCCAAACTATAGGTCTGTCAACTACTGCATTCACAAGATAAGTCACTGTCCTGTACACCACTTGTAAGGGGTACTATAATATGGTAGCATGTGTACGGACCTGCTACATGTATACAAGGGAATATAGTGGGCTATATATAGTGTGCTACAGGGCTACTTATAGACATCTATACTGTGATACTGGGCTACTTGCCTTATTTATTTATTTAACATTTGTTTACCAGGAAAGTTTGACATGGAATGAAGCCAATTTTCAGTGGAAGCCTGAGGAGAAGCATTCCAGATGCATGTCTGTGTAACGTGGGAGGAAACCAGAGCACCCAGAGGAAACCCACATGAACATCCAGGCCTGCTGAATCTAGCTTTGTTTGTATAACTTGAGCACTAATCCAGGCATTCTTTAAAGTATTCAGTTGTATTTATTACTGCTGGTAGAAACTTGATTAAAGTGTAGCTATCATTTCTAAGTCTTTTGGATTAAGCACTTGGGCTTCAGACCAGTTGTTTTACATTAGGAAGGTTTGTGGCCTGCACTGTGGTGGCAGGACAGGTAGCTTACATCCTTCTAAGTTGGGAACTGCTGATTGAGAGCTCAGTGTCTGTTATTCTAAAAGTGTATTAGTTCTGGTTTAAGCACTTGGGCTTCAGGCCAGTTATTTTACATTTAGAAGGATTGCGGTCTGCACTCTTGTGGGAGGAGAGGCTGGACTCTGCCCTTCTGAGCAGGGAATTTCTGGTTAAAGGCTTATAGTGCCTGCATATTCTAACTGTTTCTTACTGAAATTGGTACACCTTGTTTGCTGTAGCATAGACTAGATCCAGGCCTGCTGAATCTAGCTTTGTTTGTATGCTTGTTGTTTGTTTATTTCCCCGAAACACTAATTCCACCTAAAACATGGCCTTTTAGCACTTCTGTGGATCCCTAGTGATATCTGCATTGCTTACTGTACTTATTTCCTTGTTATACTTGAAAGAAAGTTACTGTTTGTCATTTTTGCATTTAAGTTACCTGTAACACATTGCATTTAAGTTACCTGGCACTTGCTCACTAAAGCAATTATATAAGTCATCTCTAAAAAATTAAAAGCACTACACCCTCACAAACTCCCTTGAGTACCTTGTTCCCCATTGGCCCTTTTTTCAATTATAAAGGAATTCCCAATACTATTCTAGCATGTCCAAAGGTCAGTTGTCAATCTCCTCTCTGGTCCAGCTGGTGAATCTGGGAATCTTGAGGCAATGTTACAACTGCCTCATGTACACAGACAACCCTCTCCTCCTCCCAACAAATTCCAACACATGTGAGAGATGCAACCATATAGCCAAACTGGAGGCTAAGCTCTCTCAACTCAGTACTGGCGTAACCAGTCAGGAGGAGAAGGAAACCACACTCACTACAATTCCAGTCTCACATAGACCTACCACGACAACAAACCAAACACATAAACACACAAAAACATACTCAGAGGCTCTAAATAAAAATCTGCCTAAGCAGCAGAGACCTCCAAAGCAGACACCCAAGCAACCGCTACCCCAAAACAAAACACGTGCAACACATAGCTCACAAAGCCAGTGTGCTGAACAGTCACAGCCCTTAAGGCTAAACAACACACCTGATACAGTTGTAATAGGTGACTCTATCGTCAGGCACACTGACGTCCCGCTCACCAGGCTGAACAAGGAGAAGGTCATGGTGAGCTGCCTGTCGGGCGCTAGGATCTGCCACATAACACAAGCACTCAGGTCACTCCAAGGCAAGTACAAATATGACTCAGTCATTGTCCATGCTGGTGTGAATGACCTGAGACATACCTCCCTGGACTACATGAAAAGAGACATAGAGGAGCTCTCTGAGCATGTAGCCCAGGCCGGTATGACCCTGACCTTGAGTAGCATCTTACCCTCACCAAGAATGATGCCACAATATGAAGACAAGATGATCAATTTCAACAATTGGCTTAAGTGTTGGTGTCATTCAAAGGGGATCCAATGCCTGTCAGCCTGGGATGACATGCTCGACAAGCCACGATGCTTCGCTAGGGACGGCTTGCACCTGTCACCCCTGGGCTTTTGGATATTGGCAAAGGCTCTTGCTACCCCCATAGTGCCTTTTTTAGGCAAGGCTCAAAAGACAAACCCACCTCCATAGGTATCACAAGGGATAAGAAACTAAGAGTAATGCTACTCAACGCCAGAAGTCTAAACCTCAAGATGCATGCACTCAAAACTCTCCTTAGCATGGAGAACATTGATATCTGTGCAGTAATAGAAACCTGGTTCAAGGCTCCTGAGAGCACCCCAGCAGTACCAGGTTATACCTCATACCATGCTTTTCGGCCACAAAACTTGGACCGAACCACAAAAGGAGGGGGAGTATCAATATTCGTCAAAGATACCCACACCTCCAAGTTGGTGGCACAGCACGAAGCATCAGACACTATCCATGTGCAGCTAACTGTGGGTAAAAATGCCTTCCAGTTTATAGCCTGCTACAGACCACCCTCCCAAACACAGGAACCCCACTCGGCCTTCCTGAGAATACTGGAAAATATGAAGGTCTCTCCAAACACCATTATATTGGGCGACTTCAACTACCCAAACATAGACTGGGAGCATTACTATAGCTCCAACACCCTAGCCCAAAGGTTCCTAGAATTTATAAACTCAAATGCTATGGAACAACTTGTTACCACTCCCACAAGAGGGGAAAACATACTGGACCTGATCATCACCAACATGGGGACACTATGCTCCAGACCAGAAGTGTATCCCTCACTGGTAAGATCAGACCATAAACTAATCTCACTGGATATTCACATCCCGACCCCACCCCCTGCCCAGAAAACCACAGTGAAAAACTTCTCTAAAGCAAATTTCACACGCCTCAAAACCATGGCGAAATCCTTCAAAGCCCCCGATCCTGTGGAAAATACGGCCCAGACCGCAGAATCCTTTATAAACGCATTCTATGAACACCTTCAGGAATGCATGGATCATGCAATCCCAAATAAAACCAAGACCCAATCCTCCAAAGGCAGACATCCTGTCTGGTGGACCCCAGCCATAAACAAACTATACAATAGAAGGAGGAAGCTACTACATGGTAGAGCACAATCCCAAAAAGGGAAGGCATCTCTGATCAGTATTAGCAAAAAACTATGAGCACTCATAAAATCATCTAAGGCCAGCTTCGAGAGAAAAATTGCACAGGACACTAAGGATAATCACAAGGCTTTCTTTAGTTATGTTAGGAACCTGGGTGGGAATTCCCGGATATGCTCAGAATTAGTCCAAAATGACAAAAAATACACCGAGCCCACAGACATTGCCAACATCCTAGCTGACAGGTTCAGTGCAATCTCCCCCCCCCCACCAAAAGTGCAAATATCTATCCCAACAGAGTGCTGCCCCCCTGACATCTCAGATACTCAGGTAAAAGCCGCCCTCTCCAAAGCAAAAAACACAGCATCAATAGGACCAGATGGTGTCCCGGGCTGCGTTCTACGTGAACTCCAAGAAGAGATAAACCCAAACATAAAACTACTGTTCAATCTTAGCCTTACTACAGGATATGTACCCAAAGAGTGGCGTACAGCAACAGTGGTCCCTCTCCACAAAGGTGGTGCCTCAACAGATCCTGGAAACTATCGCCCCATAAGCCTGACTAGCTTGGTCTGCAAAGCTATGGAAAGGATCATCATGGACCTCATAAATAAAGATATTGGGGACCTACAGACACTGGATCCTACCCAGTTTGGCTTTGTTAAGGGCAGATCCTGCCTCTTAAACCTGGTTGATTTCTTTGAAACAGTCACTAAGGCCATTGGCGAGGGAAGGTGTTCCACACAGCCTACCTGGACCTCGCAAAGCCTTCGATACAATACCCCACTCGGGCATTATAGATAAGCTCACCAGTTTAAATATAAACTCCTATGTCACTAGATGGGTTGCAAACTGGCTCAAGGACAGAACCCACATGGTTAGAATTGCTGGAGCCATGTCAGACTCCAAACCAGTTACAAGTGGCATCCCACAAGGCTCAGTCCTGGGACCTCTCTTGTTCGGTATATATTTCTCGGAGGTACAGGCCAACACGGAAGGACTGTGGCTGACCAAGTTCGCAGATGACTGCAAACAGGGCACCATAATCAACTCTCCAGCTGACACAAGCATCCTCCAGTAGGGCCTCATAGAAACAGACAACTGGTGCCAGAGCCATGGCCTCAAGCTAAACGCCAAAAAGTGTATAGTCATCCCCTTTGGCAAAAACAAAGTGCCCACAAATTACCACATAGGCGGTAATCCATTAAGTACAGAAGAAGTCATTAGGGACCTGGGGACCCAAGTTGAGAGCAATCTGTCATTTGACAACCACGTGGCCAAAGTGGTTAGAAAAACAATTTATATAGCCCACCTAATCACGAAGGGATTCACATCTAGATCAGGGGAGGTCATCGTGCCTCTTTACTCATCCCTCATCAGGCCCATAATTGAGTACAATGCCCCTTTTGGGATGTACCTTACCAGACACCTGCAGCAACTGGAAAGACCCCAAAAGTACCTCACCAAGAGGATCAAAGGGCTCAAACAGATGCCATATGCTGCCCGGTTAAAGAAACTCCAGCTCTACTCAGTGGCATACCGCCTGCTCAGAGGCGATCTGTGCCTGATGTATAAAACCATGTCCAACCCGAATTAATGGACATGCTGCACCTCAGAAAATCCAAATCCCATTGAGCTACGCGCTCGAGAGACTTGAACCTCAGCATTCCATTGGGAATTTGCAGACTTTGGAAAACAGTCACCAAAGCCATTGATATAACTGGTGCCAGAGCCACGCCCACCCAGGTTGATAGTAGTCTGTCATTCTTTACATCACTCACTCATCAGATGATTGAGTACAATGCCCCATTTGGAATGTATCCTGACCGACACTTGCAGCAGCTGGAGAGGCCACAAAAGTTCCTCACCAAAAGGAAGATCCATCAGAGCCACAAGGGCGGACTTAAAACTCGACACGGTTATTTAATAGGACGTGCTGGAGGGACCAATGGATGGAGGGATTACCTCAGTGTCACTGCCCCCATACTAAGGGGTGCGTAAGCACAAAAACGATGGGCTAGCAGATAGCCTAGTATGAACCTATGAACCTATGAACCTAAGCACTGAAATAAATAGGACATGCTGGAGGGACAGATTCCTAACCCAGAGGCTCCCTTCACTCTGGAATAAAATCCCAGTCCAGGTTAGGCAGAGTCCCACATTGACTCTCTTCAAGAGGAATCTTGATGAGTGGATGGGAGATCGTAGGTTTACCCCGGCTATCACTTCTGTGTCACTGTTAGACTGAGGCACAGTATACTAACCTCAAAAAAAGGCATAGCAAAATTAATTTAAAATGGGTGGTGAAAGCCAAACGCACTCTGGCTAGGCTTATAAATGCCCTAGGGCAGATAGCCTAGTATGAACCTATGAACTATGAACACAGGAAGGACATTCAGACTCCACACAGAAGGCACCCCAGCCGAGAATCGAACTGGAGAACCTCTTGCTGTGAGGTGACAATACTACAACTGCACCACAGTGCAGTCCAATCTGATTGTACAGATGTAAGAGACACTTGGGACAACAGGTACTCTGTTCACTAGTATGTGCCCCATATTAGCCACTAGGCCACATGGCTGGAAACTCCACAACAGTAGTCCAGGGAGATGCCAAACAGTGGGGTCAAAGGACAGTCGCACAACTGTCTATGTCAGCAGAGCATAGGCTGGTTGTCCCTCACCCCAAACACATTAGTGTTGCCTTACTGTTACAGCAGTTGTATGGCAACACTAATGTGTTGTATGGCAACACATTAGTGTTGCCATACAACTGTTGTAACAGTAAGTTTGCAATGATATACCAGCAGACCAGACAATTCCTCTATCTTGTTGATAGTGTAAGAGAGGAAACCTGTCTGTCTGGCAGCTGGTATGGCTCAATGGGCCAGGAGCAGTAGCATGTGTGATGGTGTTGATGGCTTGAATATGGCAGCATCCAATATCTTTTGCATGTGAGGTACACATATGGTGGTAGTCCCACAGACTGTCATAACCCTTAATCTTTTACTGTAAGAAAGCTGGACAAAGACAGAGGGAATGGGGACACAAAGGGCCATACCTACAGACAGACATTATACAGCTCTGAGTAACCTAACAGTTGGCTATTTTAACAGCAGGCTGCAACAGGTCAAATTAGCTGCAGGATATAAAGGCCATCAGTTAAATGTGTCAGTAGGTACAGAAAATCAATGACTGATGTACAGTATAGCACCTTGAAACCACAAATGTATGAGGAACACAGCACTGATATGGGGTGAAATGCTAGACATTCCGCAAAAACATGTACAGGGAGAGGTATGCAGACTGTCACCCTGTGTGTGGTGTTTCAACATGTAACCCAGTCACATCATACCTCTCAACCTTTGACAGCAGGAAATCTGTTGATATAAAGTGAATAAAAGTAGGATGAAGGCCCACAACTTGAGAAAGGTTTTAAATTTCTCCTACCAGTATAGAATGTGGATGGAATAACAGGTCCTGCATTCGCATGACTCTCTGGCTGTGCATGGAGTCTGAAACTAAAATATCTGTCAGTATTAATTTACTTCAATCTTGACTGATTTGCCACTAATTTGCCAGAAAACAACAATGTTATGTGAAAATGGCCAAAATATGCAGCAAGAGTATGGAAAGTCTGTGAAGCTGTCTACAGTTCTGAAGTCTGAGTCACATATTAAGGTCAGCAAAGAGCTGGGGAATGCCCTTGAACAATATCAGGCAACTGCAGTACTGTCATAACAAGTGCAGCAGTCAATGGCCTGAAGCACACAATAATCCCACACTGGAGTACAGGTAGCTCTGGCCTGGAGTCACCTTGTAAGTACCGACAATCACACTGGGCATGTTCCTACACTTAGCTAACTTGAACCTAACTCTGTTACCTCTACTGCCCAAAAACCTGCTATGTGGAAATATGTCTGCATAGACATACAGCAACATATACATATCTGTCTCTCCCTATCCTCCTCGTGCTGGATTAGTGATTCTGTTAGTATGTAGCATATATATATATATATATATATATATATATATATATATATATATATATATATATATATATATATATATATATATATATGATAACAATATGCATATATAGCTATATAAAGTACAATGATACATAGACTCCCACATACTTCTACAGAACACATTTACATTACTGACACACACAACTACATTTAAGGAGACAACCCTGTTATACACCATTGATATAGATATGGGCAGGGATAAAGGAATGTTCACACATACCCCTGAATGCTGGGATTATCTGCACATACACATCACAACAGTTGTCCGAAGACACCAGACCAAGGCTGCAACAGTACATACACATGCACAGATCCTGAGCCGGCAAGCTGTCACCCTGCAGACAGACATAGGTATGCATGTGGTGTAATGTACAATGGGTGCAATGCAGTCCTTGGACAGACCACATTGTCCCTGGTCACGTCTGGCTATCAAACTCCAAATAGCCACATATGGCCAGACTGGAAGTGTACACACAGGATATTACTAGGTATCCCACCCCCTAGGCCACTAGATACAATAACAGTACCAAGTAGTATCACTCTACAGGCCACACATTCTGTCTGACACAAGGCCACTTTGTGTACTGCACAAGTACTGTGCCTGCATCAATATACACAACAAACATAACCTGTGGCACATGCAATAGGCATTATGAGTTGTAGTGTGTAATACTAGACAGGTAGGAGTTCTAATCTCACATCCTCCAAGTGTGTGTGTGTGTGTGTGTGTGTGTGTGTGTGTGTGTGTGTGTGTGTGTGTGTGTGTGTGTGTGTGTGTGTGTGTGTGTGTGTGTGTGTGTGTGTGTGTGTGTGTGTGTGTGAATATATCCCCTCACAGCACTATGGACATGCCTTTAGGGTCTGTCTCTCCTTAAAATGGAAAACATTGATGTCTGTGCAGTGACTGAGACCTGGTTCAAGGCTCCATAGAGCAACCCTGCATTACCAGACTATAACGCATACCACACGTTTTGGCCATCTAACCTGGACTAGAACACCAAAGGCAGAAGTGTGTCCATATTCATTAAGAATATCTACACCTCCAGGCTAGTTGCTCAGCATAATGCAGCCGAGGTTATCCAAGTGCAACTAACTCTGGGCAAAACTGCAATCCAAATTGTAGCTTGCTACAGATCCCCCACCATGCTCCAGGATTCCCACTCCCCTTTTCTTGATATACTGGAAAATATTAGGGTTCAAGCAAACACCCTAATATTGGATAATTTTAGCTACCCCACCATTAACTGGGAAAACTACTCATGTACCAACTCCTTCACTCAATGCTTTATGGAATTCATAAATTCCAATGTCCTGAATCAACTTATCCACACCCCCACATGGGGCACCAATATCCTAGACCTAGTCATTACCAACATGAGTGACCCATGTTCCACACCTGAAATTAACTCCTCGTTGGTCAGATCTGCCCATAAACTAATCACCCTAGATATCTGTATCCCGCCCCCACCCATAATTAAGGAAACCATGGTAAAAAATTTCTCCAAAGCCAACTTCATGCTTCTTAAGACAGAAGCGGTGAACTTCATGACACCCATGCAGATGGACAATACAGCATTGACTGCTGAATCCTACACAAATGCACTCTATAAGCACTGATACGAGTGCATGGATCGTGCTATCCCAAACAGAACCAGGATACTATCCTCCAAAAAAAGGAAGCCAATCTGGTGGTCCTCTGCCATAAACAACAGAAGAAAGAAACTGCTGCAAAAGAGAATACAATCCCATGAGTGGAGGAGGTCTCTGGTCAGCCTCAGTAAGAAGCTGAGATCCCTTATAAGGTCCTCCAAAGCTAGCTATGAAAACAAAATCACCACTGATTCTAAGGACAATCACAACACATTCTATAGCTATGTCAAGAATCTCAATGGCAACACCCAGATCTGCTCTGAGTTACAGCACAATAGCACAGAAATTACAGAACAAACTGATATTGCCAACATCCTGGCAGATAGGTTCAGTGCTAACTTTACCCCCTCTCACCCCTTAAAGGGCTCATATCTATACAGGAAGAATGCAGAGTCCCTGTAATCCCACCTATGCAGGTAAAAGCTGCAATCTCTAAAACCAAAAACACAGCATCCATGGGACCGGACAACATCCCAGGCTGCGTTTTACATGAACTTCAGAATGAACTGGCTCCCCACCTAAGCACCATGTTCAATCATAGTCTCACATCATGTTTTGTGCCCACTGAATGGCACAAAGCAACAGTTATCCCACTCCACAAAGGGAGAGCCATCACTGATCCTGGGAACTATCGCCCTATTAGCCTGAAGAGCCTCGTCTGCAAGGCCATGGAATGTATTATCATGGAATTCATAAACATTGGTAACCTCCAAACTCTGAACCCCACCCAGTTCGGGTTTGTGAAAGGCAGATCTTGCCTCCTGAACCTGGTTGACTTCTTTGAGGCAGTCACCAAAGCCATAGACAAGGGTAAGGTGGTTCACACAGCCTATCTTGACCTCAACAAGGCATTCAACACCATCCCCCATTCTGGAATTATAGCTAAACCCATTAAACTAGGTATAAATCCCTATGCCACAAGATGGTTGCTAACTGGCTCACTGACAGAACCCACACTGTAAAAGTTGCAGACTCCAAGTCTGACTTCAAACCAGTGATAAGTGGAGTACCACAGGGTTCAGTCCGGGGACCTCTCCTGTTTGGTATCTACTTCTCTGAAGTACAGGCTAACACAGAAAGCCTCTGGCTAATAAAGTTCGCAGATGACTGCAAACTAGGAGCTATAGTCGAGTCTCCAAATCATGTGGACATCCTGCAGAAGGGCCTCACTGAGACAGATGCCTGGTGTCAGAGCCATGGCCTCAAGCTCAATGCTAAAAAGTGCATTGTTATCCCCTTTTGTAAAAACTCTGTACCCATGAACTATCACATAGGCGGCAGTCTACTTATGCTGAATGTGTGATAAGAGACCTTGGGACACAGGCGGACAGTAGTCTCTCCTTTGATAATCACATTGCCACAGTAGTCCAGGAAATCCTTCTACATAGCACACCTCATTACAAAAGGGTTCTCATCTAGGAAAAAATAAGTTATTGTTCCCCTCTACTTGACACTCATTAGACCCATTATAGAGTACAAGACATCTGCAGCAGGTGGAAAGGCCACAGAAATACCTCACAAAGAGGATTACTGGCCTCAAATAGATGCCCTACACTGACTGTCTCAAAAAATTTCAGCTTTACTCTGTAGCATATCACCTACTCTGAGGAGATCGCTGCCTAACATAAAAAGCTATGTTAAACCCAGAGCTGTTGAACATGCTGCACCTAAAGAAATCCTAATCCCTCCTAGCTACACACTCTAGGGACGTAAACCTTGTCACCACAATAAACAGGACATGCTGGAGGAATAGATTCCTGTCCCAGAGACTTCCTATACTCTGGAACAAGCTACCCACCTATGTCAAGCAAAGGTTTCAACACTCTTCAAGAAAAAAAAATCTGAGTGGATGGGAAATAATGGAAATACACCGGGGATCACTTCTGCTCTCTTCACAGGGGGGCAAGGGAACTTAACTTGGGTTGATGTATGCCCAGGGCTTTTTTAAGTAAGCTTACTTACTTAGGCTCTTGGGCCGATAGCCTAGTATCTACCTATGAACCTGTGGTATGCATTTTATGGCCTGTGACTGGCAGCTGGCCTCTAAATTCCCTCCTCTACAAGGCTTGTGGATATCACCCATCTGTACTTGCAGTAAGCACTGTGAGCTATAGTGTGTAATACTAGATAGGTAGGGGTTCTAATCTCACAGAATCCAACTTTTTTGTGTTTAAATATGTCCCTTGACAGCACTAGAATTTTATCCCCCTAGCTAGCCTCTGGCCCTAATCCTCTCCTACAACATAAGCATAATTGATGTCCACCACCATCTACAGTTGTATGTACAGACTATCTGACACAATGTTCACATATACACCTAGACCCTAGGGACCCATGGATATATACTTTGACCTCACATCTCTCATCTGTTTTTCCTCCATGTCCTGCTGTGCTGCTGTATTTCTAACATGTGTCCATAGTTGCACTGCTCAGACTCCTGGGACAAAAACATACACAGCTCTGTGACACATCTGTCATTCTGTAACACTACCACCGGTGTACCATCAGACAACAAATGGTCCTGACACATGCCAGCATACACTACCTGTTGTGGCCCACAACAACTGCACAAACATATATAGTAGTATAGTCACCCTGTGCATCAGACACATATATGCTGGTCCCCGTATCGATGGCATGGATGACAGGGATGGCAGGGATGTGGCACAGGTATCATCACTTGCACAGGGTGTGGTGTGGGGGTGCTGGAGGCCTAGACTGTGCCAAAAAGCTGACAGCATGTGTATGAGTCAGGAAGGAGTGCTGTTGACATGGGCACTGACAACCCCAACTTTGCCTCACTGAGGTGGGAGCCCTGTTCACCCTGCAAAGCAAAAGAGAAGCAAGTAGTACATTACCACACCTGCACTATGTATATAATATGCTCACACTCATACAGATGTGGAACAATCACACTCACAACAACCTACACAGGCAAACCAGGCCCTGTATAACATGCACATCACCTACATCCAGGTAATGTTGCCAGTTTAATACACCTGTGAGGTATGCAATATGACAGTGTATATGACAGAACTACACATAAAACCCAGTACACTTGTCTTGACAATGATATGCCAGTTGTAGCAGCACTGCCTCAGATATGTACCTTCTCTCTTTTGTGTTTGAATGGGCATCTTGGAGTAATTGCCTCATGTATAGCAGGCTGTGTAGTTGATCATAACTATAAGTGCAAACATGTTAATGTTTGTACAACTACACACCTGTCATTCTATAGTCTATGCACTGTAGTTAACTGCTCTGAAATGGAACATACAATTATTCTACTCTAACTAAGCACAACACTTGTGCAAAAGGCAAAATGGCAGCCCTTAACATTCATAGGGTATATCTGATCTGGCAAAACAACAGTATCACATCTACCAGGTACACGGCCATGAACTCCAGCCACACCTGACATACCCGTGAAAAGGTGAGGGTGAGGGTGAGGTATTGTCAGCAACACCAAATGTTGCAATGTTACAAAGTAATATGTGCATATATCCACATGTATAGTAGCTAATGTGATACTGGTTATATTGCTGACATTCTTCATATATGTGCACGACTGTGGTTAAAAGACACCCCATCTTCAATGCAGACAGACCTGACACCCATGTACTGGTCTGTAGAGCCTGCCACAATAATTGCTAATGTATTATACTAGTGAACACAGTCAGCTTACCTGGAAGCTCCTCTGATGTGGATGCTGTGGCAACCACATTCAGGATGTATGGCATGATAGTTGGCTGGGAGCTGTGGATTGATCCTAGGTTTGCCAGGAATTCCTCTGTGGCTGTAAGTGGTTGTTCTGTTACAGGCCCTCCACTGGTGGCAGCATGATCTCTGGCAACAGCAACTGCTCTTTGATGTGTGGCATAGACCATGTCTGTGGCCCAGTGTCGAACCTGCTCATATGTCATGTTCTGTTGGCCAATATCATTAACAGTCCTCACAAGGTCGGCCCACAATGCTGCCTGCTGTTCATGATTGTGGTGACTCCTTGACAGCAGGATGTGCTGGGATTGCTGAGTCTGAAGGCATCCAGTATAACTTCATTTTTTGCAGATAAAAATGGAGGATGTCTCTGTCGGTATGTTGTTCCTGCAAGACAACAAGAGGGGAACACATTACAGGGCCAGATACGTGGATGTCCACTATGTACACACCCTACACACCCATAATGGCCTGCACTATCCACTGCTGCCTTACATCATATCCCACAGTTTGGAGACACACTACATGTGTGGCTATCACCAAGATAGTAGCAATACTGAGTAATGTCCCTGTGTGCTGGGACAGATTCTGCTATATGTCT
This sequence comes from Protopterus annectens, assembly GCF_019279795.1. Classification (NCBI taxonomy): domain Eukaryota; kingdom Metazoa; phylum Chordata; order Ceratodontiformes; family Protopteridae; genus Protopterus; species Protopterus annectens. The sequence continues at coordinate 161,092,043 of NC_056726.1, read as the reverse complement.
CTACAGCCATCACTGCAGTGTACTGTTGTGTGTCCCCTATGAGCAATTCCCCACTAATATGTGACACGGCCACAGTCGGACAAATAGCAGTATGCTATTCCAACTATATGGGGACAGTCCAGCTACACCAGTGTACCACAATCACAGACAGCAATGAAAGCCTGCTGTCATATAAGTTCCCTGTAGGCATCTCAACTATGCAGATGTTTGCAGAATGTCACAATGTTTGCCTAATAGCTGTGGTCCTTCTTGCACAAACTTGTGCATGTCTGACAAATGGTTGTACACTGATTGATGGTTGCTGTGAAAAAATTGACACAGAATATAACTGTCACCCATCAGACCCCCTCAAACAACACTTAAGCTACAGTAATATCTATTACTCTAATCACATTCTTACTTTGTATGGCTAATATGCATACTCTGTCACTGTGTTTGGGCCTTTGTCCCCTCAATAAATATGGTTTGGTCCTGATTTCTTACTGTAGGACGTTGACAGGTATGTTAAGCATAGCTCTCAACCAGACAGGAATGAATACCAAGGAAACAGGGACTTAGCCAGAGTACATCAGGGATATTCAGGGACACTTTTACAATGTCAGTACCATTTATGTGTAACATCAACAGACTGAGAGGAGATGAATTACAGTCCATAGGTTGATGTTACAGGAGTGTACACCCTTAGTTAGTGTCACTATGTCTTAAGTGTAATCAACTATCTTTACTATAACAGACAACCATTGCAGGAGGGATGGAGAGGGACAGAGCAGAGATGTGATTCAAAGCAGGGACAATTGAGAGGCATGCCTGTAGGTATTGGACAGCAGAGTATCACTGACATGTCATTATCATAGATCTAATACAAGCCTACTGTTTTAATCCCTATTCCCCATACCTCCATCCTCCCATCTGCATCCCTTTTTATGGGGAAATGTAGGACATACCTGGTAAAGTTATGTATTGCTTTTATTGAAGGGTTCCTCTGCAAATGCTTTGCACATACACTGTCTATGTGAGTAAAAACACATACAGACCTGTACCCCATAAGCAGTTGCTTGCCATTTGTAGGCAATGCTCATTAACAGGTAATTGCTTGTGCACCAGCTTGTGGCTCAGACTTGCTAATTGTATCCAGAACAGCTAAATTGCACTGTCATTTGCCAATGACATGGTATCACATTGCAATGTATAAGGCCTTCATGTAGGCCTTGGCCCTTGTGTTAGTTTTTGAGATGGACATTACTGAGGTGTGGAGACTACAGCATCATAGCGGGGAAGTACAGATGTATGATGTATGTCCACGGTTTTGCCTCATATGTTTGATCAGTGTCCCATGACAGTGTGGTGATCTGGTAGGTCACTGGCAAAGATTGTGGGTTGAGGTCAAAAGGGGGAGAGAGACATGTGAGTATCACACTTCATAACTATCAAAATATTCATGGTAATGCAGTAGCTGCTATTCTATCACCTTACTATCTTTGTAGGGGCAAACTGTGAAACATGTACCTATCTCTGGGCCTTGGACCTCCCCCCTTTATGTCTGGTTGTGTTTGAATCCCTTGTTATAGGGGGTTGTGAGGTATGGTAGGTATGTAGCAGCTAGCTTAACATACAACTGTGTATGCTTCAGCTGCAGCCTAAGACACATGGGGGGAATGTGAACACTTTGGAGGTCAGCAAGCAGTATGTGTAATTGTGGCAGCAATGTCAGCCCTGTCATTACAGCAAAGCCAGGGTAGAGATAACCTTTACAGTCCAGATAATTCAGTAGCAGTAACCTCTGGGGATTAAAAGTGCAAGACTCAGTCATTACTTGCGGTCTTCACAACAATGTAATTGACATGCAACACACTGGATTTGAACCCAGGACTGTGTATGGCAAAATATTCTGTATGCAAGCCATTTAAACACTGAGCTACTGAATCAATGCAGGTATAGTTGTAGTTGCCAGATATATGTGCAGACATACAGGCGGTGACACATTGTCTACATCCATCAGTATGTGCATGGCTGTCAAAGGCAGTTGTTCTCCAGCAGGTTCCAGCTGAACATATGTACTGTGCCATGGATGCATTGGCAAGTGTGTTTAAAGATGTTGCAGGTAAAAGGGAACATTAACCTGCTATCCCAGGCCTCATGTACTTCCATTATTAGTTATTTGGCTGTCTACTGGTTTATTTTTGCATCAGAGTCCCAGGTACACTCTCATTTTTCAAATTAGGTTGCTTTCAGTCTGTTATTGGCAATCAGTATATATTGCTGGAAACACCTGCTTTAATCCAGATTTCTGTGGCCTAGTTGTTTAGTGCAGTATTCTATAGCTGACAGGGGCCTGGGATTGAGACTTGGCAAGGGTGATTAGTTTGTACATGTTTCTAATACTGTGAGAAAGACATATGATCATTAAGGCACATTAAAGTACTTTTAAAAAGAAAAGAAAAAAGGGGGTGATATGGCATTGGTGAAATGGGGGCACGTATGTGGAAAAACATACTGAAAGGCAGGTAGGGATGTGCAGGAAGGGTGTAGGAAAGAACCATAGCTTCCCATTTCTTGTACAGCAACAGCTGTACAGTTTGACATATTTTATGGATGAATTTGGACTTTCAAACCCTGGAGAGAGGGGTGAGGACAACATAAATATGTTGTCGAGCCAATTAGATCAAATTAGTTTTGTCCAGTGGACACATATGCAAAATGGAGAGCTACGTATGTGGCGATATTTTTTTGTGTGGGTCATGTGCTCATTTTCTTTTTTTTATGAGGAGAGAGTGGAATGTTGGGGATGGGATGCAGGTACATGTGGAGAGGTAAGTTGGGTAGGAGAGGATGGAATTGCAGACAGACAAGACAAACAAGTCAGCAGACACGGGCAGTGTGTGACACATGAGGTGGTAAGCACCTTGGATGAGGAGGGTGTTGTGGAATTTGAGAAGCATATGCCTCAAGATTGCAACAGCATAACTGAGATCACCACCCATGGACAGTCAGAAAGCCTCACCAGGTTATCGAGTCTAACTTCAATCTGGCACAGGCATCATTCATAGCTGCTATGAACTATCCTGCACACCATGGCTGGTAGTTGATCTTGGGTGACTGATGCCCGCTGCCACCACTCCCAGGGGGACAGGCCCTGTCTCCTGAGGCAGTTCCACCCAAACGTGGTGCAGGCCAAGTGGAAGGAGCAACACCAGCCTGGGTCCCAGATGCATTGGTACCCAGTGGCATGGCTAGCTGAGGTAGGGTAGGCAGATCAGCAGGCATTGGCCTACCTTGTCATGCTGTGGTGATAGTGGTATGACAATGTGTGAAGGTTAGTTATGAACAACACAATTTGTTGGTAATAACAGCATGCCAGAACACTGGAAATAACCCAATCACAATTCGATGCATATTATACGGAACACAACAATAAATAGCATAACAGCCAGTATATTAACAGCATGCCAATAACAGTTATGGCATAAGGCCAACAACATAGGTAATTCAACAAGATATGTTAATATCCAACCATTATAATACATAACAATAGTAAAGCACATGCCCCAAAATAAAGTTTAATGTAACAACAGATGTTAATAGCAAGCCATAACCAATGGATAGCAATAATAAATAAATGAAAATAAGGGGTGGGGAGAGACAGAAATCCATTAATATCATTATAGTCTATTTCATGGAGAACAGTACTGCTATCTACTCTACAGGTCTGTCCATTCTTTATGTTTAGAAGTGGACTATAGCTGCTGTACCACATGTATACCTCTCAAGCTATCCACATGGGGCAGTATGGGCTAAGCCATAATAACTTTGGGTAGTAAACTACACAGAACACTTGCACATCAAGTGGACCTATATAACTACCAAGGTGTACTGTGAGCTGATGCAGTGATACATTCCTGATTAAATATTCATGTCAATAGTAAATGTGTGACAGAGGAATTATGTACTCTAATTACATTCTGTGACAGCATGACACTTGCGAGACCTGTATGTGTACAGTACAAAAACTATACTACTATCATGCCTTGCTTGGCAGGCATGGGATAGAACCCAATAGCAGTGACTGCAGATGACATCTGCATCGAATGTATTGACTACAGCAACCTTTAACAGACACTCCAGGCTTACAGCCATACCAATGATACACATTTTATTTCTTTTATTTTATGCTGTATATTCACATACCTGCTAATGATTTTAACAGTCTGTGACATCTAAGCACACAATTATTTACCCAGACTATGGCCTAACTCACCCATTTTCCTATACTTCCTGTGGAGAGAAAATCTGTAATCATTTTGTGACTGCTACTGTAATATATAGTGCTACACAACACTGGATTCGAACCCTGGTCTGTGTGTGGCAAAAGGTACCTTAGACAGAGCATTCAACAAACTGAACTACTGAGTCACTGCTGCTTAATTGCTGACTGATATTTGCCTAGAACTCACCTGGAACCAATATATGACCTGGTATTAGTAGTACAGTTTTATAGTAGACTGCAGTGACAGTTGAACACACAGGCATGAAATTCAAGCATGGCAGAGATACTAGGTAACCTATACATTACTACATAGAACGAGGTGTACACAATATATTCTTAGTGGGCTGAAATATCTGTGAAGTATACAAACCATATCAGATTCCTGGGTTGGCTAGCTCACCCATATGCATTTGCAGACAGTATATTTGCAGTCTACAGCTATTACACTGTCATACTCGCCTGCAGCACCATACCTCAGAGCCTGAATGCATATAGCTGAAATGCAATGGTTAAAACAAGCCAATTCTGATATACACAATATACCTTGGGTGTTATTGTTATTGCTTCATGTGTTATTTCAGAACAGGTGTCATAAATCAGTTCTTATAAAACAGCTCCGAATCTACACTTAGTGCACAACACTCTTTATTAGATATACCTTGAGGCAGAAACTGGTATTGTTTTGTGTTTTTATTGCAGAACAGTTGTCATAATCACTTTCATGCAAAACAGCCCAAATTTCACACATATTGCACAACACAGCCTTATAAGAGGTACTTTCATGCAGTTACTGGTATAGTTTCATGTTTTTATTGCACAGCAGTTGTAATGCAGGTGTTGCAATATAGCTGTAATTTCATAGTTATTTCAGTAGAAACTTTATTTCATTTGCTTTATCAAGGTTAATACTTTACTTTCCTCTGCTTATTGCACTGAAGTTGGCAAAAGTTACTTATTACAGTACAGATATATGTCCACATTTATTCCAATACAATCTTTACTGTATATACCTAATGGCAGTTAATGCTTTACTCTTTCTAGACTATATGACTATAGATTGCAAAATACATCTGTACTCACTGCACTCAAGGCTCAACCTGGTTAAGTGCCTGGTATGTGACTCAATGTTGTGAACTCTCTCATCTGCATTTGTAGGGAGAGAAGCACACCATTATGCATACTTATCGAGCAGACATTCAGATTAGGTATTGGTGAAACAATGGTAACAGTACTTAAACACTTGAAGGGCATTCCCTTCCTGAGCATCTTGGACCCAGGTAGCTAAGAGATCCCCCTTCTGACACTTCAGGTCATCATAGTGGTGACAGACCTGCTCACCTGTGTGGGGGATACCTGTCTCACTGTTGAGTTGACATGCCAGCTGGTCCCATGCTTCCACCTTGCAATCTGAGCCCTGGAACTCACCCTGTAGCAGCCAGTTACCATGGCTTTTCACCAGGAGTCTAACTATGACCCTGGACTCCTGAATTCCCCACCTCTGTGCCCGGAAGTGTGCACCCTATCCATTGCCAGCTATAGTTACTACACAGTTCAAACTCCAAAAGAATATGATGTATTCCCACCTAGTGAGCTTAATATAGCCTTGTTTTCCCACCCTTACACTACATTGGGCAATATTTAAAAATGAGACACGTCACTTAGTACCGGAAAAACCAGAGCAGCTCAATTGAGCAGTGCTTAACTGGCAATGCTTAGCAGTGCTTAGCAGTACACAAACCAGCTAAGCATAGCTGAGTGATGCCAAGCACTGTCAGGCAGTGCTAAAACGTATCTTGTCTAAGCAGTGCTTAGCAAGGTTTAGCATGTTTTAGCAGAATTTTGCTAAGCACAGCAGATCAGGATTTAAAAATAATTAGCATAATTCGTATTTGGAAAATAAATGCTTAATTCCCTTTCCAGGTATTCAAACCTTGCATCTACTGCAAATAAGGCTGTAACTCTACCCATTTGGCTTCATGGATATGTGGAATGCTGCTATACATTTACATATACCTCTGAGCTACTTTTAAGCACTGCTGTGCACCACACCGCACCACACAAACATGCTCAGCTATGCTTAAATTTGACCTTTACATAAATAATTAAATACATCCAGTTTCTATTTTTAGATGGCTGGTGTCTCTGTGCCACTTAGCACTGCTGCACTCTACCCTGCTCTGCTCAAACATGATTTAAAAAAAAAAATAAATTACATTGCTATACTCCAATTGGACAGTGCAGGGAGTCTGTTACTCATCTGCAAACATAGCACCACACTCCCTACACTGATTCAATAGCCGTGTCCCACGGCTCTCCCTTGGCAATGCACATTGATTTATATGCATGGCTCACTGCCGACGGGGAACCATGTACACAGACATGGTAACATTTCATGTAGACTCTATACTATGCCTACACCGATTTTATTAAATCTAGGGATATGTGATTATTTTTATATGTTGATTCTAAAGAAGTTATTATAAACAAAGAATTAGAATTAATGGGTGTTATACATGTAAAACCAAATTTGTAGTTTATTTACCCATGTGTAAGTCTTGTCCCTCTTTTTATATATGTCCCACTGTAAGGGAATTATACAACTGTATATATGAATATAAATATGCAGTTGAAATAGGAGATGAAAGGAAAATGTTAGCTAAGCATTATAATCAGGTACATGTAAGGTTAGTTTCAAGTTTTTAGTGCTTGATGAAATAACCAATTTTGATAAGTTGTTTGATGCAGAAGAAGAGGTGGGGTGATGAGAATATTTGTGGCAGGTGAGATTAACTGCCTGCTACCCACCTGGTCTTAATAACAGAGAAGATTTTGCAGCTTATCTAAAAAGCATTGAGGATTAAGCAGGATTGAAGCATTAAATTGTATATGGTCATATACATTCTATATGGTCACATGTTTTAATAATGTCATGTGATGTGCCTTGAATAAGGTCATGTGATATGATTTTATTATTTAAATTTTTGTGTTGGACATTACTCAGTCTGAGGAAGTCTGTATTGAGGACGAAAGCGCTCACTGTTTAATGCTGCTTTATTGCAGTGTTTTCTTTTATTAAACACTTTTTGTTTTTCTACACCATCATTTTATTTATTATAGTAACGTTACTGGAATAGTCCCCCATTTAGCTATTTTTTCCTGTTATAAGAGGTAGTATTCTCATTGTTGAGACTGAATTTTGAGAGCTGTCCTGAGACTTGATCTATTCATTTTTTAACTCATTAACCCTGACTACCGTCTCATAGAGCCTCTGTCTGTAATTCATTTGTTACAGTGATTGAAGGTTGGTGAAATAACCCAGCATTGTGGCCATTACTTCTGTGATGGGGGAGGAGAGAAGTAATTTGAGTGGGAAAGAAAAAAAGGCACTGAAATAGCTATTGATGTGGCTTGCTGTGGGTGGGGGAACATCCTCATGTTTATGAAAACAAAGTTAGAATACATTAATCAGTGTCTCATACCTCTCAACTGCCCCTGAAATCACAGTCATTAAATAATAACAAGTATTTGAGTTTTAGACTTTATATTCTTCAGAAAATGTTTGGTGATTCAAAACCAGTTATGGTATTTTCAAGTATTTAAGAGCACTATTTTTGGCTTTGTCCATGCTTGTTGAGCTATGTGGTTGAAATTGGCTATTGTTACCTGTACCACCAGTTTACTTCAGTGGTACACAGAAGGTGGCTATGTCTTGGGTGGATAGGTTGCATGTAAAAGCAGACCCTTTATACTTACACCCCTGATGACCAGAAGTTTGCATAATGGTTAAAGTGTTTACCTCACTGACAAGAAGTACAGGATTTGATTTTCTCTAAGTGAAATTGAGTATGCTTAAAATGGTCCAGAAGGGTGGCATCTAGCCTAGTACTTCACTGACATACATACAGTATGTCAGGGGAGGGGCAGTATTTGTGTCTCCTTAATGTTTAGCTTTCTTCACAATTAGACAAGCAAACTATGTGCAGATAATGTCTGTTTTGTTGGGGGGGGTGGAAGGTGAATTTTGTGTGAAAGAAACTAACCATCAAGCTGTTTCTTTTATAGGCAAAGTGTGTGTGTGTGTGTGTGTGTGTGTGTGTGTGTGTGTGTGTGTGTGTGTGTGGGTGTGTGTGGGTGTGTGTGTGTGTGTGTGTGTGTGTGTGTGTGTGTGTGTGTGTGTGTGTGTGTGTGTGTCCATTGTGTGTGTGTAGTCAGAGCTCAGTGTTGCTCTTTTAGTCTCTCCACTCTGAGATCTAGCCTGGCTCCTATTTGGCTCTAAGAGCCAAACTGGATCATTGGCATGCTTCTGACTTGTCTCTTTTTCAAAAATCTCAGGCGTGCCCACCTCTAATGCTAATGATTTCCCTGTTTCCAGTTCCGCTTCAAAGGGATAATTTGTTGAGGAGTTGGAGAATAGAGGATTAGGCAAAGGCTCTGCAACAAAACTGAAGGCAGACTACTACAACTGGAACCAAAAATAGATAGATAAATAAATCAATAAATAATAAAATGAAGCCCTGGGAGTACAACTTCTACTATTGTATTGTTTCTATTAATATTATGGCAAATCCATTACCTTTACTACAGGACTAAGAAGGCTGATCACAGTGCTAACAGTGTTGCTTTGATCTCATTTTAAAGGCAAAAATCGTACGTTATTTCTCCTGCAGTTAAAGTCTTCTGTTGATTTCTGCAGTTTTTTTGTGCTGTTTAAATGTTTTTATTTTTATTTTTCCTTGCTGACATGGAAGTATTGGTGTTTGTACAGTCACCTGAATGGATTTTTTAATTGGAGTGTTGCTTCCCTGTACTACATCTATTACTTTCACTCCATTTTAACTGTTTATACCATGTTGGTAGCATTTAAACAAATTTTCTTTGCTGGTAATACATGTGTTGTGTTGTACAGTCACCTGATTGGATTTGTTATTCAATGCATTGTTTCTCTGTGCTTAATTTGCTAGTTTCCCCTCCATTTTTGTTATTTATAACTTAGTAATAACTTTTACAGCACAGTTTTAGTTACTATGTAGGCAGTCTGAGAGTTAATGGTCATTTAATGAGGATGAATAAGCAGCTGCTGTTTCCAGTGCTGATCGTAACAACTGTGGGACTCTATTTGGGCCATGTTGGCCGGTGCCATCAGTTAATCATCCCCACCTACCACCCCAGTCCTCCCTACATACTGACTTGTGGTATCAGGCCTCACAACACCTATGGACAGATGTTATTTCACCAATAACAGTCCTTATTGGCCATTATTGCTTGTTTAAAGTTTGTTTCTTTGGCTGCATCTCCAGCATGCTATGCCTGAAAATTGTCTAGGGGGATCAGTGCTCTACTTAAGAAAACATGCATTAAATTGTAAATAAAATAAATCTTTGCTAGTTAAACTCTTTACATACACTAGCATATGTAGGAGGTTCTGTAAACAACAGGTAATGCTACTAAAAAGCAGGAACATATTGAAAAATGAGACCTGGTGAAACATTTTGAATAACAGTCCCCAGTGCTCACCTCCAATGTCTAATGACCTTGGTGGCCAGGACGTAGAGGACAAATGAGTCAGTTTAATTGTTATGAAAAGATTTTGGGGTCACAAAGAGAATGAATAACTTCCAATCTCCATTATTTATTTTATGTGTCTTTTGACTGGGTTGGGAGACCTGAAGTGATGTTCATTCAACTAGGGGAACTTTGCTCAGGGCATTGGGGAACTCTCCCTACTCAAAATACTGGAGTAAATGAGAGAGCACGTATGTCCCATTCATAGTTCAGTTGTAGCTGGGAAGATGGAGTGTGACACAGAGAGAATGACAGAAGACACAGTGGTGAACATCAGTCCTGCTGAGAGTTTCAGCAGAGTTATAAAGTATTTAGTGGTTATTTTGCAGCTTAACCTGTTTGTTAAAGCTGAGAAAGAGGAGTCAATGAGCAAGTCTTGTGTTATTACATCCTTCCAATTGGGAGGAGTATGGGATGATGTATTAAAAGAAATGCTGATACACAATGAACCAGAAAATCAAGGAGATGTTTCATGGGGAGACATTATGGAAGAAATATGAAAAGAAGCAGAATAGATCCTGAAATATGGTGGTGAATTAGAAAGAGTTTCTTATGCAGAAAAGGTAAAGAAATGTGCTAAGGAAATAGAAAAAAACACAGAAAGCAGAAGGGAATGTAAAATGGAAACATGTGGTAAGAATTCAAGATAAAGAAGAGTAAGAGATGGATAGTTATGAAGTTTTGGAAACTTAATGCTTCATTTGGGTGAAAAAGTCTAAGAGGTAAGAACTTTTATTTTTATAAACAAAGAGTCATTTTGTGGCATTATATTTGAGATTGTTTATGAAATGGAAAATTTCCTTGAGGAATATAAAAAGAAAGACTGTAATTCATTGAACCTATATGTAATAAAATCATTTAATAGGGAAATAAAAAAGAAGACTTGTACAATTTTGAATGGAAGTAGAAAGACAGACTTTAAAAGGACATTTGAAATGTTTATGCAAAGAAGTATTACAACATCACAAAAGTTTAGGATAAAAGGTGTTTATAGACTGGTGAACGGGAATATAATATTGTGTTAAAGATAGAAAATGATAAATGTATGTATATATATATATTCCAATTATGATAAATGAGGAAGAAAATAAGGATGTAGTAAAATATTGGGGGCAACGCAAATTGTGTTTCATTTGTGGAAAAGAAGGACATTTGATAAATAACTGTGACAAAAGAAATGTTATATCTGTGGGAAACTAGGTCATGATACAAAAAAATTGAATTGAAATGATATAAATGTAACAACATTGGGGATTTATGGATGGCTGTAAGAGTTAAAATAATGAATGTGAAGGAAAAAGAAAAGAAAAAGATCAAAAAGAAGGAGCATTAGAAGTAGAGGAAATAAAAGAAAGGTTAGATAAAGAAGATAAAGAGATAAGAAAGAAGGAATGGAGGAAGGTTCTGAAATAAGTGATGAGGAATATATAAATTGGGAATTAGTAAAAGGGAAAAATAATTAAGGTTTTAAAAGGGTAAAAAACAGGAAAAGAAAAATTAAAAGAATAGGCATAAAAAAGAAATAGATGAGAAATAAAATATATAATCTCTAGAAAGTTATGGAAAGAGAAAGTAACAACTTTAGGATACTTTTTGTGAATGTGAATAGTATTAAAATATAATGAGAAGGAGAGGGCTCTGTGATGGTGTAATAAATGTGATGCAGATGTAATTGCACAAGAAAATACAAGTTTTTTATCAAATGATGAAAAATTACAAACAGAAAGATTATGGAGTGAAAGATAATTTGCAATTCAGGAAATGATCAATGTTCTAGAACAGGAATGTTTGGATGAAATACAGTAAAATTATTGGATATCACTTTAGTAAACCTGGAAAGATCAACTATTGTGTACTTAAAATGGAAAGAGTAATTATACAAAATAATAGAATTATATGCTTATGTTGTCTACAAAGATAGATAACGTTTATTTCATCAGATTCTAGATTATTTAGTGGCAGATATAAATATTTTATTTGTGACTTAATAGGTAAATGCAAAAAGAAAGGGAATGATTTAGGAAGAATGCAAGATGTGGTGAATTAATATTGTGGGTTAAAAATACATGGACTTATAGAAAGGGTAACTGCAGAACTGAAATAGATTATTTTATAATATCAGAAGTACTAATCATAAGGGAAGAAAACTTTTTTGGTGAATTTAACCATATGGATAGAGATAAGGGAAATAAGGAATATATACAATGGCAAAGGAATAAAAAGGGTAAATGAGAAAATATGGGATAAAGAAGGAAAACGATTAATATTACAATCATGCAGAAATCATTTTATGATGAGAACATTTTATAAAGATTGGTCTGAATGGTGGATGGATTTTAAAAACAAAAGTAAAAAAAAATGTTACTTGCAGTGGTTAAATGATGCAAGATAAAATGATAAAGAAAAGTATAAAAGTGCATAGAAAGATGTATGGGAATATTTAGAAAATAATGACAGAGAATATTTTGATAAACAGAATTATTTAAAAAATCGAGAACAAATGAAAGAGCTATTATTCAGACAAATATATGTTTTATAAGGAAAAATAGAAGTTTCTTTAAATTTAAATAGAATAGTAAAGGAATATATTATTGCAGTGAGAGAAATGAAAAATACAAAAGGTGAAATCAAAAGAACCCAAGAACAAATTATGAATATCATTGTAGAATAGTAGAAGAGATCTTCAAAGAAGAAAATAAGAAACTGAAAATACTAAAGGAAGTAAAACATGTTTTAGAACAAGACAATAAAGAATTTTAAAAATATATTTCTTTATATGAGTTAGATAAAGTATGAGGGCAAGTAAATATAGATAAGTATTAGGACAAGTTATTATAGATTCAGTTACAGGGTCAGATGGAATAGGATAAGAAATGTACAACAATTAGTGGAATGGGAAAAAGAATATTTTTAAAATTTTGAATGAATGGCTAAATAAAGGTGTTATGTATAAAGAATTATGTAGTGGAATACTTAAATTTATCCAGAAGAAAAAAAGAAAAATAGAATGAAAAACTGGATATTGAGCAATAATGATTATAAGATTTTTAAATATTACAGAAGAGATTTGAAATAAAGTGAAGTGTTATGCAACAGAGTATGTAAAGTATAAAAGGGTGGAATGTCAAGAATGTTTAATAATAGAGAGATTATGCATGATATTATAAATATAGAAGAATAAGCTAAAGTTATGATATGAGATCTTAATGAGGCATTTGATACAAGAAGACATGGAATTTTATTGCCAGTAATGAAAGAATACAATATAAGTGAGGGAATCAGAAAAGTAAGTATGTCTGCTTATAGAAATAATAAAGTAAAAAAAAAATTGTAAATGGTTGTCTAAGTAAAGCGGTACAAATGAGGAGGGGTGTAAGACAGGGATGTCCAATGAGTTGTATATGCATAGCTTTAACTATGAATGTAATTGTATGTGAAATAAATTACAAAATGAAGGAAGCAGAGTATGTAATGCCTGAAGGCTTAAGAATTCTAGTATTGCTATCTTATGCAGATGATATTATAGTAATTACAAAAAATGTGAATAAAAGAAGTCATATGTTATTTAAATGAATGTTTAGAAGAATAGGGATGAGTTTAAACAAAGAGAAAAGTAAAGGGTAAGGAGATATGGATAAGATAGGAGGGATACATTTTACAATTAATGAAATTTCTGTCATAGGTCTAAAATCTGGTAGTAAGATAGTAAGTGGGATGCAATTAGAAAAGATAATAGAAGAGTTAAAAGGAATTTGCCTTTTATAGAAAACATATACCACAGGATTTAATAAATCCATGTAGGCACAGTGTAGAGCCTACATGGAATGTATCCATGTACATGGTCCTGGTTCCTCCTCAACAACACACCATGGATATTAATGATGGCCACACTGCCAAGGGAGAGACAATGAACATGGATATTGAATCAGTGCAGGGAGAGGTGTAGCTGCTACCCATGGTTGCAAATGAGTGCAAGGATTGCTGTAATGCTCCCTGCCACTGTTGTAATGTTGTGAAGTGTGTCAAATTTATAATATATCATTTTTATGATGTATTTTTTTAATTTTCTTTTTTTACTTAACTGCATGTTTGCATGGCACAGAGTGCAGCAATGACAAGCCATTCTCACATATACACAACTGACACCTGCCAGACATCTAAACATATAAACTAGATGTAATTAATTATCATAATTCATTTTTTTCTTTTCTTCTTTCTTTTTTAATTTTCATTTGTGTAGTGCAGAGCTCAGCAGAGCTGAACTGAGCTTATACATACATGGCTGACACCTGCCAGACATCTAAAAATAGAAACCAGATGTAATTAATTATTTATTTATAGGTGTGTTTAAGCATGTTTGTGCAGCACTCAGCAAGGCTACCAGATAGTCTAGTAGTACATGTGAAGGTATACTAGTTTTTATAACATCCAACTACCTACATGGGTAGAATTATGGTCTTATGTGTAGTAGGTCCTGGGTTCAAGTCCATAACAGGAAGAATATGTATGCAAATTAATGTAATATTTTTGTTTAATTTTATTAAACTATTGTGAATTTTGGCACTGCTCCACTTTGATAAGCACAGCTCAATCATTCTAAGCAGTGCATAAATATGCTAACTGCTACCAATGTGTGGGCGGTGCTAAGCCTTGCTAAAACCATGATTCTGAGAGATTTCATACTGCTTGGCTCTGGTTAGCTGATATTCCCACTGTTAAGCGATGCAGCACTTTTTTGAATGTTGCTGAATGATATGTAAGGGTAGAAAAATAGCCCATATTAAGTCTAATAGGCAGGAATTCTGAAACAGTCATTTGAGTTCAATCAACTGCTGGCATGGCCAGAGATGTTGCAAAGGTGTGTGCTTTTGGGTGTAGAGGTGGGGCATTCAGGAGTCCATGGTCATGGTTGGGATCCTTGTTAAAAAAACATGAACCCTGGCTGATGCAGTGCAGATTCCAGGGCTCAGAGTGTAAGGTGGAGGCCTGGGACTGTATGGTCAGGGAACTCACTAGTATTATTGGTATCTTCCACACAGGTGAGCAGTGTCATCACCATTATGATGACCTGAAAAGGAGAAAGAGGAGGACCTTGGACACCTGGGTCCAAGAGACAAGAGCATGGAATGCCCCACAAATATGTAAGTAATTTTTCCTCTGTTTTACTAATATTAAAGTTGAATGTCTGCAAAACTGGTATGCATAATTGTGTGCTTCTCTACCAACAGCTGTAGCTGAGAGGGCTTGCAATGTTGAGTCCCATGCTGGGCACTTGGCCAGGTTGAACCATGAGCATGGTAAGTACGGGTGTAGTATGCTAATTGTAGTGCAATAAGCAAGAAAGACTAAAGCATTTACTGCAATAAAATATAGACAAGAAAAGCTGTAGTGCAACAAATGGACAGGTAGACCTGAAGTGCAATAAATGGGCAATTAGACCTGTAGTGCAATACATCAACAATACCAACTGATGTTCAATAAGCAATAAACAATACCAATAACAGTAAGCAAAATGGTGTTCAGCAGGATTGTGTTGTCATAACCATGGCAGTAGAGCTGTATGCTATGCTTGTCTATGGTAAGGTTGTTGCAGTCAAGTGCAACACTGTTATAGCTGTGAAATGCAAAACTAATGGCCTGAAACTATATTGCTTAACTCATATTACTGTCCAAGGCTGTCTCCAGGCCACTTTCAGTCACATAATGCTCTCTGTTCCTCCTACTTCAGGTAATAAAGGTATATGGCTGAGGTAGCCCACTCCATGGGCAGATATTGTGTGTGTACTTCAAAGATATTTCAAAGCAATAATCCTACAAAATGTTCACCAGCATTGTTGATACTACAATAAAGCTGTTTTAATATATGCAGAATGGTTGTATTCCATGCATGTGTGTTCTACTGTCAGTGCAGTCAATTATAACACACTAATAGTCCTAGAATGCAAAAAGAATGCCCTGTAACTTGTATTGCTCAACTCATAGCATGGTTCAAGGTAATCTGCAGCACACTATCAGTCACATAACGCTCACATTTTCTCTCTCCCCAGAAACAAAAGGAACAAAAGGTATATGAGTGAGGTAGCCCATGTTATGAGCAGATATTGTGTTTAGACTTCACAGAGTTATAAAATCAATAAGAATAATGTGTTCACCAGCATTGCTGAATCATAAATAAATCTGTCTACTTCCACTATGGCTATATTCCTTGCATGTCTGTACTAAGTTGCTGCTGTCATTTATTACATTATTTGCAGATGCCCCCTGCAGTCACAACTTTTAGGTTCTATTCCCATACCTGGAAACTAAGGCAAGACGGCTGTCTAGTTTATGAACTGTACACAAACATGCCTCTCAAATGTCATGATATCTCATACTGCAATTAATATTGTGTAATCTGTCTGTCACAGGATTACCACAGACATTATTACTTGGAGTGTACAAAGTCTTACGAAATCTGCTTACAGAACACCTTGGTAGTTATATAAGTCCAAATGATGTGCAAATGTTCTGTCTAGTTGTGTACTTGAATTTGCTATTGCTTGGCCCATACTGTCCTATGAAATATCACCTATAGGAAACTTCTAGTCACTGTACACAAAACTGACAATACATACCTGTAGAGTTTATATTATCACTGTTTTCAGGGCTATAATCTGAAATGTCACTAATGGACTATTTTTCTCTCTCTCCGCACCCTTTATCTGCATCTATTTTAACTGTTTTGTTGGCCTTATGTGGTTTATTATTGTTATGTGCTATTATGCTGCCATATTAACATATCTTGTTCAATTAACCATGTGGTTGCCCTTATGCTTTACCTGTTACTGGCATGCTGTTAACATACTGATTGTTCAGTTATTTCATGTTGTGTTATACATAATATACATTGCTATGTATTTGAGTTAATTAATTTGACATTCCATGCTGTTAATACTAACGATGATTTGTTTATAACTAACCTCAACTTATTGCTATACAACAATTACCACAGCACATCAAGGTAGGCCAGTTCTGGCTGATCTCCTTACCTTGCCTCAACTGGCCATGACACCAGGTCCCAGCATGTCTGGGACTCAGACTGATCATGCCTCCTCTACTGCCCCTGCAATACCTGTGGCATTGGGTAGTGCTGCCCCATGGGACCTCTGGGAGTAGTAGCAGAGAGGCTGTTGTCACCCAGGCTGAGCTACTGGAGTTGGTGTGTAGGATAGTCCACAGTGGCTATGACCGCAACCTATGCTAGACTGAGGACATGCTTGCCAACCTGGAGGGGCAGCCTCACGCTGATGCCCAGCCTCCAGAACTCCCACCCCGCAGCAGTGAAGGAGCAGTGCTGATAGTCTCATGGGTAGGGATGCAAGTCACTCTGCTGCCATCTAGAGGCTCATGGGGCTTGAGTTCCACAACACCCTCCATATCCAAGGGCTTCACCCCCTCATGTTTCACACACCATGCCTGTCTGCTGTGTCTGTCATGTCTGTTTGCAAATACATCCTCACCTACCAAACTTACCTCCCCCACACTTACCTATGTCTCTTCCCCAACATTACACTCTCACCTTAAAAAAAACAATGGACACCTGTCCTAAAAAAATGCCCCCCCTCATACATAGCTTTGCATTTCACACAGATATCAACTGGACACATGTAATTTGGTCTAATTGGGATGACAATGCAGTTATGTTGTCCTCACCCCTCTCTCTGGGGTTTGAGAGTCCAATTTCATCTACAAATTTTGTCAAAGTACACAGTTGTTGCTGTACAAAAATGGATAGTTATGGTTCTTTCCTACACCTTTCTTGCAAATCCCTCTCTGCCTTTCATTATGTTTTTCCCTCTGTTTGCCCCTATTTCACCACTTTCCAATCTCCCCTTTTTTCTTTTCTTTATATTTTTGAGCACAGCTCAGCTAAATAGAGCTATATTGACTATATGTGTTTATAACATTGTAAAACACGTGTACAAAATAAACACCTCTGCTATGTTTTGAATCCCAGGTCATCAAACCTGCAGCACACTGCATTCACCCACCATACCACGCAACTCTTAATTAAAACAGGTGGTTTAAACAAAACATAATAATTGCCAATTACTGTCATTAGGCAGGTTTCAGCAGAGCTGCTCGCCACACCGTGCTACACTGCGCAAACTGGAATAAAAAGTAATGGAAAAATGGGAGTGTACCTTGGATTCTGGTAAATAGCACATCACTAGACAGCCAAAGACATGATAAAGGATGTAACTGAGGCCTGTGATAGCAGGTAAATGTGCCCTTTTATCAGCAGCATGTAGAAAGTCACCTGCTAAGGCATTCATGGCAAAATTCATATTCAGCTGGGACTCTGGTATAGAAATACATCCATATAAATCCAAATCCATGCACATACTGATGGATGTAGAAAATGTTTGTCACAGCCTGTATGTGTGCACAGATTGTTTACTTGGCCCAAAGTTCATTGTGTTCAAAGTTTTATGTAGGCAAAACAGATAAAATGCTTAGAGAAATAATAAAAGAACATCTGTATCATATTAGCAAAGGAAATAAAACTAATACCCTTGCAAAACATGTCATTGCCAGTTGTACTGAGTATACTTTTAAGTTTTTGGTTATAGGGAGGGTGCACGAGACATTAAGAGGAGGTGACATCAGGAACAGTACTGAGTAACTTGAGTCAAAGTGAATCATTAGACTGAGAGGTGATAGTGGGCATGGACTCAGTGATGTGGTCCCTGTAAAACCTAAGCTCAAATCTAGGATCCTAAGACATTTTATGTTTTTTGCCTTTCTATTATTGTATTTTTATGTTTTTTATTTATATATATATATATATATATATATATACATATACATATACATATATAAATATTAATATATATATATATATATATATATATATATATATATATATATATATATATATAAATATATATATATATATATATATATATATATATATATATATATATATATATATATAGAGAGAGAGAGAGAGAGAGCACCTCTGCATTACCAGACTATAACTCATACCACACTTTTTGGCCATCTAACCTGGACCAGAACACTAAAGGCAGAGGTATGTCCATATTCATTAAGGATATCCACACCTCCAGGCTAGTTGCGCAGCATAATGCATCCGAGGTTATCCAAGTGCAACTAACTCTGGGAAAAACTGCAATCCAAATTGTAGCTTGCTACAGATCCTCCACCATACTCCAGGATTGCCACTCTTTTCTTGATATACTGGAAAATATTAGGGTTCAACCAAACACCCTAATAATGGGCGATTTCAACTACCCCACCATTAACTGGGAAAACTACTCATGTACCAACTCCTTTGCTCAACGCTTTCTGGAATTCATAAATTCCAATGTCCTGAATCAACTTATCCACACCCCCACATGGGGCAACAATATCCTAGACCTAGTCATTACCAACATGAGTGACCCATGTTCCACACCTGAAATTAACTCCTCGTTGGTCAGATCTGCCCATAAGCTAATCACCCTAGATATCTGCATCCCGCTCCCACCCACCATTAAGGAAACCATGGTAAAAAATTTCTCCAAAGCCAACTTCATGCTTCTTAAGACAGAAGTGGTGAACTTCATGACACCCATGCAGATGGACAAAACAGTACTGACTGCTGAATCCTACACAAATGCTCTCTATAAGCACTGATATGAGCGCATGGATCGTGCTATCCCAACCAGAACCAAGATACTATCCTCCAAAAAAAGGAAGCCAATCTGGCGGTCCCCTGCCATAAACAACAGAAGAAAGAATCTGCTGCAAAAGAGAATAAAATCCCATGAGTGGAGGAGGTCTCTGGTCAGCCTCAGTAAGAAGCTGAGATCCCTTATAAGGTCCTCCAAAGCTAGCTATGAAAACAAAATCACCACTGATTCTAAGGGCAACCACAAAGCATTCTATAGCTATGTCAAGAATCTCAATGACAACACCCAGATCTGCTCTCAGTTACAGCACAACGGCACGAAAATTACAGAACCAACTGATATTGGCAACATCCTGGCAGATAGGTTCAGTAGTAACTTTACCACCTTTCACCCCCTAAAGGGCCCATATCTATACAGGAAGAATGCAGAGTCCCTGTAAACACATCTATGCAGGTAAAAGCTGCACTCTCTAAAACCAAAAACACAGCATCCATGGGACCAGGCAACATCCCAGGCTGCGTTTTACATGAACTTCAGAATGAAATGGGTCCCCACCTAAGCACCATGTTCAATCATAGTCTCACATCATGCTTTGTGCCCACTAAATAGTGCACAGCAACATTTATTCCACTCCACAAAGGGAGAGCCACCACTGATCCTATCGCCCTATTAGCCTGATGAGCCTGGTCTGCAAGGCCATGGAACGTATCATCATAGAACTCATAAACAAAGATATTGGTAACCTCCAAACTCTAGACCCCACCCAGTTAGGGATTGTGAAAGGCAGATCATGCCTTCTGAACCTGATCAACTTCTTTGAGGCAGTCACCAAAGCTGTAGACGAGTGCAAGGTGGTTTACACAACCTATCTTGAACTTGCCAAGGCTTGCAACACCATCCCCCATTCTGGTATTATAGCTAAACTCACTAAACTTCGTATAAATCCCAACATCACAAGATGGGTTGCCAACTGGCTCACTGACAGAACCCACACTGTAAAAGTTGCAGACTCCACATCTGACTTCAAACCAGTGACAAGTGGAGTACCTCTGGATTCAGTCCTGGGAACTCTCCTGTTTGGTATCTACTTCTCTGAAGTACAGGCTAATACAGAAGGCCTCTAGCTAATAAAGTTAGCAGATGACTGCAAACTAGGAGCCATAGTTGAGTCCCCAAATGATGTGGACAACTTACAGAAGGGCCTCACTGAGACATATGCCTGGTGTCAGAGGCATGGCCTCAAGCTCAATGCCAAAAAGTGCATTGTCATCCCCTTTGGTAAAAAATCTGTACCTATGAACTACCACATAAACGGCAGTCTACATAATGCCGAATGTGTGATAAGAGACCTTGGGACCCAGGTGGACAGTAGTCTCTCCTTTGATAATCGCATCTCCACAGTAGTCAAGAAATCCTTCTATGTGGCACACCTCATCACAAAAGGGTTCTTATCCAGGAAAAAAGAGGTCATTGTTTTCCTCTACACAGCACTCATTAGACCCATTATAGAGTACAAGACATCTGCAGCAGGTGGAAAGGCCACAGAAATACCTCACAAAGAGGATTACTGGCCTCAAATGGATGCCCTACACTGACTGTCTCAAAAAATTTCAGCTTTACTCTGTAGCATATCACCTACTCTGAGGAGATCGCTGCCTAACATAAAAAGCTATGTTAAACCCAGAGCTGTTGGACATGCTGCACCTAAAGAAATCCTAATCCCTCCTAGCTACATGCTCTAGGGACCTAAACCTTGTCACCACAATAAACAGGACATGCTGGAGGAATAGATTCCTGTCCCAGAGACTTCCTATACTCTGGAACAAGCTACCCACCTATGCCAAGCAAAGGTCCTCATTAGCACTCTTCAAGAAAAAACTTGATGAGTGGATGGGAAATAGGAAATACACCCCGGATCACTTCTGTGGCTCTGCTCAACAGGGGCACAGGAAATTAACTTTCTTGGGTGGTGTAAGCCAGGGAACCTTGTCGGCTAGGCTTACTTAGGCCCTTGGGCCAATAGCCTAGTACCTACCTATGAATCTATGAACATATATATATATTTGTTACATATGCATTTTTATGAGTGTAATATGATTTCTGTACTTAGGTACTATGCATATGTTGTTATGAGACAGTTCGTTTAAATAATTTGAGTGCCTTGATGTCACATGATTAAGTAAGGGAGGTAGTATATGGTCTTTAAACTGAGCTTTTTAGTTTGATAGTCATTACCTGAAGAAGCAGCTTAGTCTGTGAAAGTGCTTGTGGTGTTGACAATAACAGTTTTTTTTTAAACTGGCCATTTTGCAGTCCCTCTGTCTTGCTGGATATAATGCTTGTTGATATCAGCGAACCTTGTTGTGGTCAGTCATTTGGAGGGCCACATCACCCACATAAAATGATGCAAAACATTATCTATGTCTCAGTTACAAAGGTTATCATACGTATGCTATATGGATATACACATGTACCATGTTGGGCAGAGTGAGATTAAAACCCCTACCTATCTAGGTTTACAAGCTATAGACCATAGCACTTATTGCATGCACCACAACTTATGACTGATGCTACACTGTCAACTGGTAATCTTAAGGTGGCTTACATCATCAGGCCTTGTAGGAGAAGGCAGTTTGGGAGCCAGCAGCAAGTTACGGGCCAAAAAAGTGCATAACCATTGCTGCTGGATTGCCCATGGGGGATGTCCATTGTTTTGCAGGAATATACACACACACACACACACACACACACACACACACACACACACACACACACACACACACACACACTCACACACACACACACAAAGTGGGCTGCAGTGAGATTAGAACCCCTCCCTATTTAGGCTTATACATTACAGATCACTGTACGTATTGCATGTGCCACAGGTTAAGTCTGTTGTATATGTGATTGCAGGCACAGTACTTGTGCATTACACAAACTAGGCTTGTGTTGAACAGCATCTGTAGCCTGCAGAGTGATATTGGTTCTTACTGTTATCTACATCTAGTATCCTAGCAGCGAGATAACTGTTGTTATCCTAGCTATGTGTGTATAGTTACCAGTATGGCCATATGTGGCTGCTTGGAGTTAGACAGGTGACACTGTGGGGAAGGACAGTGTTCCCTGTCCATAAGGGCATTGACACCATTATACATTACATCACCTGCTCCCCTGTGTCTGTCTACATGGTGACATCCAGCAGGCATACAGGTCTGTAGGTAAGTGGATTATGTACTGTTGCATCCTTAGTGTGGATCCTTTGAGCAACATTATGACTGTGTGAAAGTGCAGTTTACTTACCATTGTTAGGGTATGTCAGATAATACAGACATCCACACACATATTTCATTATAAACAGAGATGTATATATAAATGTAGCTGTGTGTGTGTGTATGATATGTATATGTGTTATTTATATATATATATATATATATATATATATATATATATATATATATATATATATATATATCAGTGTATATCTATTTGGCACTACACTACATAGCGGTTGACATATATGCATGTGTGAGAGAGAGATACTGACAGCCAGATATGTATACGTATATGTCTGTATGTGTAGACAGTTATACATAACAGGTAATTTCAATGAATGACCAACAGAATTGATCTCATTTTTACTAATTTTACTAAGTGCATGGGCATGCCCAGTGGGATTGTCAGTAATTATAATGTAACTCCAGGCTACATCTACCTGTATTCCAGTCCGGGATTTTGTATGTTACAGACATTAATATCCACCCGTTTCTGCAGTACTGCACTTCACTCAAAATGTCCACAGCATTCCATAGCTGTCTGCTGTACTTAATATGTGACTGAGGCTGGTAATGTTACACAACTAGCAGAATGACAGTCTACATATCTCTCAACTATCTTGGTTTTCACAGAATGTCCATAATCTTGCCTCATATGTTTGTTCTGTTCTTCAAAAATTTGTGGTCTTCTGGTGCTTTACTGAATGTTGACATCAATACATTCTACTAACTCCAGACAAACAATTGTGTGTCAGACTTTATATGCTTCGGAAAATATGTACTAAAGTAACACCTTTAATTCCAGCAACTGTCTAGGTTTATGTGACCAATATTTAAAATCTGTCCCTTTGTTTGGTCCTTTGTTCCCCCAATCTTTCTGGCTTTGTCCAGATTTCTTGCACTAAGAGGTTGGGAAGTATGACATTCTATGAAAACACCAACATACTACTACCTCACATGCAAAGGTTGTGTGTAATTCCAGATTAGAACCATCAACACCATCACCTATGCTAACTTCCCTAGTCCACTGAGCCACACTGGTCGCTAGAGAGAGAGGGGCCATTTATCACACAATCAACAGCATACATATGTACCTTTTTATCCTGTATGAAGAGAGACATACAATGTGTGAGCGCTATCTATGTTACAGCCCTGAGATTGCCTGGTTCACTAATATACCATAGCTTATTTTCTGTTAAAGTGGTTATATGGATACACTACTGTGCTGGGGGTGGAGGAATAACAGCACATGATCAGCTTGGGTAGATATTAGTCCAAATATCATGTGTGCTCACTGTTTAACATCTCCATTGCCTGATGTCATGAATATTCTAATCACGGTGCTTATAATAACTTTTTCACTGAAACAATTCAATCCCTAGCAAATCAACTAACCCCCACAAACTTAAACCACACCCTAATCTACCCACTGATCACACCCAATTTAGCTTCCAACTGATATCCACTAGAATTATCAAAACACTTATAAAAAAACTAAAGCCTACCGCCCTCGCTGCTGACCTCCTCCCTGCAGAGTACCTACAAATAGCTGCAGGTGCCATTGCATATCCCATATCTATCCTTATCAATGGAATCTTATCTGAAAGCGCTATCCCCGCCCTCTGGAAAATATTCCACGTCAGCCCACTCCATAAAGGTGGTAGTTCTACAGACAAAACCAACTAAAGACCCATTGCCATTCTTTCCCCACTAGCCAAAATTGAGAAATGTGTACACAAGCAACTAATGCAATACTTTACACAGAATAACTTACTATCCAACTCCCAGCATGGTTTCAGGCCATACCACAGCACCACCTCAACCCTCCTTTCCTATACTAATGCCATAAACCAAAACAGGAATAGCGATAGGTTATCCTCTGCCCTCTTTCTTGACCTATCGAAAGCCTTTGACATGGTCAGCCATGAACTTCTCATTATTTCTCTAAAATCTATTTATCTCAATAAGCATGCAATCCACTGGTTCCATTCCTACCCGACTGGTAGACAACAGGCGGTAAAATGGCAGAGCAAACTCTCCAGCCAGCTACCTCTCACACTTGGTGTCCCTCAAGGCTCCATACTAGGTCCACTACTCTTCTCTATTTTTATCAACAACCTTCACACTGCTATCCCTAAAGCTACCTGTATTCAATATGCAGATGATTCCACTATAATCTGCTCAGCCACCTTCCCATCCGAACTGCAAATCCTACCCAAAATACATTTAACACTATTGAGAACTGGCTCGCCAACCAACGCCTACTGCTGTACCCCAATAAAACTAAACTTCTACTCTTCACCCCCACTAGTAGATCTGCCACACTTTCATTCTCTGTCACGTCTAACAATGGTACCACTATCTCCCCAGATCAACACATCAAACTTCTAGGGGTTATCATAGACAATAATCTCCAATTTGACCTACAGGTCAACAAAACCATAAAGACCATCAATAAGAAGCTTGGATCACTGTATAGAAACAAGACATTTTTAACCCCACTTGCTAGGACTGCAATCACCCTGTCACACCTACTCTCTATTCTTTTATATGCCTTGCCTGTACTCTCAAACCTAAACAAATCCTACCCAGGTAAGCTGTCCCATAGCTACAACCATATTGCCAGATTCACCACTGGCTCCACCTATAGAACCCACCACTGACAGAACCTGAAACAACTAGAGTAGCCAGAATTGTCCAGCTTAATTCAATTCAATTAGCTCTTAATAGCGCACAAAATTCTGTACCACCCTGAGGATACCCCCTCACTTATAAATATTATTAAGCCATATAGCATCCTGAGATCCCTACAGTCAGCCAACAAACTACTGGTCCAAACCCACAAAGCTAACAACTCTGCTGGTGAATCCCTGTTTGCCAACTTTGTTGGCAAAACCTGGAATTTGTTGCCAAACTATATAACCCTACAATCCTCCAAAAGTCTCTTAAAAAAAAAATACAAACAGTATCTCAAAGTGAACTGGCTTTGCCCATGTACCAACCCCGATTAAGTTATAAACTGAAAGCATAATCTGTAAATATCATAACATGCAACTGTGTCACCAAGCTCTATATCCAATCTGATGTCTCTTGCTTTTAATTGAGTCCCTACTAGGGAACACTACTAATCCATTGCACATAATCACTTTGTTTTATATTTTCTAATGTTATCTAACTTCTTGTGTAATCTATGTAAGTTTGTCTATTTGGAGCTTTTCTCTCTGGGGATTCTGCTGAAAATGGACATGTATCCAGTTAGACTATCCCAGTAAACAAATGTGAAATAAGTAAATAAAATGAGGCCTAGTGAATATTAAGGAACACATACTATTGGACTGGGTATCAGTAGTCCCATGTGGATGCTAAATCTAACCAAATAGCCCACTATATTTCATTGCATAAAAGCAGCAGATCCATACATATGATAGCTTATTATAATAATCCTCACAATCAGTGTGCAGGTTATAGACTTACCTTGAGAATGCAGCAGTTGACAGAACTGTAGTTCAGTGCTGACTCTGTGTGATTCAAGCAGTACACATCCAATACATGGATAGGTACAGGTTGTGAGGGTTGCCTGACATCAGCAATTTTAATATATGCATGTGAGTAGGAGTAAGGTGTCAGATGCTACGGCCCTAAGTTGTCAGTGAATGTGCTATACATTGTCTCATAGCTAATACCAGGATGTACTGGGCATGCCTATGTCTGCCTACAGGGACATCATCAGGGGCTACTCCTCCGAGTCCTCCTGTGAGTGTGGCTGTGGTGTTCTAGGCACTGGCTGGGTGCTGTGTATCCCTTCCCTATGCTAATCCCGCTGCAGTTGCTTCCATAGGATCATATTGTGTAGCATGGCGCATACTGTGGACATATGTGCATATGTAGCTGGAGAGTAGTGCAGGGCTCCACCAGATATATCAAAGCACTGGAACTGTGACTTCAGCAACCCAAACACATACTCCATGATGTTCCCAGTTTGCATGTGTGCCTCATTATGTTTTTTTTCTGTGGGTGTGTGTGCATTTCTGATGGGTCTCATCATCCATATTTCCAGTGCATAGCCAGCATGACCCATTAAACGGCCATATGGGATGTCCACCCTAGCAAAGATCTGGTACAGCTGTGATGCATGCCAGATATGGGAGTCGTGATAGCTGCCAGCACTGCCAACACCCAAACATTATAATGCCCTCAGTATTGCACATGACCTGCCAGTTGATGGAATGGTACCCCTTGTGGTTGACATAGATTTTACCCTCCTCACTGGGTGGTGCCTTGATGTGTACATGAGTGTAATCTATGGCACCCAGTACTTCAGGATAGTGTGCTACATGGTAAATGTGTTGTATATTGCTGGCCCTCACCTCAGGAGTGAGGGGAAAATATAAGTGCTCACTGGCATGTGGTAGCATGGCATCCAGGAACTGGTGGAGTAGCCTGGATGCTGTTGCCTGTGAGACCTACATCATGTCCCCAGTTGGTCTTTGGAAGGTACCTGTGGCTATTATACTAAGGGCTACACATACTGAACCCGAATAAAACTAAACTTCTACTCTTCACCCCCACTAGTAGATCTGCCACACTTTCTTTCTCTGTCATGTCTAACAATGGTACCACTATCTACTCAGATCAACACATCAAACTTCTAGGGGTTATCATAGACAATAATCTCCAATTTGACCTACAGGTCAGCAAAACCATAAAGACCATCAATAAGAAGCTTGGATCACTGTATAGAAACAAGACATTTTTAACCCCACTGGCTAGGACTGCAATTGCTTGGTCACACCTACTCTCTACTCTTTTATATGCCTTGCCTGTACTCTCAAACTTCAACAAATTCTAACCAGGTAAGCTGTCCCATAGCTGCAACCATATTGCCAGATTCACCACTGTCTCCACCTATAGAACCCGCCACTGACAGAACCTGAAACAACTAGAGTAGCTAGAACTGCCCAGGTTAATTCAATTCAATCAGCTCTTAATAGCGCACAAAATTCTGTACCACCCTGAGGATACCCCCTCACTTATAAATATTATTATGCCATATAGCATCCTGAGATCCCTACAGTCAGCCAACAAACTACTGGTCCAGACCCACAAAGCTAACAACTCTGCTGGCGAATCCCTGTTTGCCAACTTTGTTGGCAAAACCTGGAATTTGTTGCCAAACTATATAACCCTACAATCCTCCAAAAGTCTCTTCAAAAAAAAAAAAACCTCAAACAGTATCTCAAAGTGAACTGGCTTTGCCCATGTACCAAACCTGATTAAGTTATAAACTGAAAGCATAATCTGTAAATATCATAACATGCAACTATGTCATCAAGCTCTATATCCAATCTGATGTCTCTTGCTTTTAATTGAGTCCCTACTAGGGAACACTACTAAACCATTGTACATAATCACTTTGTTTTATATTTTCTAATGTTATCTAACTTCTTGTGTAATCTATGTAAGTTTGTCTATTTGGAGCTTTTCTCCCCGGGGCTTCTGCTGAAAATGGACATGTATCCAGTTAGACTATCCCAGTAAACAAATGTAAAATAAGTAAATAAAATGAGGCCTAGTGAATATTAAGGAACACATACTATTGGACTGGGTATCAGTAGTCCCATGTGGATGCTAAATCTGACCAAATAGCCCACTATATTTCCTTGCATAAAAGCAGCAGATCCATACATATGATAGCTTATTATAATAATCCTCACAATCAGTGTGCCGGTTATAGACTTACCTTGAGAATGCAGCAGTTGACAGAACTGTAGTTCAGGGCTGACTCTGTGTGATTCAAGCAGTACACATCCAATACATGGATAGGTACAGGTTGTGAGGGTTGCCTGGCATGAGCAATTTTAATATATGTATGTGAGTAGGAGTAAGGTGTCAGATGCTACGGCCCTGAGTTGTCAGTGAATTTGCTATGCGTTGTCTCATAGCTAATACCAGGATGTACTGCTCTTGGGCAGATAGCCTAGTATGAACTTGGGAAGATAGCCTAATTACTTCAGTGTCACTGCTTTGACAGAGGCAGCAAAAAAATAGGCATATAGTTTTTTTCATTCAAAGGGTGGGCGAAAGCCACATAACTATGGGCTAGGCTATGAACTGGGCATACCTATGTCTGCCTACAGGGACATCATCAGGGGCTACTCCTCTGAGTCCTCCTGTGAGTGTGGCTGTGGTGTCCTAGGCACTGGCTGGGTGCTGTGTATCCCTTCCCTATGCTAATCCTGCTGCAGTTGCTTCCACAGGATCATATTGTGTAGCATGGCACATACTGTGGACGTATATGCACATGTAGCTGGAGAGTAGTGCAGGGCTCCACCAGATATATCAAAGCACTGGAACTGTGACTTCAGCAACCCAAACACATACTCCATGATGTTCCTAGTTTGCATGTGTGCCTCATTATGGCTTTTTTCCGTGGGTGAGTGTACATTTCTGATGGGTCTCATCATCCATGTTTCCAGTGCATAGCCAGCATCACCCATTAAACGGACATATGGGATGTCCACCCTAGCAAAGATCTGGTACAGCTGTGATGCATGCCGGATATGGGAGTCGTGATAGCTGCCAGCACTGCCAGCACACACAGTCATGATAATGCCCTCAGTATTGCACATGAACTGGCAGTTGATGGAATGGTACCCCTTGTGGTTGACATAGATTTTACCCTCCTCACCGGGTGGTGCCTTGATGTGTACATGAGTGCAATCTATGGCACCCAGTACTTTGGGATAATGTGCTACATGGTAAATGTTTTGCATATTGCTGGCCCCCACCTCAGGAGTGAGGGGAAAATATATGTGCTCACTGGCATGTGGTAGCATGGCATCCAGGAACTGGTGGAGTAGCCTGGATGCTGTTGCCTGTGAGAACTACATCATGTCCCCAGTTGGTCTTTGGAAGGTACCTGTGGCTATTATACTAAAGGCTACACATACTTTTGTTTCCACTGGGATGGGTTCCTGTCTGTTCGCTCTGGGCCTGAGTAGTGAGTGGCAGAGCTCAAAGAGTTCTTGTAGTATGTCCCTGTCCACCCTGTAGCGCTCTACAATTTCCAGCTCATGTAGCTCCTGGAAGGTTAACTTGTGAGTGAACACTCTTCTTCTCTGCCTAGGCATATTGTCAGCAACAGCAGCAACATTGACTTCAGCATCTAACACATACAAAAGTAGCAGACCTACAGGAGGCTCTAGCATCCTTTCAGTTAAAATTCCCAAATCTTTACTCCAATGGTGCAGAGTATGGGGGAAAATCAGATTGTAGGGTGTATGCATACTCTATAGTGCTCTATAGTGCAAGTTCTGCCTGGGTGATTGGCTACCTATGATGCATTGCACCTGCCTAGTATATCATTGACATCATTTAATGGTCCTAGTTTAAGTTAAGCAAGGATCAACACAAATCAAAACATCATTGGCCTTTTAGATACTCTGAGCACTGCGGCGCACCACACAAACGCAGGTCCCATAGGTAAACAATGCTTAGCAGTCAGTGCACATCCACCCAGACTTGCATGCTCAGCACGGCAGTGCACTGCACAAACAGGAGGAGCTATGCTCTAATCAGCTCAGACGTTAGTGGGCACACCCTTTCCTGATGTCAGCTACCTCCTCTGTGGACACCAACATGGTTCTCTGCCTACATGGAGTTGATCTGTGTACATGATTACCCCATTATGCTATTCAGTAACTCCACCTCATTTGCATAGGGATCCATGCTCACAACCTGGATACTGCATGCTTCCAAGCCCTACCAGGTTGCCAACATCACTAGTGCATCATTGTAGATACTGCACGCAGGGTCCTGCATTACATTTCTGTCTCATTATATTAATTTTTGATTTTTTTCACTTTTTTCTTTTTTATATATATAAGGCATGTTTGTGCACTGCAGTGTGCCATGCAAACATGCCAAAATTATTAAAACAAAATTTATTTTAACATATTTACTGTAGCATTTGGAATACACAGAGGATAGTTTCACATATCTGTGTGCTATGGCATTTCTGTCTATTTACCTACATTTTTACAGCCCCTTTTGTCTATCTAAAGTCCTCTACACAGAATTTTTTCTGTGTACACTACAGACACTGACACTGTGTCTGCAGGGCTGCTTATCTGCTAACTGGATCACTCTACCTGCTTTATTTGCAAGAAATTCACCTGCTTATGAGGTGATTTGCATGCCACTGAACTTCCCATGTTGGTGCATGCAATCGCACCACCTAGCAGTGCTTACTGGATTGCAAACTGGCTTACTTTCATGTGAGCAGCATTGCACAATACCTACATGGTAAAAAAGACTGTGTAGACTTTATTAAATTCCCCCTATAGGTTATCATTTAGAAAAAAGGTTTATTTCACAAATTTGGTTTTGATGGGAAAATAACATCTTTAGGAAGTGTATTTATACTACCAATGATATTGGAAAAAAAATTACTACAGACAATATTTTCATTCCTATGGGGTTCTAGACTGAATCCAGTAAAAAGAGCAATTTTGTATAAATAAAGAAGAAGAAGCAGGATTAGGGTTAGTTAAAACAGTGATATATATTGCTTCCCGAAATTTGTATAAAGTATTAAAGTAGATAAATGAAAAAGAAAAGGGTTAGCTGTAAGAGTATTTAAATATAAGTATGAATATTTCTGGAATATGGTAAAAAGAAGTAAAAGAGATAATTAATGTAAATTAAATATTTCCAAGAAAAAATATTAATCATCATCATCTTTCAGCTTTTCCCATTAGGGGTCACCACAGTGGATCATCTCTTTCCATTTCTTCCTATCCTCTGCATCTTGCTCTGTCACACCAACTGCCTGCATGTCCTCTCTCACCACGTCCATAAACCTTATCTTAGGCCTTCCTCTTTTCCTCTTACCTGGTAGCTCAGCTCCATCCTTAGCATATTTTTCCCAATATTCCCATCATCCCTTCTCAGCACATGTCCAAACCAATGCAATCTCATCTCTCTTGCTTTGTCTCCAAACTGTCAAACATGAGCTGACCCTCTAATATACTGATTCCTAATCCTATCCATCATAGTCACACCGAGTGCAAATCTTAACATCTTTAACTCTGCCACATCCAGCTCTGACTCCTGCCTTTTTGTCAATGCCACTGTCTCCAATCCATATAACATAGCTGGTCTCACTACCCTCTTGTAGACCTTCCCTTTCACTCTTACTGGTACCCGTCTGTCACAAATCACTCCTGACACTCTTCTCCACCCATTCCACCCTGCCTGTACTCTCTTCTTCACCTCTCTTCCACATTCACCATTACTCTGAACTGTTGATCCCAAGTACTTAAACTCATCCACCTTTACCAACTCTACTCCCTGCATCCTCACCATTCTTCTACCCTCCCTCTCATTTACACAAATATATTCTGTCTTAGCCCTGCTGACCTTCATTCCTCTGCTCTCTAGAGCATATCTCCACCTCTCCAGAGTCTCCTCAACCTGATTCCTACTCTCACTACAGATCACAATGTCACCTGCAAACATCATAGTCCACGGGGCCTCCTGTCTGATCTCATCTGTCAACCTGTCCATCACCACTGCAAATAAGAAAGGACTCAGAGCTGATCCTTGATGTAATCCCACCTCCATCTTAAATGGATCTGTCACTCCCACTGCAGTTCTCACCACTGTCCCACTACCCTTGTACATATCCTGTACCACTCTTACATACTTCTCTGCCACTCCCGACTTCCTCATACAATACCAGAACTCTTCTCTAGGCACCCTGTCATATGCTTTCTTCTAGTCTACAAAGACACAATGTGACTCCTTCTGACCTTCTCTGTATTTCTCCAATAACACTCTCAGAGCAAACATTGCATCTGTAGTGCTCTTTCCTGGCATGCAACCATACTGCTGATCACTAATCATCACCTCCCGTCTTAACCTAGCTTATACTACTCTTTCCCATAACTTCAAGCTGTGACTGATCAATTTTATCCCTCTGTAGTTACTGCAGCTCTGCACATCACCCTTATTCTTAAAGATAGGTGCCAAAACACTTTTTCTCCACTCCTCAGGCATCCTCTGACTTTCCAAAATTTCATTAAACAATCCAGTTAAAAATTCCACTGCCATTTCTCCTAAGCACCTCCATGCTTCCATTGGTGTCATCTGGGCCAACAGCCTTTCCATTCTTCATCCTCTTCATAGCTGTCCTTACTTCCTCCTTGCTAATCTGTTTCACTTCCTGATTCACTATCCCCACATCATCCAACCTTCTCTCTCTCTCATTCTCTTCATTCATCAGCCTCTCAAAATACTCTTTCCATCTACTCAACACACTCTCCTCTCTTGTGAGTACCTTTCCCTCACTATCCTTTATCACCCTTACTTGCTGCACATCTTTCCCAGCTCTGTCCCTCTGTCTAGCCAATTGGTACAGGTCCTTTTCTCCCTCTTTAGTGTCCAATCTCTCATACAACTCTCCATACGCCTTATCCTTAGCTTTTGCCACCTCTCTCTTTGCCATGCGCCTCATCTCCTTATACTCATGTCTACTTTCTTCATCTCTTTGACAATCCCACTTCTTCACCAGCCTCTTCCTCTGTATACTCTCCTGTACTTCCTCATTCCACCACCAGGTCTCCTTGTCCTCCTTCCTCTGTCCAGATGTCACACCAAGCACCTTTCTAGCAATCTCCCTTACTAGTTATGCTGTAGTTACCCAGCTATTCGGTAACTCTCCACTGCCTTCCAGTGCCTGTCTTAACTCTTCCCTAAACTCCACTTCACAATCACCCTTTTTTAACTTCCACCATTTAATCCTTGGCACTGCTTTCACACTCCTCCTCCTCTTCTTGATCACCAACGTCATCCTACAAACCACCATTCTATGCTGCTTAACTACACTTTCCCCTGCCACCACTTTACAGTCTCCAATCTCCTTCAGACTGGCCCTCCTACATAGGATATAATCCACCAGTGTGCATCTTCCTCCACTCTTGTACATCACCCTATGCTCCTCCCTCTGGAAAATAAAAACTGATGAAATAGAAAACAAGAGAAAACTGTGGTACAAGAATATAATGATATGATATTATTTTGTTAAACCATGGGAAAAGTTAGCATAAAGAAAAAATTAAGCCATAAAAATCAGAAATAAATAATGTAATAAAAAGTAGAATGGCAAGATTTTTATGAAGATTGGTAATAGATAAATTACCAGTAAAAGGGAATATGCCATATAGAAAGAAAAATTGTGGTGAAGAGGAAACTACTGAACGTGTTTTTGAAATGTAAGATAGTGATAAAGCTATGTGAAAATGTGTATACATTTTTTTGAAGATATTGAAAAAGTAGATAAGATAAATATGGACATGATTAAGTATTGGTATTATAAAAATAAAAGTAAAAATATGTTAAAAGAATTTAGAACAAATATTTATGCTATGTGGGTTATATGGAATGAAAGGATAAATGAAATTATGTTTAATAGAAAATGGATCTTGGCAATAATATTGAATACATTTAGCTGATGATTATGGAAAAAAAGGCGTGGGGGCTAATAATTATATAATTTTGATATAAAAATATATGCATGCATAGTAAAATGAGGATATATAAAATCATATTTTGTAAATAT
The DNA here is from genome assembly GCF_019279795.1 of Protopterus annectens. Classification (NCBI taxonomy): domain Eukaryota; kingdom Metazoa; phylum Chordata; order Ceratodontiformes; family Protopteridae; genus Protopterus; species Protopterus annectens. The sequence continues at coordinate 161,057,648 of NC_056726.1, read as the reverse complement.
GTAAATATAAATATTTTGCATATAATCTGTAAATACTGTTTTCTTTGTATAAATAAAGGGTCCCTACTCATTCAGATAGGTGACTTGAGATATTTTACATCCACCTGGGCTACCACTAGATGAGGCTTTGGTTTAACATCTCTTCTGAAGGATGGATTATAAATTCTTATCTCATATTACTCCATTTTTCTTCCATAGGCTTCCAACATCTTCTGTACTTCCTTTGAATTGTTGGAGTTCCTTACCCAGTTAATTCTCATATCTTGCTGTAGTCAATTTGTTTCCACAAAGCCACATAAAAGTGTTTAATTTCCTCAGAATACTCAGGAATAATACTAATATTCTCAGCCCTCACCTTTTAAATGGCATTGCTAATACATGACCCCACTTAGAACTATTTCTGAAAGTTTTTTTTATTTTTTTTTTATTTGCTAAACCAGCTAAGTGGACTAATGCTTGAAGATCATTTCCAGCTTTATTACAGGTCACATACATAGTGGGTAAGGATTACATGCATTGATAATTTAGAGTAGTCACTAAACATCATTTCTGGCAGATGAGAGGATATCAAAATGGATCATAGGATCATAGGAGATTACTAGACTAATGGCTTTGAGGCCCTTACAAGCTTAGCCAAGAGTTTATTCCCAGAAAAGAAACCACAATCATCACCTGTCACCCCTGTCAGTGAAGGACAACAGGTGGAACCCCTGGGTCATATTTGTGGTTGCCCATTCACTCATCAAGGTTGCACTCGAAGAGGGTCAGCAATGTACTTTGCTTGATGTGTATGGGGAGTCTATTCCAAAGGTGGGGCAGCCTCTGGGAGACAAACCTGTCTCTCCAGCAGGTTTTGTTAATGTCACATATTATATGTAAGCTTTTGATTGGGTACTATGCAAGGAGTTAGACTTATGGATATGGAGTATCTGTAGTGGATCAGGGTCTGAGATTGCCTTGTAGGTGAGACACAAGTCACCTCTGAGCAATCTGTATGATACAGAGTAGAGTGATAGTGATTTAAGCTTGTCCACATAGGACAGGTGTTGGAGGCTATGGATTCACTTTGTAAGGTATTTCTGGGGCCTTTCCATTTGGTGCAAGTGTTTGGAGAGGTACATTCCAAACAGGGAGTTGTACTCGATTATTGGCCTAATGAGGGAGGAGTACAGAGAGGTAATAATCTCCTTTTTCTGGATGCAATCCCTTTACTTATGAGATGAACCAAGTAAAAGGCTTTTGTGACCACTGCTGCTACATGCTGGTCAAATGTGAGATTGTTGTCAACTTGTGTACCCAGGTATCTCACCACAGGTTGTGTGCTTAGGGGGTTGCCGCTAATGTGGTAATCAGTAGGGGTCGTGTTTTTTCTGAGTGGTATGATAATACTTTTTTTGCATTTAACTTAAGGTCATGACTTTGGCACCAGTCATTTGTTGCTGTAAGACCCTCATGAAGTATGTTAACATCATTTGGGGAATCAATCACAGCACCCAACTTACAGTCATCTGCAAACTTGGTCAGCCACAGGCCTTTTGTCTTTGTCTGGACCTCTGAGAATGAGAAGTAGATGCCAAACAATAGGGGTTCCAGGACAGATCCCTGGGGAGCACCACTAATGACAGGTCTGCTACTGGAGGTAGTGGCACCTATTTTTACCTTGTGAGTCCTATCAGTGAGCCAGTTGACCATCCACCTGATGAGATAGGGATTTACACCAAGTTCTGTTAGTTTTTCAATGATGTCTGAGTGGGGGATTGTGTCAAAGGCTTTAGCCAAGTCAAGGTAAGCTATGTGTACTGACTTTCCCTCATCCAGTGCCTTAGTGACAGTCTCAGAAAAGTCAACCAGGTTCAACAGGCAAGATCTGCCCTTGACAAATCTGAACTGGATGGGGTCAAGTGCTTGGAGATTGCCTATGTCTTTGTTTATAAGGTCCATAATAATATGCTCCATAGCCTTGCAGATCAGAATTGTCAAGCTAATGGGGTGATAGGTACCAGGGTCAGTAGTGGCACCACCTTTGTGCAAATGGATGCCTGAAGAAAACCCACATGAATGTAGGGAGATCATGCAAAACCCACAGAATTTGTTCAGCTTTCTATAATACACTTCCCCCAATCCATTCCAACCTTTTTCTAGGGTTAAGCTTCTTTCTGTTCCCTATTTTGTGTGTACCTCTGAAACTTCTACTGCCTACAGTATATTTGAGTCAAACTGTTTCTGTTACTATTGTTTCCACTTTCAGCTAAGTGAATATTTTCTTTCTATCCATATCTCCGTCTTTCAGTGCAGCATACAAAACATGAAACACACAAACACTACACACTATTTCTAATGTGGGGGGCTTCACCCCCACACCTCCCAATGTGGGGGGCTGTGTCCCCCACACCCCCCCTACTTAAATATACCAACTCCAAAATCACACCACAGTGGATGAAATAGCAAAGCCGTGGAAACAGCCCACCGAATTCTTTCCTTGGGAAAGAATTTGATGTTCCGCAGCTTCAATATTGTCAGTCTTCGAGGTTTCCGGTTCGATGTTCTAACATTCGAAGTTATGACACTTTGATGTTATGTCATAGACCCATAGCCACTATGGGAGCAAGTCTGTTACTATGAACTTGCCTTGCACTTTGCTGTAGGGTCTTTCAGAAATGTCCAGGGACACATAATGATTGTGTCATAAGCTTAGTGCAGGACCCCCTGAGGGTGCAGAGCCCTATTGTCCTAAATCAGTCCAATTGGCCTACAACAAACCCTATTTCTGGAAATCTATCATTAATGGTTGTTTCCACACTGGTTTGTTTAAATTCTTAGCTCAGCTATATTATGATGACTGAGGCTTGTTTGGTGTCTTTGTAACAAGACACAGAGAGCTGATCATGTTGCTCATGTGGTGGAAACCCTAAAAGTAGCATTTTCACTGCAATTTAAATAGGGAATCTGGGAAGTAAGTTATTTCTTCTGCCCTTATTGTCATCTATTGATTTCTACAGTATTTAATGCTACTTAAACCAGTTTTGCCTACTTTTACTTAATTTTCCTTGTTGAGATTGAAGAATTATAATTATAAAGTCACCTGCTTGAATTCTGTATTTGATATGTTGCTTTGCTGTTTTAAATCTATGGCTTTCCTTCCATTTTTGTCATTTTTGTAGCATTTAAATAAATGTTGATAACTTATTTTATTACTTAACTGGTAATTGAAATGTTGTTGCACAATCACTTGACTGGATTAATTACCAATTGTTTCCCAATGCTTAAGCTGATGTTTTCCCTTCATTTCTGTTATTTATAACTTAGTACCCGATAAAACAAAGTTTTAGCCAGTGTGGAGGCAGTCAGAGAGATTGCTGTGACCATTCAGTGAGAGAATAAGCAGCCTGCTGTTTCTAGAAAGCTATCATTACTGGCTGGAGCCAAAAGCTGTTTAAAAGCTGTTTTACTGCTAGCAAGCCTAGTCAGAGCCATATGCATTACTCACTAAAGGCAGTACCCCTTTATGTAGGACCAAGTTAAGTTAGTGATATTTGCTTCTGCCTCAAAAGAGCCACTCTGCTAGTTAACTATTATACCACAGACATACTAAATCTTATAATACTGTTCAGATAAGTTGTATTTCCTCAAATTTCTGCAATTTAATGTAGCTCTGATAAATCTTCCTTCCCTAAATTTCTACACTCTTGGACTAAATGGAAGGTCAGTCAGGCTGTCTTCCTTCATCTACAAACCTCATAACACTAGGTATACTTAGGGAATATAGCAACTGCCTGAGGCAATGAACTACTACTTATCCCATCACAAACTGTGAAAGATGCACAGTACATGGAAAATAACATATGCTGAGGATGTATAAGAGCTAACATAAGTATGTTTTATGCACTTTAGCTACCTGTTCAGTGTTTCTCATCAGTACTGCACTGATTTTTATTTATTTGCTTAACAGTATTGCATTGCTTTTATTTATTTGCTTGACTGAATTATTCACTTCTCTGTGTCTGCATTTATATATCTGCTGACCTCTGGTTGAATTTTTGTTTCATGATCTTTGCTGAATTTTTTTTCTGTTCTAAGGCATTTCACACAGCACTTTAGCTTGGACTAACTGGCTTCACATAGGGTATCCTTTACAGCTCTCATGGGCAGCAAGGAGGAGTTTGTGTTGAACTCATTCTAGGGTGAAAACACTGGTCAAACAGCTTCTGTTTTATCTGATTGCCTCAAGGTGTGGCTTTAGAAGGGTCTTATATCTTAGTGGTATAAAAATATTCTTATCTTGCTAGAAGCTCCATTGTACCTGACTGAGAGTGTTTCTTAAACAATCTGCAGAGGTCCTCAACAAAAACATACCCAAACAAAGGAGACCTCCGAGGCAAAAACATATGAGATTTCCACAGCCCTCCCCACCACATACCATTCATAGTTCACATACAGAGCTGACATAAGTATCTTTTTTGCACTTTATCTAACTGTTAAGTGTTTCTTATCAGTACTGCATTTGCTTAACAGTAATGCACTGGTTTTATTTATTTGCTTAACAGTACTGCACTGTGTTTATTTACTTGCTTGACTAAATTATTTACTTTTCTGTGTCTGCATTTATATATTTGCTGACCTCTGATTGAATTTATGTTTTTGTCCCACCCAACTGCTGTTGTGCTCTTAAAGTTGGTGGCTTTTGTTGTTTCCTGCCCCTACTGTAAATTTGATCTGGGACAGTCCTTCCCTTCCCATCTCATTAGCTCACTCTACCTAATATAGAGATCATTTGGGAAGGCCAAACCCCTTAGTTCCTTAACCTTGAATTATCTTCTGTTCCTTTTATCCCCCTTTCCACTTTACTAACAAACAAACAAGAAAAAAACACAATCAGCTGCTTTTACTGTATTTGTGTTTCCTCCTCCTACTCTATTACTTCATCTTGCCATTTCTGCTACTTGCTGCTGATTGTTCTCTAAAGTGTCTAATTGCATCTTTTCTGTTGCATTTATTACTGCTTGGTTATAGCCTGTTTAAATTGTAAGTGTTATTCTAAGCCTCTTAGTTTTGGTTTAAGCATTTGGGCTTTAGGCCTACCCCTTAGCTCTCCCTGGCCTTTCTCCCTCAGATTCTGACAAATATGGATGGATAATTTCCTACTGTTTCTCCTACCAGTCTGGTTGATATGGACATCCTGACAGTGTAGCAACTGGTTCATGTACACAGACAACCATCTACTACTATCACCTTGGAACACAATTTGCGAGAGCTGCAATTAAATTAGGAACCTAGCGTCTATGCTCTCCCCTTCACAAGCCAGTATATCTAGCACTGAGAAGGTTGTCTATGCAATCACTACACCTCAAACACCACCCACACCTACACATCACAGACCCACATATGCACAGGTCCTTAACAAAATCATACCCAAAGGAGACCTCTGAGGCAAAAACATACACAATCTCCTAGCCCTCCTCACCACATACCATGCATAGTTCACATACCTGTGTTTCACAGCCACTAAGACTTAACCATAAACCCAACATATTAGTCATAGGAGACTCCATTGTGAGACACAAAGATGTGCATCTCACTAGGCTGGATAAGAAGAAAGTCACGGTTAGTTGTCTGTCAGGGGCCAGAATCCACCATATGACATACACACTCAAGTCTGTCAACAACAGGTACTGTTATGACTCTGCCATCATCCATGTTGGCGTGAATGACTTTAGATGTACCTCCCTGGACTATATGAAGAGAGACTTGATTGAACTCACTGAATATGTGTCCCAGGCGGGTATGTCCCTAGCCTTAAGCAACATTCTACTGTCACCCAGAATGATGCCTCTATACAAACAGAAAATGACTGACTTTAACAATCGACTTAGTTTCTGGTGTCATTCCTGGGGAATCCAGTACCTGACAGCCTGGGAAGATATGATCGACAGACCACAGTGCTTTGCCAGAGATGGCCTGCATCTGTCTCACTTGGACTTTAGGCTTCTGGCAAAGGCTGTTGCCTCCCCCATAGTGCCTTTTTTAGGAAAAGTGATAAGGTTAAAACTACCAATATAAACATTTCAGCAAAATGCAAATTAAAGGTCATGCTGCTAAATGCTAGGAGTCTAAACATGAAACTGCACTCATTGCAAGCATATTTAACCCTGGAAAATGCTGAGATCTGTGCAGTCACAGAAACGTGGTTCAGAGCTGCAGAGAGCACCCCAGCCTTGCCTGGTTACTCATCCTATCATACATTCAGATCCCAGTATGACGCACAGGAAGCACTCCACGTGCAGTTAACCATTGACAAGATCCCTATACAAATCATAGCTAGCTACTGGCCCCCAAATTTGACTCAAGATGTCCAATCTGCCTATCTAGATCTCTTCAAATCTATCAAGATTCAACCCTTTACCCTGATCAAGGGTGACTTTAACTACCCAAACATAGACTGGAAGAACTACTCATGCCAAAACACAAATGCACAGAAATTCCTCGATTTTCAATGCAAATGCCTTAGAACAGCTAGTTGATACCCCCACAAGAGGTGATAATATCTTGGACTTGGTATTAACCAACATGAGTAACCACTGCAGCATCCCTGCAGTATTATTCTCCCTGGTAAGAGCCAACCATAAAGGGGTCACTTTCAAAGTTTCCCCTAACTAGGATCAAACAAAAAACTTCTCTGAAGCTGATTACAGTCTCCTGAGGGATGGTATAAATAGCTTCACAGCCCCCTCCCTCTCTAGGAACTGGCACCAGTATCTAAAACTATAGCAAAGCACTATACAAGCATTTATATAGATGCATGGAATCGGGACTACGTGGCAGGACTAAATCATCATCTGCAAGGAAGAGTAAACTTGTCTGGTGGACATCTGCAATAAATAAACTCTATAGCAAAAGGAAAAAAAATGCTGTCCAGGACCAAAAAGGAGCAGGTGTCCAACTGGAAGTAATCTCTCCTTAGCCTGTACAAACAAATAAGAGCACTAGTGAAATCCCCCAAAGGAAACTTTGAGTCCAAATTGGCCACATCTACTAGAGACAATCATAAGGCCTTCTTCACATATGCCCGCAATCTCAAAAGAAGCACCCAGATCAGTTCATAACTGGTGGTCAAGGACACCACATATACAAATGCTGTAAATATAGCAAACTTGCTGGCTGACTGATTCAGCAAAAACTTCACTCCATCTGTCCCCATCAGTAAAGCAGGACATTCCCACCACCTGCCCCCTTCACCTTATACTCACGGAACAGTTCACCACTGCTCTCTCAAAGGCAAAAAATTACAGCCTCCATGGGGCCCAATAACATCCTTGACTGCATCCTACATGAACTCAGGCAGGAACTTGCAGCACTATTAGGTAAGCTATTCAACCAAAGCCTGAGTACCAACTTTGTCCAAGCTGAGTGGAGGACAGCCACAGTCATCCCTTTGCACAAGGATGGAACATCCACCAATCTGGGAAATTATAGACCCATCAGCCTAACTAACCTGATCTGCAAGGCCATGGAACAGATTATCATGGACCTCATTAACATGGATATTGGCAACCTCCAAACACTCAATACCACACAGTTTGGCTTCATCAAGGGGAGGTCATGTCTGTTAAATTTTGTCAACTTTTTTGAGACAGTCACCAAACCATGGATGAGGGGAAGATGGTGCACACTGCCTACCATGATCTGGCCAAAGTCTTCGGCACTATTCCCCACTCAGGCATAATAGATAAACTCTCTCAACTAAGCATCAATCCATATGCTACCAGATGGTAGCTAATTGTCTCACTGATAGAACCCACCTAGTCAAAACAGGGGAAGCCATCTCAAGCAGTAGACTCATAATGAGCGGCATACCCCAGGGTTTGGTTTTGGGGCCTCTGTTATATGGGATATACTTTTCTGAGGTGCAGGCCAAAACCAGTGAGCTATGGCTCACCAGATTTGCAGATGACTGCAAGCTGTGCGCTGTCATCAATTCCCCTAGTGATGTCGACATCACCCAAGAGGGTTTCACCTAAACAAATGACTAGTGCCAGAAACATGGCCTCAAGCTGAATACCAAAAAATGCATCATCATCCCCTTTGAGGAGAGTGACGTCCCCACAAATTATTACATTAATAACAATGTCCTAAGCACGCAATCATTTGTAAGGGACTTGAGCACCCTGATCGATAGCAACCTGACTGTTGACCACCATGTTGCTTCCATTGTACAGAAATCTTTCTACATGGCCCACCTCATAAGTAAGGGTATCTCATCAAGGGACAAGGAGATCATAACATCCCTGTATTCTTCCCTTATAAGGCCTATCATTGAGTACAATGCCCTGTTCAGCATGTACCTCACAAAGCACATGCAGCAGCTGGAGAGACCATAGAGGTTCCTCACCAAGAGAATCCAGGGCCTCAGAAACCTACCATACACATTTAGGCTAAAATCCCTATCTCTCTACTCAGTTTCATACAGACTCCTCAGAGGTGACCTCTGTCTGCCATACAAGGTGATCTCAGACCCCGCATTGATGGGACTGCTGCATATCCAAATGTCAAGCTCCACTCAAGTAACCTGCACATGTGGCCTCAACCTGGTCTGTGACATCAATAGAACTTGTTGGCTGGATACATTTGTGTCCCAGAGATTCCCCCATCTGTGGAATAGACTCCCTCTCCACGTCAAGCAGAGTACCTCTTTACCCCTTTTAAGTGCAACCTGGATAACTGGATGGGGAACAGAAAATACATCCCTGGAATCCCCCCTGTGCCCCTGCTGGACAGGGGCATTGGGTGCTGACTTGTCTAAACATGGACTAAGCTCTTTACTAGGCTTATAAGGGGCTCAGGACCAATAGCACAGTAACTTCTTATGATCCTATGAACCTAAGCCTCCAAGGTCTAACAAGATCAGGTCTCAGTGGAGAATAAATACCACAACACATACTAATAAATTCACAGTTGAGAATCACCAGAAAAAAATCAACATAAACCGAGTACGCTTAAACCCCATGATAACAATAATGCACTTCATAGTAAGACTTATAGACTCAACCATCATAAGGCTGCACAAAAACAGAATGACAGTGTGTAGTATTTATGGGGTCAAGACCTCCAATGTCTCAAGGGCCCTAAAGACCTTTTAGATGAACAAATATGACCACAACATGGTGATGGTCCATGTGGCTGTAAATCCCCTGGCATGCAAAAACCAAAATGAAATGCAGAACAACATGTCTGAGCTTTCCATGCATGGTACAAGCACAGGAAATACCGTGGTATTGAGCAGAATCCTAACTTCACCATGATTGATACCGAGGTACAAGAAAAAGATAAATGATTTTAACATTTGGCTTACAAATTAGTGTCATTCCAGGGGTGTCCAGTATATGTCATAATAGGAGGAACTGCTGCACAACCCATCTTGCTTTGTCAAGAACAGTTTTCACCTCTCATTCCAATACTTCTACATCTGGGCTAGAGCCTTTATTGCCCCCATAATGACTTTTTAGGCAGAGATCAGCTAACGGACCTTCAGTGTTTCAGTGTTTCAATGTAGGGTACTAGCAATTTAATAACCAGTTTTGAGGCTATTCAAAAATGTCCTAATAATTAAACCTGATTCAAAAATGTAAAAACTGAGCCATGATAAATAGTTTTCTTGCACTGAGTCATATTTTTACTTGTTCTAATTTTAAGGGGTAAACTTTTCCAAACCATTTCTGCCTTTTGGTGAAAGAAATCATCCTAGCTTTATGAACTAATTTGTAGAATATCATCCAATAAACCATTACTCATGATGCCATCATTATGGCTACTGAAAGTAATTCCTAGCATTGTACAAAAAGCCTAATTTTATAGCATGTATAGAGCATTAACATGCCACCAGGTGGATTTGTAATCAAGTAAATATAAATACTGAACTTTAGTCTGTCTAAATAAGTGTATTGATTTAAGCTCCAAATATACCTTAATGACTTTTGAATGTGTTACAATCTCTTTAACTGAAAGGTATTATAAACGCATAGGGGGAAATTTAATAAAGCCTACATGGTCTAATTTTCCATGTAGGCATCATGCCATGCTGCTTACATGAAAGTAAGTAGGTTGTAGATTCAGTAAACACAACTGGGTCATGCACATGTACGCGCTAACATGCAAATCACTTCATAAGTATGTAAATTCCTTGCAAATGAGTCAGGGAAAGTGATCCAGTAAGCAGATAGGTGGCTCTGCAGATTCCAAATCAGTGCCTGTAGTGTACATGCAAAATTTCCATGTACAGGAATATAGACAGAAAAAAGGGGCTGTACAAATGTAGGTAGATGGACAGAAATGACATAGCACATAGAAATATGAGTGAAACTATCCACTGTGTGTCTGAAAAAGTAAGAGAAATTAGTTAAAATAATGTTTTGTTCTTAATAATCTGTGCATGTTTGTGCAGCACACCACAGACCACAAACATGCCTCATTAGGAAAAAAAAATTGGAAAAACAAAAGTGATATTATGTGACAAAAATGTATTACAGAACCCTGCACAGAGTATCTGCGATGGTGTATTGATGCTGTTGCTAACGTGGTAGGGCTTTGAACCATGTTGTTTCCATGGTCTGAGCATGGATCCCTATGCAAATGAGGTGTAGTTATTGAATAGCACAAATGGGTATCTTTGTGCACATATCTCCTCCGTGTAGCCACAGAACCATGTTGGCATCCACAGAAGAGGTAGCTGACATCAAGGAACAGTGTGTCCAATAGCTTCTAAACTCATTTGAGCTTATCTGCACCTGTTTGCGTGCCTGCCATCATGTTGAGCATGGAAGTCTGGGGTGTGTGTGTACACTAGATGCTAAGCTTTGTTTACCTATGGGGTGCATGTTTCCATGTGTTTGCATGGCGTGCTGCTATGCTGAGCCTGGAAGTATGGGGGGTATGTACACTAAGTGCTATGGTCTGTTTACCTATGGAGCATGCATTTGCACAGCACCCCACAGTCCTGAGTGTATCTAAAAGGCAATGACATGTTAATTAGGTTTGACCCCTGCTTAACTTAACCTTGGGCCATTAAATGATGTTAATGATATACTAGGAAGGTAGAATGTATCATAGGTAGCCAATCACACAGTCACCAAATACAGCAGAGCACTATAAAGTATGCAAACACCCTACAATCTGATTTTCCCCCATACTCTGCACCATTGGAGTACAGACTTGGGAATTTTAACTGAAAGAATGGTAGGGGTGCTGCAGGTCTCCTACATCTGTATGTGTTAGATGCTGAAGTTAATGCTGCTGCTACTGCTGACAATACGCCTCGGTAGAGAAGGAGAAGAGTGCGCAAGCCCAGGTAACCACAGTCACACTCACAGGAGGACTCAGAGGAGGAACACCCTGATGATGTCCTTGTAGGCAGATGTAGACATGCCTAGTATGCCCTGGCTCTGGCTAAGAGAGAACACATAGCACATGCACTGACAATTTAAGACCCTAGGGACTGATACCTTACTCTAACTCACATACATATATTAAAAGTGATGTCAAACAACCCGCACAACCTGTACCTAACCATGTATTGACTGTGTACTGCGTGCATCAGACAGAGTTAGCCCAGAATTACAGTTCTGTCAACTATTGCATTTGCAAGGTAAGTCACTCTCCTATACACCACTTCTAAGGAGTACTATAATATGGTATTGTATGTATGGAGCTGCTGCATGTATGCAAGGGAATACAGTGGGCTATTTGGAGAGATGTAACATCCACATGGGACTACAGATGCCCAGTCCAATAATATGTGTTCCATAATATTCACTAGGCCTCATGGTTGTAATATTCACTACAGCAGTCAAGGGAGATGTCAAACAGTGGGGTCACATGACACTTGCACTACTGTCTATGCCAGCAGATCATGTGCTGTTCTTCCCTAACCCCCAACACATCAATATTCCCATACAAATGCTGTAACAGTAAGTCAGTAATGGTATATCAGCAGACCAGGCAATCTCAGGGCTGTGACATAGAACCCGATCACACAGTGTATATCTCACATAACGCAGAAATAATAATGTACATATATGTATACTGTTGATTATGTGATGGACGTATCTGTGTCTGGCAGCCTGTGTGGCTCATTGGGCTAGGGATGTTAGTGTGGGTAATGGTGTTGATGGTTCAACTCTGGAAGTATGCACAGCTTTTGCATGTGAGGAATTAGTATGCTTATGTTTCCACGGACTGTCATACCTCTCGATCTGTTAGTGCAAGAAATCTGGACAAAGCCAGAAAGAATGGGGGGACAAACGCCCCAAAATAGAGAGAGACAGTACAGATTGTTCTGATTAACCTAGAAAGTTGCTAGTATGACATTAAGTTGCATTATTACAGAATATCTGCAGGATATAAAGTCCAACACTCAAATGTTTGTCTGTAGTTAGTATTATTCAGTGACTTCAATATACAATAATTTACCAGAACACCACAAATGTATGAGGAACAGACCAGAAATAGTGTAAGACGAGTAGTACTGCAGAAACAGGTGCAGCTGGCAATGTCTGCAACACACAAAATCCCGGACTGGAGTACAGATAGGTCTGGCCTGGAGTCATCTTGTAAGTACTGACAGTACCACTGGATATGTTTCTACACTTAATTAAAATGAGCACAATTCTGTTGCCTTGTCATCAAAATAACCTAAAATATGTAAATGCATCTGTACATATAGACATATAGGTATACATATCCATCTATCCCCATCTCTCTCTCACATGATTATAGTAAACACTCACATATTATTCCCCTTCATAAAGGTGGCAATTCAAATGATTACTCTAACTACAGGCCAATAGCTCTATTATCTCCTTTAGCTAAAATAATGGAAAAATGCATTCACCGACAACTACTACATCATTTATCTCAACATAACATTATAGCAAACTGCCAACATGGCTTTAGGCCATCACACAGTACCACAACTGCCCTACTATCTTTTATAGATACCATCAATAGAAACCGCAATAACAATAACCTCTCACCTGCTCTCTTTACTGACATCTCAAAAGCTTTTGACATAGTCAACCATGCCCTTCTCATCAACATTCTAAAATCCCTTTCCTTTGACTGTCAGACTATTAAATGGTGCAGGTCCTACCTTAGCAATAGGCAACAAGCAGTTCTCTGGCAAAACAACATATCATCCCTTCAGCCAGTTACCCTCGGAGTCCCTCAAGGCTCTATTCTAGGACCAATTCTCTTTTCACTATTTATCAATGACCTCCACATAGCAATCCCTCAAGCCACCTGCATACACTACGCAGATGATTCTACTCTAATATGCACAGCAAACTCCCCTTCAGAACTACATTCTCTAACCCAGAATGTATTTAACATAGTAGAAACATGGTTTACAAGTAGATGTCTCCTACTCAATGCTAAAAAAACTAAGCTCCTTCTCTTTACACCCACCAACAAATCCTCGCCCATAGATTTCTCAGTTTTTTCCAATAATGACACTATTATACTTCCTGACACAACCACTAAACTTTTAGGAATAACTATTGACAATAACCTTACTTTTGACAGCCATATAAATAACACTATCAAAACTGTCAACAGAAAAATAGGCTCCTTATATAGGATCAAACCTTTCTGTTTCAAGGATGTGTTCAAGCCTGCTAGACAGATGTCTCCCACAAGCATGTAGCACTAACATCACACAGGTTAATGTCCTTACAGTGAGTCATCCATCTACTATGCTTCCTACAGATAGGCAGCATATGCACTCCAGCAGGGTCACACCTTACCATGTATGCAGGCACAGATCACCTCTGAGTAGTCTATATGCCACAGACAGCAATGACACTTATTGCAGATGATCAGCAGTGAGCATATACTGAAGATGTGACGTGATCTTCTGAGGGACCATACTGTTGTGTGCAATTGCCAGTACAGCTTGGAAAGGTACATAAGCAAATGACCATTGCACTCAGATATTGGCATGCTGAAGAAAGAGTATGTAGAGGTTATGAGTATGTCACCTACTGGTGACTGTGGCCTCAGCTATGCTATATGATTCCTACCATACCACTCTAGAGACATGGTGATCTGAAGCACATTAGGTATAAACCTGTGTGGACAGGTGTGTGTGCCCACATTTCACCCCTGAATATGTACATCACATGTTGGGACTGATGTACTACTAACCAGAGACAATATTGTAGTGTCCACACACCACACACACTTGAGCCATTACACATGAATGTATGGACACACAGTACTGTACCCTTTGACGGTCACTGTTCATTAGGATGTGGGGATGTATTCACTGTAATATCACCTATACTGACAGGTTTTGGGTGTAAATCTCAGACTGTCACTACTATACTGAATGTGGCAGTCAGCACACCTATCATTGCGTGCAATGGCACCTTTGCCATGTCATCACAGAGGCATATCGTACAACTGTAGCAGCTACACAAGTGCCATGGTACACCAATACACAGTGTAGATAACATGTCCTATGGAGTCCGTGTCACAACTGTACACATGTAGTTCATTTCCTAAATGCTTTGAAGGGGATGTGCATGTCCCCATGCAGAGTGTTGTCAGATCCCACTGTGTAAATACCACAAAATATCCAAACCATAAAACAAAAACAGGAAGTGCTCCAGAGACTTCTTCAGAAGAAGTCTCTTATTCTTGGTTTATTTGGAGCACTTTTTAGATCCCACTGTGTACCTTCCACATGGCCATGACAGGAGTAACACATGCCTCACATATTCTACACACCCACAACATCAACATGGCATAAATAGTACATACTAGGGAGACTGCTATGTAACATAGATAGTACACCCTACATGAAACAGGCCACCCATGCATGTAAAGCATGCATCTGCTGTGACACACATCATGTGCAGGTTACACAATGGGTTGCAGAACATTACAAGCAGATAAGTGATGTCAGCCAACTGTCTGAACCGGATACAGGATATTTGTAGATGGGTCAACTCCATCACCACAACTTGTAGATGTGCAAGTTCTGAAAACCCAGGTGACATGTATCAAGGGTACCTTATCACAGATTATAAATGCATGAGTACACTGACTGCCACAATTGTCCTTGTTAGACTGTTATAAACATACAAACCTATGGAGCTATGCACGTTTACTGCTGTACCTTGCTGATGTCATATATCTGCTATGCTGCCATGTCATCATGGGCAGCTTTATTATCACCATGTGTTCATAGGTTATCCTCTCAGACTCTTGGAACAGAAACATACAAAGGTCTGTGACACACCTGTCATAGTTTAACAATACTGCCAACACATCATACAACATAAGGTACTCAAATGTATGTTGCATACTCATGTATCTGATGGTGGCCACTACAAGTGGCATGGCAAAACAATACTGCATTACACAAGTACAGTATAGTCACCCTGTGCATCAGACACATAGCGTCATTTCCCTACATTGAAGGGAAGGATGACAGGGATGTGGGACAGGTATCATCACTTGCATAGGGTGTTGTGTGAGGGTGCTGGATACCTAGGCTGGCCCAAATGGTTGACAGCATGTGTGTGAGTCAGGAAGGGGAGCAGGATGCATGGTCCATGGAGAGGTGCCGTGTGTGTCTGTAGGTGACCTGCATGTGACAGTGGTGTGTGGGTGTGTGGGTATACACAGTCAAGCTCAGTGCTAGCTCTACATATGCATATGTTGGACAGCTCTGGACCATACATGGTAGAGTTGACAGTTCACCATCTCAGGCCCTGAACATGGGAACTGGCACTGCGAAGAGTTGCATTGACACCACTATGCCCAAGGTCAGATGTGATGCTAGTACGTGACTGCTGTATCCTGTGACCATGTTGCCCACAGGACCCCCCAAGACCATGACCCCATGGCCTGCCATATCGTGATGTGGACAGCACACTCCCCTCTGTAGACCTGGATGTACTGTCACTATGGAAGTGTGACTGTGCATGGCCATGTGGACTCTAAGTAGATGTTGTTGTGGACTTATGTCCATGGGTCCGACATCCAACTTCAACCAGGCATTCTAGCACAGACAATGTGCAGTCCAAGACAGACACTGTCTCAGTCCACCATCTGTCCAATGCATCAGTGAACCGATCTAGGGTGTCCTCAATGCGGTGGAGGCAGTCACAGATGTCAGACTGTGCTGCATCCATAACCTTAAGCATAAGTCTTGTGTTTTGTTCAGAACATGCCTGTGCCTCCATGATGGCCCAAAACATGTTCTGAGTGACCCAGGATGTGACACCTGCAACAGGTGGTGGATGGACAGCAGTCCTACTACAAGCACCCCTGTCAATCCGGCTGTATGGAACCTTGCCAGATCTCTGGCTATAGCCATTGTCTACATTCACTGGAGCCATAATTGCCACACTTTACTGTGCAATGTCTCCCCCCTCTGACTGTCCAAAATCTGTGGCCTTTAGGGACTGGGTATGTGTGGGCATACTGACTGTGTACAGTGACAATGGGGCAGAAGAGGGATGTCAACCTGTGGGACAAATTCAGCCCTTGACAACTCCACCTGTGCCTCACTGTAGCCACCACCATCATCAGATTCTGAAGAGAAACTGACATCAGGTTGTGTGGGGGAGAGACTCCACCCCGGTCACCTGTGAAAACCAGGACAAAAGAAGTACATTACTACCTACACTATTATGTATGGAAAATCCACCAAAAGTCATAATAATGAGGATCAACAACTGCATTACCAATCACACATCTTCTCATCTCCGCTTTCACGCACAACACACTTCCTCACAACAAAATACATATTCAACTCAAGGCCAGTATAACAAGCACACCAGGTAAATCAAGTGAAACTTGATCAGTACAATTGACCTTTTAGTTATTCAATATGACACTATACTTGATAAAACAACACATAAAACCCAGTACACCTATCTTAACAAATATATACAAATATAGGTTTCAATGCCTAAGGAATGTGCCATCAACCTTTTGGGTTTTAAAAGGCATGTTTGATTAACTGCTTCATGTAAACCTGGAGGATTATTTGCTCTTAACTATAACTGCAAAAGTGTTTTTGTTTATTCAGCTACACTCCTGTGATTACCCACTCTAAGAACCTTAGGAAAATGTTCCAGAATGGAACATACAAACATTCTACTCTGGTTACACATAAACTTAAGTGTACATAGGACATTATTCTGGCCCTTAATATTACTGTATATATATATATATATATATATATATATATATATATATATATATATGTATGTATATATATATATATATATATATATATATGTATATAGCTATACATATATATATATATATATATATATATATATATATATATATATATATATATATATATATATTCCATAACAAAACAGTATCAAGCTTACCAGGAGCAGGACCACGGCCTTGGACAACAGCTGCTGGACCTGTAAAAAGTTGAGGGTGATGTACTGTCAGTACCACTGCATGTTGCAGCACAAGGTAATACATGCATATATCTCACTTGTACAGTAGCTACTGTGTTACTTGATGTATTGCTGACATTCTGTGCATGAGTGTACAACTGAGCTTAAATTCCCCAAAGCAGATAGACCTGACACCCACATAAACATATGTACAGCCTGACACAATGACTGCTACAGTATTACAATGGTGATCACAGTAAGCTTACCTGTATGCTCCTCTGCTGTGGACACTGTGGCACCAACCTCCATGACGTATGGTGTGATGAATGCCTGGGAGCTGTGTGTTCTTAGGTTAGCCAGGAATTCCACAGTGGCCGAGAGTGGTTGTTCTACTGCAGGCCTCCCACTAGTCACAGTAAGATCTCTGGCTGCATCAGCTGCCCTTCTTTGTGCAGAATTCACAATATCTGTTGTGCTGTGTCGAACCTGCTCATATGTCCTTTCCTGGTGGCCACTGGCATTCACATCCCAGAAAATGTCTGCCCAAAATGCAGCCCACTGTTCCCTGAAAGCCAGGATGTGATGATGCTGCCTTAGTCCCTCAAGTATTATTTCATTCTCTGCATCTGAGAAGGGGCATAGCATCTACGGAACATTATTCCTGAAAGACAACACAAGGGGAACAAATTACAGGATCAGATACATGGACATCCTCTATGCAGAGATACAGCAAGAACAAAATGGCCAGCACTATCCACTGGTTGCTCACACATGTCATATCCCACAGTGTGACAACATACTATGTGTGTGGATACAATCGAGATAGTATCAATACTGAGGTATTTCCCTGTGTGCCATGAGGGAGTCTGCTGTATGATCATACACCCAGCACTGTAGTCTACCGTGGTGTGTCCCTTAATGCCAACCACCCAATAATATGTCATAAGACCAGTGTCAGGCAAATAGCAATGTGCTATTACAACCACTATAAAGGGACATTCTAACACCAGTTTGCCACAATGACAATAGACAATGCACTCTTGAAGTATTGTATGTCCCCTGCAGGTGTAAGACAGCAGGATATCAATGACATGTGATTACCACAGGTCTAAGACAGGCTTACTGCTGTAATCCCTAGTCCCCATACCTCTATCCTCCCATCTGTATCCTGTTACACCAAAAAACAGTTACATAACTGGTAAAGTGCAGTACTCCTCTGTCGAAATGTGCTACTAGTAATGTTAAGTAAAGGCATGCTCTGTGTGAGGAAAGTCTCATACAGAATGTTTCCCCATAGCCAGCTGCTTGCATTTTTAACATGCTTCTCATTAGCAGGTAATAGCCTCTAAACCAATCTGTGGCTCTGATATGCTAATTCCAGCCAAAACAGCTGAATTGCACTATTAGCCAATGACATGCAACCACTGTGCAATATAGAAGGACTTCAAGTAGAACTGGCCCCATTTCTTAGCTGCTGAGATGGACATTGCTGGGGTGAGGAGAATACATCATCATAGACGGTAGGTCTGTAGCAGAAAGTTTTACATACAGCTGTGTGTATCACAGGCTGCAGCTGCTGCTGCAGGTAATAGACATAGGCAGAGTGTGTGAACACTTTGGAGGACAGCAAGCTGTAGATGTGCATGTGTCAGCTGTGTCAGCTTTTTTGCAGAGGCAAAGCCAGGGCAACGGTACCCTTTACACTGCAATTAAGGCATGTGTTTAAGGTATGTAAGTTAAGCAACTGTGTCAATAACACAGTACTAGACTGTGACTTCCAGCACTGAAAAGCAGTTATTTAATTTGCAATGATTTGTGTGTTTAATGAGTGCATCAGTCATTCATTAATTGCTGTCTTCACAATAATGTAGTTGAAATGCAGCACACTGGATTTGAATCCAGGACTGTGTGTGGCAAAATGTACTGTATGCAAGGCATTTAACAGACCAAGCTACTGGGTCACTGCTACAGCAGGTATATTTGCAAGATATATGTGCACACCTACAGGCTGTGACAAGCATTTTTTACATCCATCAGTATGTGCATGGCTTTATATGGATGTATTTCTGCACCAGAGTCCCAGTTGAAAATGCTGGTGAACATTTTGTATTGTTATTGCTTTGAAATATCTGTGAAGTGCACACACAATATCTGCCCATGGAGTGGGCTATCTCACCCATATACCTTTATTACCTGAAGTAGGAGGAACAGAGAGAATTATGTGACCGATACTAGCCTGAAGACAGCCTTGGACAGTACTATGAGTTAAGCAATACAGTTTTCAGGCCAGTAGTTTTGCATTTGACAGCTATTACAGTATTACACTTGACTGCAGCAACCTTACCATACACAAACAATGTATACAGCTCTACTGCCATGGTTAGGACAACACAATCCTGCTGGACACCATTTTGCTTACTGTTATTGGTACTGTTTATTGTTTATTGAACTTCAGTTGTTATTGTTCATGTATTGCACTACAGCTCTAATTGCCCTTTTATTGCACTACAGTTCTTACTTTCCCAATTATTGCACTAAGGTTTTTCTTGTGTATACTTTATCGCAGTAAATGCTTTAGTTTTTCTTGCTTATTGCACTACAATTGGCATACTACATCAGTACTTACTACATTCACAGCTCAACCTTGTCAGGTGCCCTGCATGAGACTTGACATTGTAAGCCCTCTCAGCTGGAGCTGTTGGGAGAGAAGCACACCATTATGAATACTAGTTTTGCAGACATTCATCTTGCATATTGGTAAAACAGAGGAAAAATTACTTACATATTTGTAGGGCATTCCCTGCTCTAGCCTCTTGGTCCCAAGTGTCCAAGGTTCCCTTCTTTCTCCTTTTCAAGTCATCATAATGGTGATGATACTGCTCACCTGTGTGGGGGATACTAGTAACACTGGTGAGTTAGGCATCTGCCTTAAACTCCCTGCCCTGGAATCCAACCTGCATCAGCCAAGGCTAATGGTTTTTAACAAGGAGCAAAATGATGGACTCGTGGAGAAACAAGAAATAGTAAACCAAAAACTCCAGTGAACACAGGACACCAGTAAAGGCAATCCAAATGTACTCTGAAAAAACAATCCCAGCAGTAACCAAACAATAGTTTAATCCGCAGACAAGAAAAACAACAATAAAGGCACACCAAAGCAAAGATTTAGTGCTTTAGTCTCCTTACAGGAAAATTAATCAGAATCACAATAGTGCAGACTACCCTGCTCTTAAATAATTAATGCAACATTCTCATTGGTTAAATTTCATTAAAAAAATAACTATTTAATTGACACACTCAATCAAAATTCCTTTAAACCCCCTCCTTTTTTGCAACAATGAACACATCTAACATGAAATTACATAAATATATATATATATATATATATATATATATATATATATATATATATATATATAAATGAACATAGGTACAAAGAAGGTAGTAAAAAAGGAAACAAATGCATTGTATAGGCATGCATTGAAATGTACCTTAGCAGATTTTAAATTTTGGGTACTGGAATTAGTAAAACCAAATGACAGAGGGGGAGACTGGGAAGCTAGGTTAGAATACAGGGAACTGATCTGGGAGTTACATTTAGATGCCTGTGTTCCCCCAGGGTTGAACGATCATACCTCCCTAGCCCCAGCCCTGAAGTTAAGAGCTAATAATTTAAAATAATACAGTTTAATATAATTCAAAAAACACTATGCAGTACTTTTCCATTTTATCATGTTTTTTAATTTTTATGTAATTTCATGTTGATGTTGGATGTGTCCATTGTTGCAAAAGGGTGGGTTAAAGGAATTTTGATAGAGTGTGTCAATGGCAGGGCTAATTTTTTAATGACATTTTTTAGTGAAATTTAACCAATGAGAATGTTGCATTAATTATTTAAGAACAGCGTAGTCTGCACTATTGTGATTCTGATGAAGTTTCCAGTAAGGAGACAAAAGAGCTAAATCCTTGCTTTGGTGTGCCTTTATTGTTATTTGTCTTGCCTGTGGATTAGACTATCGTTTTGTTACTGCTGGGACTATTTTTTTGGAGCACATTTGGACTGCCTTTATTGGTGCCCTGTGTTTACTGGATTTTTTGTTTTTTAACAAGGAGCCCAATCATGACCCTGGACTCCTGAATACCCCACCTCTGCACCCAAAAGCACATACCTTCATCAACACCACTAGCCATACCAACAGTTGATTGAACTCCAATGAATGATGCATAATTCCCACCTATTGGGCTTAATATAGGCTGTTTTCCAGCCCTTACACATCATTCAGCAACATTCAAAAAGGTGTTGCATTGCTTAGCAGAAAGCAAATCAGCTATGTGAAGCCAAGCAGTGCAAAATCACACAGAACCATGTTTTTTAGCGAGGCTTAGCACCGTGCAAAGATTGGTTGCCATTAGTATGTTTATGCAATGCTTAGCATGAATGAGTAGTGTTTAGCAAAGTGCAGCAGTGCCAAAATGCACAATAGTTTAATAAAATTAAAGAAAAATATTACATTCATTTACAGACATATTCTGCCTGTTATGAACTGGAACCCAGGACCTACTACACATAAGATCATAACTCTATCCATGCAGCTAGTTGGATGTTATAAAAATGAATATACCTTCACATATACTACTAGGTTACATGTTAGCATTACTGTGCACCATGCCACACCACACAAACATGCTTAAACATGTCTTTAAATAAATAATTAATTACATCCAGTTTCTATTTTTAGATATCTGATAGTTGTCAGGCATGTATGTATACGTTCAGCTCAGTTCTGTTGCCTTCCATGCCGTCCAAATGGCAATTGAAAAAAAAAAAGATTTAATTATGATAATTAATTACATCCAGTTTCTGATTTTAGATGTCTAGCAGGTGTTATCTATCTATATGTAAGCACAGTTTGGCACTGCTGTCCTCCATGCAAACATGCAGTTAAAAAAAAATATATATATATAAAACATCATAAAAATGACATATTATACATTTGACATACTTCACAACATTGCAACAGTGGTAGGGAGCATTACAGGGAGCCTCACACTCATCTACAGCCACAGTTAGCCACTACACCTCTTCCTACATTGATTCAATATCCATGTTACTTGGCAGCAAGTCATCATTAATATGCATGGCATACTGCCAAGTGGGAACCATGGCCGTGTACACAAATACATTCCATGTAGGCTCTACACTGTGCCTACATGGATTTTATTAAATCCTGAGGATAGATTACTACAATATTCAATAATAGATCTTACAACAAACTTGTATAATGGAACCAGGTCCTCTGTACTTTTTTTTTTTACCTCTGCATCCCTACTTATGAAACACTTCTTAATAATACTAGATAGACATCCATCAGAGTTTAGCCCATAATCAGTAACACCCAACTCCTTAATATCAATTGCATTTATTAATGGACCAATTAAAGCAAATAGATATGCATTTTTTTTTTGCCAAAGTGCAAAATAAAACATTTTTTTAACATTAAACTGCATGCCTGCTAAACTAATCCAAAGATGTAAAGCATCCAGAAACTGCAGTAAGAATCTTTGAGAATGGAAATTACTAACATTTCTTCTTATGTTTATGTCATCTGGCAAGTTACCATATGCTACATCACCCAAAATGGGGAACTGTGCCAGAAAAATACAAAACAGAAATGTTCCCTGGATTAATACATGTGGGGCTCCCCTGACAACATCCCTTGGTTTAGAGAAGCTATTTATTTTTACAACAACCCTCCTGTAAACCAGTTCTGAACCCATCATTTTACATAATGATTAATATTTAAGTCACTCATACATTTCAAAATCCGATTATCGGTGATGGACTCAAATGCTCTAGCAAAGTACAGGTCACCCACATCAACATAAAAACCTTTATTCAATAAAAAAATATTTTAATAGAAACTTATCAAGCTAGAATGGCCAGATACAAATCCATGTTGGTAAATATGGTTAATAAAACATAGTTCTTGTACATATTAAGTGATTATTTTGTTTTCTAAAGACAGATAAAATGCAAGTTAAACTAATCAGCCTAAAGTCCTCTACCAGGCAACCCATTTCATGATTTAAGGACAGGAATCACTATCGCCCTCTTTCATTTCTCTGGATACTAACCCTGGAACAAAAACTCCTGAAAAAAATAGTCTGGGATTCAATAAAGCTTACACAGAGCAAGTCTCCATGTCTGAACAGTATAGCCACTACAGCGCGTAATATGGCTGCCCAGCGATCCAGTAAACAAGGCTAGGGGCATGCACAAGCCTCCCAGCACTATGCTGACACGGATCCAATGGAATAATGCTAATCACCTCATTTGTTTGTAAAAACCATGCAAATGAGGTGAATTAGTGATTCAGTAAACAGACAGGCATCTGTGTCAGAGCCGTGTCCACTGCAGAAATGTATTTGGTTACTAACTATGTACATTTCTGCAAAAATCAAAATGGGAGCATGACAGCTCAAGGTATAGCATATATTATGAGTATTAGGCATGCCAATGGCCAAAAATATGGTAATTGGCATGGAAAACTGTTTCAAATTTATAAAAATCAAAGTTTTTTTTCTGTCCAATTTCAGCCATTTAAGCATAGCGCATGGGTACATAAACGAGATCGTGCAGAAAATAAAAAAATGTAAAAAGCAATTTTATGTGAAGGATGAATTTTGCCATTATAGTGGGTAACATGCAGAACAAAAACAATAACAGATAACAGTAGTAGCTGAGGACATAGGCTTCAGAATAGTGTGATAACAAGAGACTAAGGCAGTGGGCTATGCAAATGAGATAAAGTTATTGAATAGCAAAATGAGAGACTGTTGCCCACATGCACCTAACCATGTAGGAGCTTTAATGCAGTGGTGTAAGCAGGAGAAGCAGCTGACATGAAAAGGGGTGTGTCATACTTGGTGTAAGCACATTGGAGCTCTGTGGCTCCTATTTGCGCTCATCTAAGCACAGTTAAGCAAGGGGGTGTATCTGAGGCTGCTTAGCTGTACTTACCTATGTCAAGAAATGAGGAGCGTGTTTCTGTCCAGGGGAGGGCCTTTTCTGCTGAGCAATGTTTACACTTGCTAAAATAGTTTGCGTGGCACATCACGAAGCTTAAACAGAACGAAAAAAAAATGAAAAAAAGGAAATAGCAGAAGTGTTTACATTTGAGCAGCTGGTTTGCATGGCGTGCTGCAGGGCTTAGAAGGGGTGGAAATGGGAAGAAAAAAAAGACAAAAAATAGCAGAATAAAGGCACTCAAGTACAAATAATATAGCTGGCAGGTGAAATGTATCATAGTCAGTCAATCACACAGGCAGCATTTGCAGCACAGCAGTATAAAGTATGCAAACACCTTTCAGTCAGTGTTTTTCCCAAAACCTGGCACCATTGGTGTAAACAGTTGGGAATTTTAAATGACAAAATGTTAGGGGCAGCTGTCACTTTGATACATTAGTATGTGCTAGAGATTGAGGGTGGTGATGAGGATAATGCTGACAACCGTCCCAGACTTAGGAGGAGGAGAAGAGTGTTGAGCCCCAGGGTAACCTACCAGAGGCTACATGATCAGGAGATACTAGAGTGATACAGGATGGACAGGGACTTACTTCAGCAACTCACCAAGCTGTGCCGGCCTTGCCTCAGACCCAGAGCCAACAGAGGGGAACCCATTCCAGTTGAAACCAAGGTATGTGTAGCCTTAAGAATACTAGATACTGGTACCTTCCAAATACCTACTGGAGACATCATGTCGGTCTCACAGGCATCTGCATCCAGGGTACTCCACCACTTCCTGGATGTCATGCAAACACATGCCGGTGAACACAAATATGATCCCCAGCACTCTTGAGGAGAAGACCAGCAATATACGTCTCTTCCACTGTGTAGCAGACTACCCAGAAGTACTGGGTGCCATAGACTGCATTCACATCCACATCAAGGCACCAACAAATGAAGAGGGTAGAGTCTATGTCAACCACAAGGGCTATCACTCCATCAACTGCCAGGTCCTATGCAATGTCCAGGGCATTATCATGAATGTGTGTGCTGGCAGCCCTGGTAGTTATCACAACTCCCACATCTGGCATACCTCACAGCTGCACCAGGCATTTGCCAGAGGGGGACATCTCGTATGGCCATCTAATAGGGGATGCTGGCTATGCACTGGAGCTGTGGATGATGACACCCATCAGAAATGCACACACACACACACACACTGAAAAATGCCATAATAAGGCACATGCACAAACCAGTATCATTATAGAGTGTGTGTTTGGGATGCTCAAGTCACAGTTCCACTACCTTGACATATCAGGTGGAGCCCTGCAGTACTCTCCAGCCACATCCACACACATGTTCATAGTATGTGCAATGTTACACAACATGATCCTGCAGAAACAGCTGTGGCAGCAACATCACAGGGAAGGCCCATACAGCCCCCCACCATTGCCAAGGGCCCCATAGGCACAAGGTGACACGGAGGAGCCATCCCCTAAGCCTGCTCCTGTAGGCAGAGGCACACCCAATATGCCCCGGCCTTGGCAAAGAGGCAATGCATAGCACACACACTGACACTGTAGGGACCCAAGGACTGACACTTCCCTCTGACTCGCACACACAGTAAAATGGATGCCACACACATCACACTACCTGTATCTTAACATGTATATGTTGTGTACTGTATGCATCCAACAGAGCCAGCCCTCAAGCACTGTCCTCACAACTGCAGCAGGCACAAGGTAAGTCGGTCTTCTTAATAAATGAATGGAGTAATACATTGTGGTAGCATAGCTATGGGATCAGTGCATGCATGCAAGGGAAGGGGGTGGCTTACCGGGATAGCAGCAGACAACTGACAGCTATGTGAGACAACAGGAAATGTCTGCCCAATACTGGCTTCCCCAGAGTATGCAGTAGTCTCCTAGGTGACAAATATCACTGTAGTATATGTGTGGGGCTAACTAACTGGGGGGGTCATAGGTCACATGCATAGATGTCAATGTGGGGGTCCCATACTCACCCCTCAGCCTCACCCAGCAAGTCAGCCATAGAAAACCATAAATAAATGTCTGGCAAAGTCCCTCAAATGGGGACAATGATGTAATATTCCCATACAGACTTAAAAAGTGATATCACAGCAGGTCTTGCAGTTGCAGTAAGGCTCTGTAGGGTAAGAAGTTTGAAATCCAAATGTCTGGCATTACAATCTAACCTGTGGTCTTTAGTGATATGCCTGCATTCTCCAAGACAGGCACAATGCTATGCTAAATGGAAACAAAATATAAAGGGAACATCAGCACAATTTGTGCAAATGTGGACAGGTGACAGGTGCCCCTCCCACACACACACACACACACACACACACACACACACACACACACACACACACACACACACACACGTTCCCATAGAAATGCAGTAACGTTAATGTTTGTAGGGTATCAGCTGCAGAGCACACATTCCCAGAGCTGTCCCATTTGACTTGATAACTTGTTGCATGTCCACAATATGCAGGGGTCAATGAGCTATGTATATATGTTATTAATACTGTCAGTATGTGGCCTAGCATACCTCTCAACTGAGCAGACGTTTGCAGAATGTCCAGAGGTTTGCATCATCTTTATGGTCTCTTTATCGTGAAATTGTGGTTTTCTGGCAAATTATTGGCAAATCACAAAAGACTAAAGTCAGAAAATAATGTGAGATTGTAGTTTCAGACTTCATACCCTTTAGGGAAATGTATGCTAATGCAAAACTTGTTATTGTATCACCTTTTTAGGTTTGTAAGTCCAATAGTTAACAATGGTCCTTATACATAGGCCTTTGTCACCAAATTACGTATGGCTTTGTCCAGATGTCTGGCTCTAAAAAGTCAAGAGGTATGGTGGCTAGTAGGACAGCAGATGCCTGAAGGTCAGTGTACTGCCAGGTTATAAAAGGCTGCCAACTTACTGTGTCAGCACTGACAACATGTCACTGGCTACCATCCATACCCCTGGAATGACAAGTTGTCACAGAAGAAGCACAAGTATGCCTTGTATATTCGTTCTGCTTCTCCTAACATTGCATTTACCTGACAACTATTTTCAAAACAAGAAAGGGTCATGTCAAAACATCAGTGGCAGACAGTGGAAAAGCAGACGTCATACCCATAAGAGAAAGCAAACACATACAAAACTGGTCTCCCAACTGTCTATGTTTGGCAAAACAGTATTAACACCCTGTCCCCATGTGTGGGCCTTTGTCTGACTGTCATATATGGGCCTGTCCAGATGTCAATCTGTGATGGTTTGACAGCTAGGCCAACATGTAACCTCATAATAACATATAGTAACACAAACCATCTGAGGACCACAACAAATGTAGTGATGCAATGATGGACAACCAGCTAAACAGGTACACTCAGAGGTGTGAAGTCCATAACCTTGTGTGTGATGTTATGGCATTCACCCCGCTCACACTAGAATTGCAAATACATAACAGCAGCCACTGTGAGCAAAGCCTGTGACTGGACTACAGAAGATTCATAGATTCATACTAGGCTAACTGCCCTTGCAAGCCATTTTTAAGTTTAGCCAATTATCCCTTGTGAGGCTTGAACCCTGCACCTTGTGTTTGTAAGACAAACACCTTAACCATTAGGCCACCCTCCCAACCTCCCAAGGCCCTCCCAACCTCCCTCCCCTCCAAGAAGGACAAAGAAACACACATAAGGGGAAGGGGAACCACTGGCCAGACAAATGGAGAATGTGCACACCAGAACAAATTGTGCAGTAACATAGGTGCCATGCAGTGTATGGAGTCAGTATAAATCACCTGCAAATGCACAACGCACACCCATGTAAGTGGAGATATGCAACAAAACAAAAACCCAAACAAAGCACACCTCAAAGGCAAAAACACATGAGAGCTCCACAAACCTGCACACCACAGACCATGCAGAGTCCACAAACCAGGGTCTTGCAAACACTAAGGCCTTACCATACACCCAACATATTACTCATAGAAGACTATGTCAGTAACCAACATAATCAACCACTGCATCACCCCTACAGTATCATCCTCCCTGGCAAGTTCTGACAGAAAAGCAGTCACATGTCATATCACCATCTCTCCTGACCCACCTCTAGCCATGGTAAAAAGTAAATGTCCCACAAGCTGATCACAACCACCACAGGGATGCTATAAGCAGCTGAACAGCCACCTACCCCAGTTCAGGAACAGGCACCAACTTCCGAATGTACGCAAAACTAGCATGCCAGCACACAGATAGAGATGCATGAAATTAGGAACACCTGACAGGACAACATCACCATCTGCAAGGGAGAGTAAACTTGTCTGCAAACATCTGCAATAAAGTAACTATATACCAAAAGGATATTGCTGTCCAGGACCGGGAAGGAGCAGGTGCACAATTGGAAGTAATCACCCCTTAGACTGAACAAACAAATAAGAGCACCAGTAAAATCCACTAAAAGCAACTCTTGAGTCCAAATTGCCCAAATCTAAGACAGACAATCATAAGGCCTTCCTTACATATGTCTGCATTCCCAAAGGAAGCTCCCAGATCTGTGCAGAGCAGGTAGTCAATGACACCACATACACAAATGCTGTAGATATAGCCACTCCACTGGCTGACAGATTCAGTGGAAATGTCTCCCCTCTGCCCCCATCAGGAAAGCAGGACATCCCCAGTACCTGAACACCCAGTCCTTATCACTAGGGAGCTGGGCATCACTGCCCTCTCGTAGTCAAGAGGACAGCCTACATGGGACCTGAATACATCCCAGGCTGCAAACTACATGAACCCACGCATGAACTGGCAGTTTCATTATGCACCCTACACACCCAAAGCCTGAGTACTGTCTATGTCACAGCTGAGTGGTGGACAGCTACTGTCATCCCTTTACACCAAGGTGGAGTGGTCACTGATCCAGGAAATGAAAGAGCCATCAGACTAACTAGCCTGATCCAGAAGGCCATGCAATGTATTATCATGGATCACAATAACAGGGACATTGGCAAAATCCAAATACATTACCCTGCACATTCTGCTATCCTCAGGGGAGGTATGGCACTGAACTTTTGATGACTTTCCTGAGGCAGCCAACAAAGGCATGGGTGAGGGAAAGATGGTGCACTCTAGCCACCATGACCTGGCCGAAGCC
Source organism: Protopterus annectens (assembly GCF_019279795.1). NCBI lineage: Eukaryota > Metazoa > Chordata > Ceratodontiformes > Protopteridae > Protopterus > Protopterus annectens. The sequence continues at coordinate 161,028,051 of NC_056726.1, read as the reverse complement.
TTACACATCTTTTCCCATTTGCCTATAGTACATGAACTCTGTCAGCTAGGCAACAATCTATATGTTACCAGATGGGTATCAAACTGGTTCATTGACAGGACCCACATACACAGGGGTAGCCAGCTCAAACAGTACACCCATAATGAGTGGCATACCCCAGGGATTGGCCTGGGGGCCTCTGGTATATGGGATATACTTCCCTCAGGTTCAGGCCAAAAACACAAGCCCATGGCTGACCAAGTTGGCAAGATGACTGCAAACTGGGAACAGTCATCAATACCCAAAGTGATGTGGACATCCTACAAGAGGGTCTCACCAAAACAAATGCCTGATGCCAGAAACATGACCTCAAGCTGAATGCCTGCCAATGCATCATCATCCACTTTGGGGAGACTGACATCTCCGCATAGTAACACATTAACAACAATGTCCTACGTACACAATCAGTAGTGAGGCAGCTAGCCACCCAGGTTGATAGCAACCTGATGTCTAAGCACCATGTTGCTCCCGTTGCACAGAAAGCTTCATATATGGGACAACTCAAATGTAAGGGTATCACATCCAGTGATAAAGAGGCCATAAGAGTCATATATACTAACCATATGAGGCCAATTATTTTGCTCAATGCCCTCTTTGGCATGTACCTCACAAAGCACATGCAGCAGCTGGAGAGACCACAGAGGTTCCCCAGTGGGACAATGCAAGACCACAAACACCTACCCTACACAGATAGGCTAAAAACACTGTCCCTCTACTTCATTCACTACAGATTCTGCTGAGGTGACCCCTATCTGGCATACAAAGCAATCCAGACCCTGCCTTGATGGGACTGTTGCACATCTGGAAGACAAGGCACACTTGATCAACCTGTAGGTACAGCCTCAACCTGGTCTGTGATATCAGTTTAGCTTGTTGGTGTGACAGATACATGTCCCACACACTCCCCTATCTGTGGAATATACTCCTTGTCCACATCAAGCCAAGTGCCTCAATACCCCTAGTGATGTGCTCCCTGGGTAAGTTCATGGGAAACAGAAAATGCAGTCCTGTGATTCCACGTGTGTCCCTGCTGGACAGGGGCTCTGTGTGCTGACATATCTTAACATGGGCTACACTTTCGTCTGTGTGGGTTATAAGGGCTACTGAGCCAATAGCTTACTAATGTCATATCAACCTATCAACCTATACACAACTGTCTGTCAGTGGTTCATCACATTACTCTGTACTGCTCTGCCACTGACATACCTGGAAGTCATAGTGCTATGTGGAATATACCACATATATAATGGACATTTCTGCACAGTAGAATGCACTCTATACTCATACCCATACCTCTCAACCTCTGACAGCAAGACATCTGGACAAGGTCATAAATAAAAGTGGGACAAAAGCCCAATGATAAGCAAGTGTTGTTAATATTGCTCTTACAAACTGAGACAGCTGGTAGAATAATGGGTTTTGCATTAGCAGGAATTGTCTGAAGGTTATGAAGTCTGAAACACTAATGTCTGTCATTATTTTGTAACTTCAGTCTTTAATTGTTTGCAACTAACTTGCCATAAAAGCACAAGTTTATGTAGACTGGATGAAACTTCTAGACAAACATCTGGACAATCTGCAAAAAACTGTACATTTGAGGTATGAATCAGGATATGACTTTTCAGGTAAGAAGAATACCACACAAGCAGGAGATTCCCAGCCAGTATATCACCAAGTTGCTGAACTGTTTACACAGTTTCATCAGTCAATTGGCTGTAGTCACACCTCTCAACTGGCTGTTTAGGCCAAGAATGTCTATAGTTGTGCTCATATATTGGTTTGTGCATCATACATTTTGTATTACTCTGGTAAAGCACTGTGATGATCTGAGGATGTCTGTTACTAGGTAATGACATAATACATTCCAGTGTCAGACTTCAGATATGTCAGAAAATGTCTGCTAAAACAAACTCTGTACCTCTAGCAACTTCCTGTTTACTTTTGAGAGGTATGGCTGAAGCACACAAAACCCCAGACTGGAGTACAACTATCTCTGGAATGGAGTCCCACTCTTACTATAGAAAGTCATACTGAGCATGATCCTACACTTATACAGTCACAGCCGATGTTGGAACCCACATCGGACTATATAATTGTATTGTGCATATATGTCTTTGGAGCATTTTTTATGCATTTTCTCCCGGGCCTCTGAAAAAGGGCTCTGGGAACCTGGAACCTAGTTTTTCGGTCAACAAATGATAAATAAAATAAAAATAAAATAAAAATAAATGTCTTTGCATAGAGACAGCTATGTACACCTTAATTGTCTCTACACACACCCATCAGACAGGATTACCCTCAGCTAGCTGTAGGTGGCCTATATGTGATATCTGTTGTATGTGATACACGGACATATATATGGGCAATATATAACAATATGTCAAGCATACACACACACAGAGATGTGGGGAAGAGAGAGACAGACAGTAATAGAGAGAGAGACACACACACAGGGAGACACACACACAGAGTGAGTCATACACAGGGATACCCTGAATGGCATAGAGTGATGTCTGGTTGTGAACAGTGGCATACCGGTCATAACCAGTCGCACTTGCCAGCATGAAGGTGAGCTCCATTACATCACCTGCCTTTGTGTGTGTGTGTGTATGTGTGTGTGTGTGTGTGTGTGTGTGTGTGTGTGTGTGTGTGTGTGTGTGTGTGTGTGTGTGTGTGTGTGTGTGTGTGTGTGTGTGTGTTTATGTAGGTTTAAGTATTAAGAGGCTGTTCCCACTCAATACATTTCCCATTGTCCTACTTCACAAGATCTACTGATGTCATTCACCTTAAAAGTACCATTAGACACTTGTCAGCCCCATAAGCTCTGTAGCATGTGCAATAACTGTGTAACAGTCCTGGCAAATGTAAGTGTGTGTGTGTGAGTGTGTGTGTGTGTGTGTGTGTGTGTGTGTGTGTGTGTGTGTGTGTGTGTGTGTGTGTGTGTGTGTGTGTGTGTGTGTGTGTGTGTGTGTGTGTGTGTAACTGTTTTAGGCCATTCCCACCATTACACTTTTACCTCTGGACACTTCTCAGCCCTATAAGCTCTGCAGCATGTATGATAATTGCATAACTTTCTAGTACAAATAACTAGATAGTTAGGGATTCTAATCCCAGTCCTGGCAAATGTAAGTGTGTGTGTGTGTGTGTGTGTGTGTGTGTGTGTGTGTGTGTGTGTGTGTGTGTGTGTGTGTGTGTGTGTGTGTGTGTGTGTTTGTGTGTGGTTTGTGTGTGTGTATGTGGTGTGTGTAGTACCTTTGGACAGCCCTCAGCCCTATAATCTCTGTGGCATGTGTAATAACGATGTAACAGTATAGTACAACTAACTAGATAGGTAGGGATTCTACTCTCAGTTCTGGCAAATATGTGAGTGTGTGTAAAGGTGTTTGTAGGGTAATGTATTTTGATGCCCTTCCCCACCCAGTACATTTCCCATTGCCATACTTTACAAGGGTTTTTGATGTAATTCATTTCCGATGTACCTTGGGACACTGTTAAATCCTATAAGCTATGTGGCACATGTGATAACTGTGGAACACTGAAGTACACATAACTAGATAGGTAGGGGTTCTAAACTCAATACTGGCAACTGTGATACTGTGTGTGTAAGAATCATATCCTCCCTGTGTGTGTGTTTGGGTGAGAATCATATCCTCTGGGGTGTGAGTTATACCATTTTGAGGTGTGTACCACCCAGTAAACTTCCCATTACCCTACTTTACAAGGCTTGCTGATTTCATTCACCTTATAAGTACCTGTATACACTTGTCAGCCCTCTAAGCTCTGTGGCAAGTGCAATGACTGCATAATACTATAGTACAAATAATTAGGTAGGGGTTCTAATCTCAATACTGACAACTATAGTAGTGTGTATGAAACATATCCCCTGTGGCTGTTGTGTGTGTAGGTAATACCATTTTAAGGCCTGTTGACCCCCTACCCATGACATTACTTTAAAGAGCCTGTTAATGGCATCTGCCTAACATGCATCATGTAACACTATGCAGCCCATACCAGTCATCTGTACAGATGTACATGGAATATCCAGATGTTTGCAACCTTTATGAAGTCTGTGTCCCCTAACAATGAGCATTCCTGTGATATCATTGCCATGTATGTCACAGTTACCATAGTGACACACATGCCAGCATCAGCCATCGTACCTGACTGACACATCATGCTGATACAAAGTCTGTCATTCTACCACTTGTCCAGGTTTGTAGGAGTTGTAGATGAGACCAGTCACTATTTCTGGTGGGTTATCCCACCATCCATGAAGGCATTCGCAAGATTACTTGTTGTAAGAGGTTGTGTGTTATGTTCCAGGCATATAATCTATGTGAAGCATGTCATCTGGACGTAGCACTATAGTACATACAAGTGGATACGTAGGATTACTAATATGTCTATTGGCAACTGTGTATGTGTTTCTGTGTGCACATCCTCTGTGGCTGTCTTTACTGTGTGTATGTGATGGTTATAACATTTTGTGTGCCTCTTCCACCCTGTGAACTCCCCCATTGCCAGCCTAGTTTCAGCCCATACAAATGTCTTTCACCTTACAAGCACAGTTACACAGTGTCTAACACAAAGCCACTGTGGTACATGCAATGGTCATATCACTGTGTATTATACATAAATAGATGGGTAGGTCATCTACTCTGAGAAGTGTCTACTTCATGTGCATGTGTGTTTCAATTTATGTCCCCATGCAGCAGAGTGTGTGTGTGTGTGTGTGTGTGTGTGTGTGTGTGTGTGTGTGTGTGTGTGTGTGTGTGTGTGTGTGTGTGTGTGTGTGTGTGTGTGTGTGTGTGTGTGTGTGTGTGTGTGTGTGTGTGTGTGTGTGTGTGTGTGTGTGTGTGTGTATCTGGATGGATGCTGTTCAAATGGGCCATGCAGAGGAGCTGTGCATGTCTGGTGGTGACTGGCCTGTAATAGAGATGTATGAGTGTTTGTATGCACACAATTAAGCCATGTGGATGCCCTACACAGGAGTATGCTGCACAGCTGTGGACCATAAATGGCAGTATGCATGGTTCACCATCTCCCGCCAGGGACATGGGAGCTGGATCTGCTAGAAGTCTCACTGGCAGCACCAGGCCCAAGGCCAGATGCAGTACTACTCCCCAATGGTGACTGCTGTCTGTTGGATCTGCATCCCTGACAGGACTGGCCAGGACCACGTTCCCATGGCCTGCTCTGGTGTAGTGTGTATAGCATCCTCCCTTCAGTAGACACCCTACTCCCACCACATGCATGCCACAAACATTGCATTGCATGGTCGAGTGACAATGTCTCACCCCACCATTTGGCCCAGATACCCATAAGCCCTAGCCCAGGTCAGCATCTGTTTCCCCGAGCTGGGACACATGCAGGATCCCAGGGTGTCTTTTCCATTTCCCATGCAGTCAGCTTCCTTCTCTTCTGCAAAGAGACTATAGAAGTACTGCTAGAGAGAGGTAGTAGTGTGTGTGTACAGACAGTGTATTGTGGGACAGATCAGTGGGTACTATCATTGAGCCAGTTAGCTACCCAGATTGTCAGAGGGTTTGGGCTAGGGTGAAGGTAGGCAGTGTGCACGAGGGGAGATGCTGTACATGTCCATGTGTATGATGGGGGCACAGGGTGATGTTTACACTTAACCTTTATATGTGTATGTGGTGTTATTGACCACCACTCTAGAGCAATTTTGGGTGTTGCCTCTGAGACTGCAGACATATATGAGGAAGGCCTTGTGATTGGCCTTGGATTTGTGTCAATTTGCACTCAAAGTTAGTTAGCCTTTATTTCACCTGTGACCTTATTTGCTTGTTCAGACAAAGGTGACATTGCTTTCAATTTCCCCTACCTAGGGGAGATGCTTTTGTCTGTTAACTGCACTTGGATGTCTCCCATGTGTCATACTGTTTGACTGCAGTTCGATATACACTTCTGCACCAGTTGTTTACTGCTATAATTAGCCCCCTTCTTGGGCCTTGCCCCTTTTTTTGGCTGTGAGGGAGGACATATTATGTAGGCGTGTAATATAATATGTATTTATTTATTGACATTTATTACTAGGTAAGTCTGACTGTTTATAAGCCCATTTTCAGCAGAGGTCCAAGGAGAAAAGCTCCAAATTATTACAAAACATTTTAAAAACAATAAATTTACAACCTTCAAAAATAAAACAAAAACATCTGCAGTCTAAATTATAACAAATTAGACATAATATAAAAACATTGGTTAAACATCGATACAAGGTATACGACAATCATTTAATATTTAGAGATATTTTAGACAGTTTGTAGAGAAATTAAAGGTAAGTTAGTCTAATTCAAATAGGAATTGCAATATGAAGTGAGGGGAAAAACAGGTTTATGTTATATTTAGAAAGTCAGAGAAGAGAATTATATATCAGTAAGGAAATAAGTGAAGAAGGAGGAGTAATGAAGTATAAGCAATGAAAGATACTTGTTGACATTTAGGGATATAGTTTATACTTAAATGTAGCAAATGGTTTGCTGCAGTTGTTATGCAATTGCATAATAAGACCTTTCCATTTATTGATTGATTGATTGATTGATTTGCTTCTCAATGTGGGGTTAAGGGGTGTCAGATCAGGGAAAAGTTCCGGGTACAAGAAGAGTCATCTACAGCTCTGACTTATTATACTGATAACTAAGACTGATAATATTCAGAAAGGTATTCATAAATTATATTGAAGAATTTAATACGTTTAGGACTTCTGGTTTAGGCTATTTAAGGATAACATGTTTGGGAAGCTCTCTTCTCATGTCAAGTAATAAATAAAGTAGTATTTGTTGGTTGTGACTATCTACTCTTCTCAGCTGTGATAACATTTTACTGCTGTCATTTATTGATAAACCAGATTGATTCTGAAATTCACAAGTAGAAAGAAAAAGGTTAAACAAGAATGTCTCTGTTAGCGGAGGTAATGGAACAATATGCCATAAATATGAAGACTTTCTGCAGTAACTTACAGAATGTCTCAGGGGCCAATATACCTTCACAGTTAAGTTCAGTCATGGAGAAAGCAGCCAGCGTTGTTTATTTATGAGAGAACTGCAGACAACTAATTCCATATTTACAGAGTCACCTCTAAAGTAATATACTTTGAGCAAACTCTCACAGTCCAGTCAAACCAACTTCAAATCAATGGCTCAATACCAGTGGATAATCACCATAATGAAAGCAAAAAAAAAAAAAAAGACTATTTTAAAACAAGGCAAATTAATTCTGAAAACAGGAGCATAAGGAAAAATATCTGATTCATTGTGGCTAGCATGGAGATAGAGGACTGCTTTGCATATAAGAAAAGAATGATTTCTGCTTGGGCAAATTTAATGGAAAAATAAAAAGGTTAGAGCAAAAGAACAGATTATTTATGCACTAAACATCCAGAAGATATTTTCTTGGGCCTATATTGGCGCTCTGAGTCCATTGTACTACTGAAAGGATGCAGTCTACTATGCGATTCCTTGGTAAAAATAGTTAAATTGACCAAGACTTTTCTGTAGACGCACAGGTTCATGGATAAGTACTAGTGAATTTGTCTGCAGATGACAGAGTCTTAGCTGGTGCTTCTTGCATCTGGGGTCATTTACTGATCTGGTGCTCCTCAGCCCCAAGCTAAAGAACAAAATGAAAAAGGTCCAATCCCTGATATGGTGCTCCTCACCTAAGGAGCAAACCAGGTCCATCTTCAGTCTTATTTGAGGAGCCAAAAAAAAAACAGTTTCTTTATAAATTTAACAACTGTAGCAAACTGTTTGCTACAGTTGTGATCAGGAGATGATAATCAATTTCAGTAGTACACCACTGGGGTTTCTAAATACTGGTAAACAAATTAATGACAGAGACCTCCTTTGCAGTCAGGTGACAGCATTTAATGTAGGATATAATTTACAGTAAAGCCTCTTACTTATGCCTCAGGCTGTTGTTTCTTTTGACCTACCCATCTATAGTTCTGGCAGACCATTACAAGCCAAGCCAAACCAAAAAAAAAAAAAACTATTGAAAAGTTCTCTCCAGCCTCAAGGTGGGCAGGAGAAGACCAAATAGATGGGGGGAGGAATCGAGGGATTTGAGCCTGTCCATCCAGTTATCTATATTTACTTTGAAAGTGGCAAAAGTGCTGCTCTGCTTGACATGTAATGCAGGTTTCCTTCACAGGTAAGTGATACATTGATACATTGGAATATGAATCTATCATGCCATTGTGTCCTATCTGTTAAGAAAGATTTAATTACCTGGGTATCTGAGGTACCATTTATACTGGGAAAGGAATAGGAGGTCATAGATGGTGGGATCTTTCATGGCTCAAAAGGCTAGACTTAAAACTTCAGAGATGGATCTATAAGAGTGTAAGTACAGATAGAGAGCTTCCAATCAGTTCTGAAAATTATGATTTTTTTTTTTGCTTTTTAGTTATAAGTCTCTGAGATCTTCCACGTTGAGTGATATTTTAGACAAATACATGTGAAAAGATGCATTATATTTAATAATGGTTAGACAAGATATGTGGGAAATTAAGATTTCTTTGAATCTAGTAGAGATGCCTTTAGAAATTACATAAGCCAAACATAATGTTTTCTGATGTACTGTGGAGACATGATGGTCAAGCAATAAATAATTATCAAATGATTGCCTTAATCTTCTATAAAAGTGTCTGGTTGGAGGGGTGTGCTACCTATATGGTATGTGAAAATGTTATGTTTGCCAAAATGAATTATGCTACATTTTGTCAATGTATACTTTGAGACCATTATCTTTACAACAACTGTTAACTGTCTAGCACATTTTGGAGCAATTGTCAATCAGTAGAAGACTGAATAACAACACACAATTTACATTTATCTGCAGCTTAGATAACGACATGCCTAAAGTGTTGGCCTGAAGGTCTGAGAAACAGCTGTCAAATAGGTGGCGGCCTAACACTGATCTCTGTGGTGCACCACTTGTAACATTTTTTTTTTGCTTTCAGATGTTGCACCTGTGACTCTAACTACACAGACACTGTCAAATGACCAGTTAGGTTCATAGGTTCATAGGTGAGTAATAGGCTATTGACCCTAGGGCATAATTAAGCCTAGCCAAAATGTTTCAGCTTTCGCCTCCCTCCCACATGGTTTAGTTACCTGTGCCTCTGTCAAACAGGGCTACAGAAGTGATTTCTGGGGTGAATTTCCTGTTTCCCATCCACTCATCAAGATTCCTCTTGAAGAGCACTAATGAGCAGCTCTGCCTCACATATATGGGGACCTTATTCCAGAACAAGGGCAGTCTCTGGGACATGAATCTGTCCCTCCAACAAGTCCTGTTTATTGTTGATGTCAGGTTTATGTCCCTTGAGTGTGTAGCTCTGGTGGATTGGGTTTTCCTTAGGTGGAGCATTTCTAGCAATTTGGGGTTTGACATAGCCTTGTATGTCAGGCAGAGATCACCTCTGAGTAGCCGGTATGCGAACGAATACAGTTTGAGTTTTTTAGCCTCATGGCATAGGGCATCTGTTTAAGGCCTGTTATCCTCTTTGTGAGGTACTTTTGAGGCCTCTCCAGTTGTTAAGGATTTCTTGTAAGGTACATCCCAAATGGAGTATTATATTCAATAATGGGTCTAATGAGCGATGAGTAGAGGGGGACAATAACTTCCTTATTCCTATATGCAAACCCCTTTGTGATAAGGTGGGCCAAGTAGAAGGATTTTCTAACCACTTTAGTGATGTGGTTGTCGAAGGAGAGGTTACTATCCACCTAAGTCCCTAGGTCTCTTATCACACTCTCTGTGTTAAGTGGGCTGTCACCTATGTTGTAATTCATAGGTACTTGGTTTTTCTCAAAAGGGATGACAATGCACTTCTTGGCATTTAACTTGAGGCCATGATTTTGGCACCACGTATCTGTATCCGTGAGACCCTTTTGTAGGATGTCTACGTCAGTAGGTGTCTCAGTTATGGCACCCAGTTTGCAGTCGTCTGCAAACTTTGTTAGCTATAGTCCCTAGTCCATGTTTGCTTGTACCTCAGAGAAGTAGATACTGAACAGGAGGGGTCCCAAGACTGAGCCCTGTGGTACTCCACTAGTCACAGGTTTGGAGTCGGATCTAGTATTCCTATTCTCACTGAATGGGTTCTATCCATGAGCCAGTTAGCAACCCATCTTGTAACGTAGGGGTTTATATTTAGGTTGGTGAGTTTGTCTATAATTCCCGTGTGGGGAATGGTATCAAAGGCCTTTGCAAGATCAAAGTATGCTGTGTGAACCACCTTTCCCTCATCTATTGCTTTAGTGATCATTTTGAAAACGTCAACCAGATTTAGGAGACATGACCTTCCCTTTATGGACCCAAACTGGGTGAGGTCTAGGGTTTGTAGGTTCCCAATGTTGTTGTTTATGAGTTCCATGATGATGCGCTCCATGGCCTTGCAGACAAGGCTCATCAGGCTGGCACCTCCTTTGTGGGGTGAGATAACTGTTGCTGTGCACCACTCTGTGGGCACATAGCCTGAGGTGAGGCTGTGGTTGAACATGGTATTAAGGTGAGGGATTAATTTGTTTTGGAGTTCATGTAACATGCAGCCTGGGAAGCTGTCTGCTCCCATGGACGCTGTGTTTCTTGCCTTTGAGAGTGCTGTTTTCACCTGGGTGTCTGTGATTTTTTGGAGCAGCACAATCATCTGGTATGGGTATGGGCCCTTTAGGGGGTGAGGGTGGGTTGAAGTTTGCACTGAACCTATCTGCCAATATACTGGTGATAAGAGGTTGGTTCTGTGAATTTTGAACCATTATGCTGTAGCTCAGAGCAGACCTGGGAATTGCTATTCATGTTTTTGACATAGCTAAAAAATACATTGTGGTTGTCTTTGGAGTCTGTTGTGATTTTTCTTTCAAAGCTCACCTTAGAGGTTTTTATGAAGGTTCTTAGCTTTTTGCTAATGTTGGTCAGGGAGCCCCTCCATTCCTGGATTTTTACTCTTTTTTTGTAATAATTTCTTCCTTCTATTATAGAGCCTATTTATGGCCGGGGTCCACCAGACTGGTTTCCTCTTTTTGGAGGAGTGGCTCTTGATCTTGTTTGGGATAGCATGGTCCATGCACTCATGTAGGTTCTTGTAGAGTGCTTTTGTGTAGGATATAGCAGATTCAATCATATTGATATTCTGCGTGGTAGTAACAAAGTTTGCCACCTCTGTCTTGAGTAGTATAAAGTTTGCTTTGGAGAAGTTTTTCACTGTGGTTTCCTTGGGGGGGGTGGTATGTGGATATCTAGGATGATGAGTTTATGGTTTGATCTGACCAATGAAGAATTTACCACAGATGTGGAGCATTTGTCCCCCATGTTGGTGATGACCAGGTCCAGTATATTGTTACCCCTTGTGGGGGTGTTTATAAGCTAGTCCAGGGTATTTGAGTTTATGTATTCCAGGAAGTGCTGAGCAAAGGTATTAGTACTTATGTAGTTTTCTCAGTTGATGTTTGGGTAATTGAAACCACCTAGTATAAGGGTGTTCGGTTGGACTCTCATGTTTTCCAGTACCTCGAAGAACAAGGAGTGAGTGACTTGGGGCAGGGATGGTGATCTGTAGTAAGCTACAATCTGGATTGCAGTTTTGCCCTTTATCAGTTGCACTTGAATGATTTCCGAGGCATCATACTTTGCAACCAGTCTGGAGGTGTGGTTATCCTAGATGAATATGAATACGTCTCCTCCCTTTATAATTTGGTCTGGGTTTTGCAGCCGAAATGTGTGGTATGAGTTGTAGCCTGGAATTGCTGGGGTGCTCTATTGAGCCTTGAACCAGGTCTCCATTATTGCACAAATATCGATGTTCTCCATATTGAAGAGTGCCTTGAGAGAGTGCATTTTCAGGTTTAAACTCCTAGCATTGAGCAGCATGATGCTCAGTTTTTTGTCGCTAGTACTTGTTATGGTGGTGGATTTGCTTTTTGAGCCTTGCCTTAAAAGGGCACTATGGGGTTGGCAAGACCCTTTGCCAGTATCCTGAATCCCAAGGGTGACAGGTGCAAGCCATCTCTAGTGAAGCATCAAGGCTTGTTGAGCATGTCATCCCAGGCAGACAGATACTGGATCCCCTTGGAATGACACCAAAAACTTAGCCAATTGTTGAAATTTATCATTTTTCCTTGCACTGAGGTATCATTCTTGGTGAGGGTAAGATGCTACTCAGGGCTAGGGTCATACCTGTCTTGATTACATAATCAGAGAGCTCTTCTATGTCCCTTTTCATGTATTCCAGGGAGGTATGTATCAGGTCATTCACACCAACATGGACAATGACAGCGTCATATTTGTACTTGTTGTGCAGTGACCTGAGTGCATGGGTAATGTGGAGGTTTATGGCGCCTGACAAGCAATTGACAGTGACCTTCTCTTTGTCCAGCCTGGTGAGAGGGACATCAGTGTGCCTGACTATGGAGTCATCTATTACAAGTGTGTTAGTTATGGTGTTTTGCCTTAAGGGCTGTGGTTGTGTGGCACACTGGTTTTAGTGGTTATGTGATGATTGTGGTGTGTTTGTGGGTGTAGGTTGCTTGTGTGTCTGCTTTGGAGGTCTCTGTTGTTTCTGAAGATTTTTATTTAGAGCCTCCGAATATGTCTTTGTGTATCTATGTGTAGGGTTTGCAGCTGCATGTTTGGTAGGTCTATGTGTAGTAAGTGGTGTGTTGCAGTTTGATACCTTCTCATCTTGACTGTTAATTCCAGTCATGACTGGAGAGAGCTTTGTCTCAAGTTTGGCTATGTAAGTGCATCTCTTGCAGATTTTAGTGCCGTGTGGTAAGAGGAGAGGGTTGTCTGTGTACATCAGGCAGTTATGACATTGCCTCAGGATGCCCAAATTCATCAGGTGAACAGGAGAATGCACTGGGAGCTGGCTCTTGGACATGCCTGAATGGGTTGAGGAACTTGTTCTTATTTACCTGGTGGGGAGAGTAATTTGACTGTTTCCTATTAACAACTGTTGGGGATAGAGTACTATAGTTAGTTAGTGCTTCTGTCTCTTTTTGGGGCAAGTGCTAGTCCGAAAGCACTGATTTGAGTGCTAAATCTGGAAGAACTGGCTTGTACTAAGGGAAAATCTGAAGAGCAGACTCAGTGGAGCCGGGGATAGTTTAACCCTAGCTAACCACTGCTGCGCTATGCGCAAAAATGCGCAAATGCATTTTTTTATATCAGAAAGATTAAAGAGCAAGAAATTAGCCCAAAATGGCCAATAAAACTACAGTTTCTGGGCAGAAACCACTCCTCCAAGGACAGGTAGGCTGTTCAGAGCTCCCCACTCTCACTGGTGAACAAAGAAATTTCCTTTTTGTCGAAGTAAGGTATGGCTAACACAAAGGCTTAAAACACAGTCCAGGTATCAGCAAGTATCTGAAACTGGACTTTTCTAGCTTAGTAAGGCAGGAAAATAGCAAGATTTTTTTTGTTTTTTTTTTCAGAAAAACAGTAGAAACAAACAAACAAAAAAACACTTTTACAGTAAAGTAATGGTTGCCACACATGAGTGAGAACCTTTAACAATTCAAAAATACAATTTACAACAAAAATGACTTTTTTAAAGTTCAGGCTCAAATAAATGCAATTTTAGTACAAAATGAGCATTTTAAGAAGCAATAAACACCAGAAAATGAGCGTTTAGGTGGAAATAGCAATAAGGAGCAAGAAAAAAACAGAAAAAGGTACTTAAATACTCCAAAGTCTCTCCTTTTGTCTCTCTGGTGCTGTAGGTCTCTGCAAGACACATGGGCAGGATCTGCTGAGCTGATACAAATGCAAAAACTGCACAAATGTGGTTTTTATATCAGAAAGATTAAACAGCTAAAAATTAGCCCAAAAATGGCCAATTAAACTACAGTTTCTGGGCAGAAACCACTCCTTCAAGAACAGGTAGGCTGTTCAGAGCTCCCCATTCCCACTGGTGAACAAACAAACTTTCTTTTTGCCCAAGTAAGGTATGGCTAACACAGAAGCTTAAAACACAGTCCAGGTATCAGCAAGTATCTGAAACTGGACTTTTCTAGCTTAGTAAGGCAGAAAAATAGCAAGATTTTTTTTTTTTTTTCAGAAAAACAGCAGAAACAAATGAAAAAACACTTTTACAGTAGAGTAATGGCTGTCACACGTGAGTGAGAAGCCAGTAACAATTAAAAAATACAATTTACAACAAAAATGACTTATTTAAAGTGCAGGCTCAAATAAATGCAATTTCAGTACAAAATGAACGTTTTAAGAAGCAATAAATGCCAGAAAATGAGTGTTTAGGCGGAAATAGCAATAAGCAGCAAGAAAAAAAAAAAAACAGAAAAAGGTACTTAAACAATCCAAAGTCTCTCCTTTTGTTTCTCTGGTGCTGTAGGTCAGTGCAAGACACATGGGCAGGATCTGCTGCGCTGATACAAATGCAAAAAACACGCAAATGCATTTTTTATATCAGAAAGATTAAAGAACTAGAAATTAGCCCAAAATGGCCAATAAAACTACAGTTTCTGGGCAGAAACCACTCCTCCAAGGCAGGTAGGCTGTTCAGAGCTCCCCACTTTCACTATTGAACAAAGAAACTTCCTTTTTGCCCAAGTAAGGTATGGCTAACACAGAAGCTTAAGACACAGTCCAGGTATCAGCAAGTATCAGCAAGTATCTAGCTTAGTAAGGAGGGAAAATAGCAAGATTTTTTTCTTCATGAAAAACAGTAGAAAAAAAATGAAAAAAACACTTTTACAGTACAGTAATGGCTGTCACACGTGAGTGAGAAGCAAGTACCAATTAAAAAATACAATTTACAACAAAAACAAATTTTTTAAAGTACAGGCTCAAATAAATGCAATTTCAGTACAAACTGAGCATTTTAAGAAGCAATAAATGCTATTCAAAACACAATATAAGGATATGTATTCAGATTTACATGTCTGTCAATAATGTCTTTATGGAGAACAGTGTCAAAGGCCTTGGCCAGGAAGAGATATGTTACATGCACTGCATAACCGCTACCACAACTGAGGTTAAAGAGGCAAAACCTTCCTTTGACATGGCCAATTTGATGAAGGTCCACTGTAAGGAGTTTTTCAATGTCTAGTTAAATCAGATCTGAGATGATGTGATGCATAGCTTTACATATGAATCCAGTGAGATTAGTAGGTCTGTAGTTACCAGGGTCCGTGGCAGGGCCACCTTTGTTTAACACCATTGCAATGGCTATTTTCCAGGCTTCAGAAAAGTAATCAGTGGAGAGGTTCAGATTAAAGAAGTTAAGTTGTGATTCAGATAGGCCATATTTGACATTTATTATCAGACAACCTTGTATATTACATGGATCTGTAGATGAGGTGTTTTATCTTTTGACAAAGCTAGCAGAACTTGTCCAATAGTAATTAAAGGGAATGGTCAGGATTGTGGAATCTGTGGAATACCTGTAACTGGGGATGGAGTTAAATTAACACTAAATTTGTCAGATAGGATATTAGGTATTCCCTTTTGGTCAGAGTGTGAGAGATTACTGTGGACTAGCTCTGAACATTGTTGTGTGTTAGTTTGTAATTTCCTTACATACTTAAAGAAAGATTTATAATTATTTTTGTTTTTAGTGTCTATTTTAAGTACATACTCAGCTATGACCTTCCTAATGGTTCCCTTAATCTATTTCCTAGCTTCCTTAAATGTGCTCTTAAGGTAGGTAGAATGAGACCTTTTATAAGCATTAACAAATTTTGTTGTCTCGTTATATAATTTGTTTTCGTAGATATTCCAACATAGAGGTTTGTATTCAAATTTCTCATATTTGGTTTTGATAGGGACTGCCTTATCAATATAGTTGCTTAACTAGGAATAGAAGTCAGAGGCATAGGCAGCAGCTTTAACAATGGGATCCATCAATGGAGGATTACAGTAGAATTTATTTGTCATCAAGTAAAGGAAGAATATTTGCTTTTGTGAAGTCCTTAAAAGGAGAGATATTTACAGGGGAAGTACCAACAGTTTTAAACGAAATTATCATTGATTTATGGTCTGATTTAACATGGCAGGATGAAACTTATGAAGATGTACAGGAACTGTCAATATTTATGAGGTTAGATCAAGAATATTGAGGCCCCTGTTTAAATGACTTAACTACTTGTAAAAGGTAGTTAGCATGGAGAATGTCAAGTAGGCACTTGGCATGCCACCCCATGATAGTGTAGGTCAGCCAGTTTACTGATGGATTGTTTAAGTTTCCTAGTTGAATGGTGTTGCATTTAATGGAGATGTCAGCTTTAAATAGCCATTTTTCTCAGAAGAGGATAAAGAAGGTGCCCTATAATTATTTATTAAGTGGTAATTAGTGTTATTTATAGGATTTGGACACCTAAGAGTACAAATGTGGTACCCTGAGGAATCTGTTATTAGGTGATGATATACACCTCCTAATACCCTCACCATAAGTTGGTTTAGTGGGCAAGTCCTGGGCTGTGTTTGTACCTGTGATATACTCACTGAATGTGTTCTGAAGTGCAAAGGTAGCATCCATGTTGAGTAAATACTTACACCTCTTACATATTCAGCTATTGTGAGGTAGCAATAAAGACATTTTGGTAAGCATGATACAGTTATTGTACTTCCTGAAAAAACTAGTGCCATCAGGTTTGCTACATACTTGCAAAAACAAAAAGGAAGGCAACGTGTCAGCTAAATCCACAGAGACAAACCACCACTTAGAAATATAAAATGATCGCAAGCTTTATTCCAAAGATAAAACTGTGTTAAAAGGTTAGCGCTTTCATTTAAATAAATGTTAAACTTCTTCAGACATCATTTTTAAATTTTTCTCCATTTTAAATACAATTCCTTATAGTGACATAATTTCCTCTCAATCAAATAACATCTAATTTAAAGCAATATTCAGTTTAAAACAATGCTGCCCCATTCATGCATAAAAAGACCTTGCTCAGCTCTAGATTCATTATAAATTATCTATATATTTCCTTTCTAAACCACATTTATTTTATCTTACTTCTTTTTAATGCACTAAGCTTCAAAATTGGAGCTATAGAGCTCCGTTCATTGATTCCTGGCCAGCTATCTGCTTGTAGCCTTACTTGCCATTCGAGCTCTCTCAGTTGTAATAGCAAGTCCCATGCTTTTTTATCATCTATTACTACACTGTCAATAATGGTGTAGATAAATTGGTGCCCCAGATGATCTTTTACATGCTTAGCTAAATCATTAGATAAATTCAATTTTTTAATAGCATATTCGTGCTCATATACACGTTAGGAGAATTTTCTCTCCGTTTTTCCTATATAAAAAGCTAAATATGATTTGTACTTGCTTAAATATACTACTGCCTTAGATTCACAATTGTATTTTCCTTTTATCATGTATTTTTTGACTCATAATAAATTCATTATTTATTTCTATTTTATGATACCATTTAGATGCACCACACCTTCTCATGCCGTGCAAAACGCTTTCACTATAATTTCCTTTATACTGTAGTAATTCTTTTTAGTTTTTCCCCCTCCTATTCACAATGCATGGCTTTACCCCTAATATAGTTCTAAGCTCTTCTTCTTCTCCATTTAATATAATCCAGTTTTTTTCAAAAATACATTTAAGTAGTCTGAAGTCATCACTGTATGTTATAATCAGTGCCTCTGAAAACTTGTGATTATTTCTTTCAATTACATCCTGTATTCTGTATGGATCATGATTGTCTATTGTTGTTTCCTCTTTTTCATATGTACTCATTTCACTTAAAATGTTTTCCCTATGTAAAATAGGTTTAAAATGACCTCTGTCTCTTTTGATTCTAACTTCTTCTATAATTTCATCAATGAATTCGAATGAATTTGAATGATTTCCGAGGCATCATACTTTGCAACCAGTCTGGAGGTGTGGTTATCCTAGATGAATATGAATACGTCTCCTCCCTTTATAATTTGGTCTGGGTTTTGCAGCCGAAATGTGTGGTATGAGTTGTAGCCTGGAATTGCTGGGGTGCTCTATTGAGCCTTGAACCAGGTCTCCATTATTGCACAAATATCGATGTTCTCCATATTGAAGAGTGCCTTGAGAGAGTGCATTTTCAGGTTTAAACTCCTAGCATTGAGCAGCATGATGCTCAGTTTTTTGTCGCTAGTACTTGTTATGGTGGTGGATTTGCTTTTTGAGCCTTGCCTTAAAAGGGCACTATGGGGTTGGCAAGACCCTTTGCCAGTATCCTGAATCCCAAGGGTGACAGGTGCAAGCCATCTCTAGTGAAGCATCAAGGCTTGTTGAGCATGTCATCCCAGGCAGACAGATACTGGATCCCCTTGGAATGACACCAAAAACTTAGCCAATTGTTGAAATTTATCATTTTTCCTTGCACTGAGGTATCATTCTTGGTGAGGGTAAGATGCTACTCAGGGCTAGGGTCATACCTGTCTTGATTACATAATCAGAGAGCTCTTCTATGTCCCTTTCATGTATTCCAGGAGGTATGTATCAGGTCATTCACACCAACATGGACAATGACAGCGTCATATTTGTACTTGTTGTGCAGTGACCTGAGTGCATGGGTAATGTGGAGGTTTATGGCGCCTGACAAGCAATTGACAGTGACCTTCTCTTTGTCCAGCCTGGTGAGAGGGACATCAGTGTGCCTGACTATGGAGTCATCTATTACAAGTGTGTTAGTTATGGTGTTTTGCCTTAAGGGCTGTGGTTGTGTGGCACACTGGTTTTGGTGGTTATGTGATGATTGTGGTGTGTTTGTGGGTGTAGGTTGCTTGCGTGTCTGCTTTGGAAGTCTCTATTGTTTCTGCAGATTTTTATTTAGAGCCTCGAATATGTCTTTGTGTATCTATGTGTAGGGTTTGCAGCTGCATGTTTGGTAGGTCTATGTGTAGTAAGTGGTGTGTTGCAGTTTGATACCTTCTCATCTTGACTGTTAATTCCAGTCATGACTGGAGAGAGCTTTGCCTCAAGTTTGGCTATGTAAGTGCATCTCTTGCAGATTTTGGTGCCGTGTGGTAGGAGGAGAGGGTTGTCTGTGTACATCAGGCAGTTATGACATTGCCTCAGGATGCCCAAATTCATCAGGTGAACAGGAGAATGCACTGGGAGCTGGATCTTGGACATGCCTGAATGGGTTGAGGAACTTGTTCTTATTTACCTGGTGGGGAGAGTAATTTGACTGTTCCCTATAAACAACTGTTGGGGATAGAGTACTATAGTTAGTTAGTGCTTCTGTCTCTTTTTGGGGCAAGTGCTAGTCCGGAAGCTCTGATTTGAGTGCTAAATCTGGAAGAACTGGCTTGTACTAAGGGAAAATCTGAAGAGCAGACTCAGTGGAGCCGGAGATAGTTTAACCCTAGCTAACCACTGCTGCGCTAAGCAAAAAATGCACAAATGCATTTTTTTATATCAGAAAGATTAAAGAGCAAGAAATTAGCCCAAAATGGCCAATAAAACTACAGTTTCTGGGCAGAAACCACTCCTCCAAGGACAGGTAGGCTGTTCAGAGCTCCCCACTCTCACTGGTGAACAAAGAAATTTCCTTTTTGTCGAAGTAAGGTATGGCTAACACAAAGGCTTAAAACACAGTCCAGGTATCAGCAAGTATCTGAAACTGGACTTTTCTAGCTTAGTAAGGCAGGAAAATAGCAAGATTTTTTTTGTTTTTTTTTTCAGAAAAACAGTAGAAACAAACAAACAAAAAAACACTTTTACAGTAAAGTAATGGTTGCCACACATGAGTGAGAACCTTTAACAATTCAAAAATACAATTTACAACAAAAATGACTTTTTAAAGTTCAGGCTCAAATAAATGCAATTTTAGTACAAAATGAGCATTTTAAGAAGCAATAAACACCAGAAAATGAGCGTTTAGGTGGAAATAGCAATAAGGAGCAAGAAAAAAACAGAAAAAGGTACTTAAATACTCCAAAGTCTCTCCTTTTGTCTCTCTGGTGCTGTAGGTCTCTGCAAGACACATGGGCAGGATCTGCTGAGCTGATACAAATGCAAAACTGCACAAATGTGGTTTTTATATCAGAAAGATTAAACAGCTAAAAATTAGCCCAAAAATGGCCAATTAAACTACAGTTTCTGGGCAGAAACCACTCCTTCAAGAACAGGTAGGCTGTTCAGAGCTCCCCATTCCCACTGGTGAACAAACAAACTTTCTTTTTGCCCAAGTAAGGTATGGCTAACACAGAAGCTTAAAACACAGTCCAGGTATCAGCAAGTATCTGAAACTGGACTTTTCTAGCTTAGTAAGGCAGGAAAATAGCAAGATTTTTTTTTTTAGAAAAACAGCAGAAACAAATGAAAAAACACTTTTACAGTAGAGTAATGGTTGTCACACGTGAGTGAGAAGCTAGTAACAATTAAAAAATACAATTTACAACAAAAATGACTTATTTAAAGTGCAGCCTCAAATAAATGCAATTTCAGTACAAAATGAACATTTTAAGAAGCAATAAATGCCATAAAATGAGTGTTTAGGCGGAAATAGCAATAAGCAGCAAGAAAAAAAAAAAAACAGAAAAAGGTACTTAAACAATCCAAAGTCTCTCCTTTTGTTTCTCTGGTGCTGTAGGTCAGTGCAAGACACATGGGCAGGATCTGCTGCGCTGATACAAATGCAAAAAACACGCAAATGCATTTTTTATATCAGAAAGATTAAAGAACTAGAAATTAGCCCAAAATGGCCAATAAAACTACAGTTTCTGGGCAGAAACCACTCCTCCAAGGCAGGTAGGCTGTTCAGAGCTCCCCACTTTCACTATTGAACAAAGAAACTTCCTTTTTGCCCAAGTAAGGTATGGTTAACACAGAAGCTTAAGTCACAGTCCGGGTATCAGCAAGTATCTGAAACTGGACTTTTCTAGCTTAGTAAGGAGGGAAAATAGCAAGATTTTTTCTTCATGAAAACAGTAGAAAAAATGAAAAAACACTTTTACAGTACAGTAATGGCTGTCACACGTGAGTGAGAAGCAAGTACCAATTAAAAAATACAATTTACAACAAAAACAAATTTTTTAAAGTGCAGGCTCAAATAAATGCAATTTCAGTACAAAAATGAGCATTTTAAGAAGCAATAAATGCTATTCAAAACACAATATAAGGATATGTATTCAGATTTACATGTCTGTCAATAATGTCTTTATGGAGAACAGTGTCAAAGGCCTTGGCCAGGAAGAGATATGTTATATGCTCTGCATAACCGCTACCACAACTGAGGTTAAAGAGGCAAAACCTTCCTTTGACATGGCCAATTTGATGAAGGTCCACTGTAAGGAGATTTTCAATGTCCAGTTAAATCAGATCTGAGATGATGTGATGCATAGCTTTACATATGAATCCAGTGAGATTAGTAGGTCTGTAGTTACCAGGGTCCGTGGCAGGGCCACCTTTGTTTAACACCATTGCAATGGCTATTTTCCAGGCTTCAGAAAAGTAATCAGTGGAGAGGTTCAGATTAAAGAAGTTAAGTTGTGATTCAGATAGGCCATATTTGACATTTATTATCAGACAACCTTGTATATTACATGGATCTGTAGATGAGGTGTTTTTATCTTTTGACAAAGCTAGCAGAACTTGTCCAATAGTAATTAAAGGGAATGGTCAGGATTGTGGAATCTGTGGAATACCTGTAACTGGGGATGGAGTTAAATTAACACTAAATTTGTCAGATAGGATATTAGGTATTCCCTTTGGTCAGAGTGTGAGAGATTACTGTGGACTAGCTCTGAACATTGTTGTGTGTTAGTTTGTAATTTCCTTACATACTTAAAGAAAGATTTATAGTTATTTTTGTTTTTAGTGTCTATTTTAAGTACATACTCAGCTATGACCTTCCTAATGGTTCCCTTAATCTATTTCCTAGCTTCCTTAAATGTGCTCTTAAGGTAGGTAGAATGAGACCTTTTATAAGCATTAACAAATTTTGTTGTCTCGTTATATAATTTGTTTTCGTAGATATTCCAACATAGAGGTTTGTATTCAAATTTCTCATATTTGGTTTTGATAGGGACTGCCTTATCAATATAGTTGCTTAACTAGGAATAGAAGTCAGAGGCATAGGCAGCAGCTTTAACAATGGGATCCATCAATGGAGGATTACAGTAGAATTTATTTGTCATCAAGTAAAGGAAGAAGATTTGCTTTTGTGAAGTCCTTAAAAGGAGAGATATTTACAGGGGAAGTACCAACAGTTTTAAACGAAATTATCATTGATTTATGGTCTGATTTAACATGGCAGGATGAAACTTATGAAGATGTACAGGAACTGTCAATATTTATGAGGTTAGATCAAGAATATTGAGGCCCCTGTTTAAATGACTTAACTACTTGTAAAAGGTAGTTAGCATGGAGAATGTCAAGTAGGCACTTGGCATGCCACCCCATGATAGTGTAGGTCAGCCAGTTTACTGATGGATTGTTTAAGTTTCCTAGTTGAATGGTGTTGCATTTAATGGAGATGTCAGCTTTAAATAGCCATTTTTCTCAGAGGAGGATAAAGAAGGTGCCCTATAATTATTTATTAAGTGGTAATTAGTGTTATTTATAGGATTTGGACACCTAAGAGTACAAATGTGGTACCCTGAGGAATCTGTTATTAGGTGATGCTATACACCTCCTAATACCCTCACCATAAGTTGGTTTAGTGGGCAAGTCCTGGGCTGTGTTTGTACCTGTGATATACTCACTGAATGTGTTCTGAAGTGCGAAGGTAGCATCCATGTTGAGTAAATACTTACACCTCTTACATATTCAGCTATTGTGAGGTAGCAATAAAGACATTTTGGTAAGCTTGATACAGTTATTGTACTTCCTGAAAAAAATAGTGCTATCAGGTTTGCTACATACTTGCAAAAACAAAAAGGAAGGCAATGTGTCAGCTAAATCCACAGAGACGAACCACCACTTAGAAATATAAAATGATCGCAAGCTTTATTCCAAAGATAAAACTGTGTTAAAAGGTTAGCTTTCATTTAAATAAATGTTAAACTTCTTCAGACATCATTTTTAAATTTTTCTCCATTTTAAATACAATTCCTTATAGTGACATAATTTCCTCTCAATCAAATAACATCTAATTTAAAGCAATATTCAGTTTAAAACAATGCTGCCCCATTCATGCATAAAAAGACCTTGCTCAGCTCTAGATTCATTATAAATTATCTATATATTTCCTTTCTAAACCACATTTATTTTATCTTACTTCTTTTTAATGCACTAAGCTTCAAAATTGGAGCTATAGAGCTCCGTTCATTGATTCCTGGCCAGCTATCTGCTTGTAGCCTTACTTGCCATTCGAGCTCTCTCAGTTGTAATAGCAAGTCCCATGCTTTTTTATCATCTATTACTACACTGTCAATAATGGTGTAGATAAATTGGTGCCCCAGATGATCTTTTACATGCTTAGCTAAATCATTAGATAAATTCAATTTTTTAATAGCATATTCGTGCTCATATACACGTTAGGAGAATTTTCTCTCCGTTTTTCCTATATAAAAAGCTAAATATGATTTGTACTTGCTTAAATATACTACTGCCTTAGATTCACAATTGTATTTTCCTTTTATCATGTATTTTTTGACTCATAATAAATTCATTATTTATTTCTATTTTATGATACCATTTAGATGCACCACACCTTCTCATGCCGTGCAAAACGCTTTCACTATAATTTCCTTTATACTGTAGTAATTCTTTTTAGTTTTTCCCCCTCCTATTCACAATGCATGGCTTTACCCCTAATATAGTTCTAAGCTCTTCTTCTTCTCCATTTAATATAATCCAGTTTTTTTCAAAAATACATTTAAGTAGTCTGAAGTCATCACTGTATGTTATAATCAGTGCCTCTGAAAACTTGTGATTATTTCTTTCAATTACATCCTGTATTCTGTATGGATCATGATTGTCTATTGTTGTTTCCTCTTTTTCATATGTACTCATTTCACTTAAAATGTTTTCCCTATGTAAAATAGGTTTAAAATGACCTCTGTCTCTTTTGATTCTAACTTCTTCTATAATTTCATCAATGAATTCGAATGAATTTGAATGATTTCCGAGGCATCATACTTTGCAACCAGTCTGGAGGTGTGGTTATCCTAGATGAATATGAATACGTCTCCTCCCTTTATAATTTGGTCTGGGTTTTGCAGCCGAAATGTGTGGTATGAGTTGTAGCCTGGAATTGCTGGGGTGCTCTATTGAGCCTTGAACCAGGTCTCCATTATTGCACAAATATCGATGTTCTCCATATTGAAGAGTGCCTTGAGAGAGTGCATTTTCAGGTTTAAACTCCTAGCATTGAGCAGCATGATGCTCAGTTTTTTGTCGCTAGTACTTGTTATGGTGGTGGATTTGCTTTTTGAGCCTTGCCTTAAAAGGGCACTATGGGGTTGGCAAGACCCTTTGCCAGTATCCTGAATCCCAAGGGTGACAGGTGCAAGCCATCTCTAGTGAAGCATCAAGGCTTGTTGAGCATGTCATCCCAGGCAGACAGATACTGGATCCCCTTGGAATGACACCAAAAACTTAGCCAATTGTTGAAATTTATCATTTTTCCTTGCACTGAGGTATCATTCTTGGTGAGGGTAAGATGCTACTCAGGGCTAGGGTCATACCTGTCTTGATTACATAATCAGAGAGCTCTTCTATGTCCCTTTTCATGTATTCCAGGGAGGTATGTATCAGGTCATTCACACCAACATGGACAATGACAGCGTCATATTTGTACTTGTTGTGCAGTGACCTGAGTGCATGGGTAATGTGGAGGTTTATGGCGCCTGACAAGCAATTGACAGTGACCTTCTCTTTGTCCAGCCTGGTGAGAGGGACATCAGTGTGCCTGACTATGGAGTCATCTATTACAAGTGTGTTAGTTATGGTGTTTTGCCTTAAGGGCTGTGGTTGTGTGGCACACTGGTTTTGGTGGTTATGTGATGATTGTGGTGTGTTTGTGGGTGTAGGTTGCTTGCGTGTCTGCTTTGGAAGTCTCTATTGTTTCTGCAGATTTTTATTTAGAGCCTCCGAATATGTCTTTGTGTATCTATGTGTAGGGTTTGCAGCTGCATGTTTGGTAGGTCTATGTGTAGTAAGTGGTGTGTTGCAGTTTGATACCTTCTCATCTTGACTGTTAATTCCAGTCATGACTGGAGAGAGCTTTGCCTCAAGTTTGGCTATGTAAGTGCATCTCTTGCAGATTTTGGTGCCGTGTGGTAGGAGGAGAGGGTTGTCTGTGTACATCAGGCAGTTATGACATTGCCTCAGGATGCCCAAATTCATCAGGTGAACAGGAGAATGCACTGGGAGCTGGATCTTGGACATGCCTGAATGGGTTGAGGAACTTGTTCTTATTTACCTGGTGGGGAGAGTAATTTGACTGTTCCCTATAAACAACTGTTGGGGATAGAGTACTATAGTTAGTTAGTGCTTCTGTCTCTTTTTGGGGCAAGTGCTAGTCCGGAAGCTCTGATTTGAGTGCTAAATCTGGAAGAACTGGCTTGTACTAAGGGAAAATCTGAAGAGCAGACTCAGTGGAGCCGGAGATAGTTTAACCCTAGCTAACCACTGCTGCGCTATGCGCAAAAATGCACAAATGCATTTTTTTATATCAGAAAGATTAAAGAGCAAGAAATTAGCCCAAAATGGCCAATAAAACTACAGTTTCTGGGCAGAAACCACTCCTCCAAGGACAGGTAGGCTGTTCAGAGCTCCCCACTCTCACTGGTGAACAAAGAAATTTCCTTTTTGTCAAGTAAGGTATGGCTAACACAAAGGCTTAAAACACAGTCCAGGTATCAGCAAGTATCTGAAACTGGACTTTTCTAGCTTAGTAAGGCAGGAAAATAGCAAGATTTTTTTTTTTTCAGAAAAACATTAGAAACAAACAGAAAAAAACACTTTTACAGTAAAGTAATGGTTGCCACACATGAGTGAGAACCTTTAACAATTCAAAATACAATTTACAACAAAAATGACTTTTTTAAAGTTCAGGCACAAATAAATGCAATTTCAGTACAAAATGAGCATTTTAAGAAACAATAAATGCCAGAAAATGAGCATTTAGGTGGAAATAGCAAAAAGCAGCAAGAAAAAACAGAAAAAGGTACTTAAACACTACAAAGTCTCTCCTTTTGTCTCTCTGGTGCTGTAGGTCTCTGCAGACACCTGGGCAGGATCTGCTGAGCTGATACAAATGCAAAACTGCACAAATGTGGTTTTATATCAGAAAGATTAAACAGCTAAAAATTAGCCCAAAAATGGCCAATTAAACTACAGTTTCTGGGCAGAAACCACTCCTTCAAGAACAGGTAGGCTGTTCAGAGCTCCCCATTCCCACTGGTGAACAAACAAACTTTCTTTTTGCCCAAGTAAGGTATGGCTAACACAGAAGCTTAAAACACAGTCCAGGTATCAGCAAGTATCTGAAACTGGACTTTTCTAGCTTAGTAAGGCAGAAAAATAGCAAGATTTTTTTTGTTTTTTTTTTCAGAAAAACAGCAGAAACAAATGAAAAAACACTTTTACAGTAGAGTAATGGCTGTCACACGTGAGTGAGAAGCCAGTAACAATTAAAAAATACAATTTACAACAAAAATGACTTATTTAAAGTGCAGGCTCAAATAAATGCAATTTCAGTACAAAATGAACGTTTTAAGAAGCAATAAATGCCAGAAAATGAGTGTTTAGGCGGAAATAGCAATAAGCAGCAAGAAAAAAAAAACAGAAAAAGGTACTTAAACAATCCAAAGTCTCTCCTTTTGTTTCTCTGGTGCTGTAGGTCAGTGCAAGACACATGGGCAGGATCTGCTGCGCTGATACAAATGCAAAAAACATGCATTTTTTTATATCAGAAAGATTAAAGAACTAGAAATTAGCCCAAAATGGCCAATAAAACTACAGTTTCTGGGCAGAAACCACTCCTCCAAGGCAGGTAGGCTGTTCAGAGCTCCCCACTTTCACTATTGAACAAAGAAACTTCCTTTTTGCCCAAGTAAGGTATGGCTAACACAGAAGCTTAAGACACAGTCCAGGTATCAGCAAGTATCAGCAAGTATCTAGCTTAGTAAGGAGGGAAAATAGCAAGATTTTTTTCTTCATGAAAAACAGTAGAAAAAAAATGAAAAAAACACTTTTACAGTACAGTAATGGCTGTCACACGTGAGTGAGAAGCAAGTACCAATTAAAAAATACAATTTACAACAAAAACAAATTTTTTAAAGTACAGGCTCAAATAAATGCAATTTCAGTACAAACTGAGCATTTTAAGAAGCAATAAATGCTATTCAAAACACAATATAAGGATATGTATTCAGATTTACATGTCTGTCAATAATGTCTTTATGGAGAACAGTGTCAAAGGCCTTGGCCAGGAAGAGATATGTTACATGCACTGCATAACCGCTACCACAACTGAGGTTAAAGAGGCAAAACCTTCCTTTGACATGGCCAATTTGATGAAGGTCCACTGTAAGGAGTTTTTCAATGTCTAGTTAAATCAGATCTGAGATGATGTGATGCATAGCTTTACATATGAATCCAGTGAGATTAGTAGGTCTGTAGTTACCAGGGTCCGTGGCAGGGCCACCTTTGTTTAACACCATTGCAATGGCTATTTTCCAGGCTTCAGAAAAGTAATCAGTGGAGAGGTTCAGATTAAAGAAGTTAAGTTGTGATTCAGATAGGCCATATTTGACATTTATTATCAGACAACCTTGTATATTACATGGATCTGTAGATGAGGTGTTTTTATCTTTTGACAAAGCTAGCAGAACTTGTCCAATAGTAATTAAAGGGAATGGTCAGGATTGTGGAATCTGTGGAATACCTGTAACTGGGGATGGAGTTAAATTAACACTAAATTTGTCAGATAGGATATTAGGTATTCCCTTTTGGTCAGAGTGTGAGAGATTACTGTGGACTAGCTCTGAACATTGTTGTGTGTTAGTTTGTAATTTCCTTACATACTTAAAGAAAGATTTATAGTTATTTTTGTTTTTAGTGTCTATTTTAAGTACATACTCAGCTATGACCTTCCTAATGGTTCCCTTAATCTATTTCCTAGCTTCCTTAAATGTGCTCTTAAGGTAGGTAGAATGAGACCTTTTATAAGCATTAACAAATTTTGTTGTCTCGTTATATAATTTGTTTTCGTAGATATTCCAACATAGAGGTTTGTATTCAAATTTCTCATATTTGGTTTTGATAGGGACTGCCTTATCAATATAGTTGCTTAACTAGGAATAGAAGTCAGAGGCATAGGCAGCAGCTTTAACAATGGGATCCATCAATGGAGGATTACAGTAGAATTTATTTGTCATCAAGTAAAGGAAGAAGATTTGCTTTTGTGAAGTCCTTAAAAGGAGAGATATTTACAGGGAAGTACCAACAGTTTTAAACGAAATTATCATTGATTTATGGTCTGATTTAACATGGCAGGATGAAACTTATGAAGATGTACAGGAACTGTCAATATTTATGAGGTTAGATCAAGAATATTGAGGCCCCTGTTTAAATGACTTAACTACTTGTAAAAGGTAGTTAGCATGGAGAATGTCAAGTAGGCACTTGGCATGCCACCCCATGATAGTGTAGGTCAGCCAGTTTACTGATGGATTGTTTAAGTTTCCTAGTTGAATGGTGTTGCATTTAATGGAGATGTCAGCTTTAAATAGCCATTTTCTCAGAGGAGGATAAAGAAGGTGCCCTATAATTATTTATTAAGTGGTAATTAGTGTTATTTATAGGATTTGGACACCTAAGAGTACAAATGTGGTACCCTGAGGAATCTGTTATTAGGTGATGCTATACACCTCCTAATACCCTCACCATAAGTTGGTTTAGTGGGCAAGTCCTGGGCTGTGTTTGTACCTGTGATATACTCACTGAATGTGTTCTGAAGTGCGAAGGTAGCATCCATGTTGAGTAAATACTTACACCTCTTACATATTCAGCTATTGTGAGGTAGCAATAAAGACATTTTGGTAAGCTTGATACAGTTATTGTACTTCCTGAAAAAAATAGTGCTATCAGGTTTGCTACATACTTGCAAAAACAAAAAGGAAGGCAATGTGTCAGCTAAATCCACAGAGACGAACCACCACTTAGAAATATAAAATGATCGCAAGCTTTATTCCAAAGATAAAACTGTGTTAAAAGGTTAGCGCTTTCATTTAAATAAATGTTAAACTTCTTCAGACATCATTTTTAAATTTTTCTCCATTTTAAATACAATTCCTTATAGTGACATAATTTCCTCTCAATCAAATAACATCTAATTTAAAGCAATATTCAGTTTAAAACAATGCTGCCCCATTCATGCATAAAAAGACCTTGCTCAGCTCTAGATTCATTATAAATTATCTATATATTTCCTTTCTAAACCACATTTATTTTATCTTACTTCTTTTTAATGCACTAAGCTTCAAAATTGGAGTTATAGAGCTCCGTTCATTGATTCCTGGCCAGCTATCTGCTTGTAGCCTTACTTGCCATTCGAGCTCTCTCAGTTCTAATAGCAAGTCCCATGCGTTTTTATCATCTATTACTACGCTGTCAATAATGGTGTAGATAAATTGGTGCCCCAGATGATCTTTTATATGCTTAGCTAAAGCATTAGATAAATTCAATTTTTTAATAGCATATTCGTGCTCATATACACGTTACGAGAATTTCCTCTCCGTTTTTCCTATATAAAAAGCTAAATATGATTTGTACTTGCTTAAATATACTACTGCCTTATATTCACAATTGTATTTTCCTTTTATCATGTATTTTTTGACTCATAATAAATTCATTATTTATTTCTATTTTATGACACCATTTACATGCACCACACCTTTGCCATGCAAAACGCCTTCACTATAATTCTCTTTATACTGTAGTAATTCTTTTTAGTTTTCCCCCCTCCTATTCACAATGCACGGCTTTACCCCTAATATAGTTCTAAGCTCTTCTTCTTCATTTAATATAATCCAGTTTTTTTCTAAAATCCATTTAAGTAGTCTGAAGTCATCACTGTATGTTATAATCAGTGCCTCTGAAAACTTGTGATTATTTCTTTCAACTACATCCTGTATTCTGTATGGATCATGATTGTCTATTGTTGTTTCCTCTTTTTCATATGTACTCATTTCACTTAAAATGTTTTCCCTATGTAAAATAGGTTTAAAATGACCTCTGTCTCTTTTGATTCTAACTTCTTCTATAATTTCATCAATGAATTCGCCAGGGTATGCCCTAGCACAAAACATAGACCATAAATTAATACATTTTTCACTGAAATCTTGTTCTTTTCTTATCATCCGGGCAGCTCAAAATACCTGCCCTTTTATCACAGATCTTTTTTGATGTCCTGGATGTGAACTGTTGTAGTGCATTAAACTGTTTGAATAAGTTTCTTTCCTATATATCTGAGATATGTATCTTTTCTCTATGTTATCTTTTATGAGTTTGATATCTAAATAGTCATAAAATCAAGCCTAACTTTCCATGTAAATTTTAAAAAGGTTGTCGTTCCATTAATATACTTAAGAAATTCTTCTAGGATACTTCTAGAACCTTTCTAAATTATACTTATATTGTCTTGAAATCTGAAATAAGATTTAAGATATTTGTGGAACTCAGTATTAAACACATATTTCCTTTCCCAATATGCCATGATGGTATTCGCATATGCTCCCCCACATGGTGATCCCATCGTGATGCCTCTATTTTGCAAATAGTAGTTACCATTAAACACAACATAGTTGTTGTTCAAAACTAATTCTAGCATCTCTACCAGTAGATTAGCTTTACCTGGGGTATATTGTTTGTATGTAACATTTCATTGGTCCATTCAACTCCTATGTCCTGCAGAATGACTGTATATAAGTCACATACGTCAGTAGTGACCAATATGTCTTCCTTGTTGTATTCTATGCTATTCATGTGTTGTAAAAAGGACCAAGAGTCCTTGCATATTTGCTCCTCATTTCTCAAAATGTGTTTTAATTCAAAGTCAATATATTTCGCACATGCCGATGTGATGGAATCTCTTCCATCAACGAGGGGTCTCATAGGTGGATTGTTAATAAATGTATGTATTTTTGGTATCCCAAAAAATACTGGAACTTTAGGAGGTGAAACATTTAAATAATTATACAAATCTATATCAAGTCCTTCTATCTATAAACATGTCATTTAATTGCATGTGAACTTTTTTGTATGCTCCATTCAGTTCATTTAAGGAAACTTTTTGATACGTATCTGTATCCAAGATGTCTTGCATTCTGTTGTTTTACTCATATAAATCCATTATAATTGCTCCACCTCCCTTGTCCGGTTTCATTATTTGTATTTTTTCTTTCTGTAAATATGATAATGTGAACTGTTCATTTTCACTTAAAGTGTTCACAATTTTCTTATCATATTTATACTTATTCAAGTTCTTAAGATCTATTTCACATATCTTTTCATAAACTGACAATCGGGGATGGAGGGGGGATTATATGTCAATCCGCAGGACATAGGAGTTGAATGGACCATGAGATGTTACATACAAACAATATACCTCAGGATAAAGCTAATCTACTGGTAGAGATGCTAGAATTAGTTTTGAACAACAACTATGTTGTGTTTAATGGTAACTACTATTTGCAAAATAGAGGCATCATGATGGGATCACCATGTGGGGGAGCATATGTGAATACCATCATGGCATATTGGGAAAGGAAATATGTGTTTAATACTGAGTTCCACAAATATCTTAAATCTTATTTCAGATTTCAAGATGATATAAGTATAATTTAGAAAGGGTCTAGAAGTATCCATGAAGAATTTCTTAAGTATATTAATGGAACGACAACCTTTTTAAAATTTACATGGAAAGTTCGGCTTGATTTTATGGAATATTTAGATATTAAACTCATAACACAGAGGAAAGATACATAGCTCAGATATATAGGAAGGATACTTATTCGAACAGTTTTCTGTACTACAACAGTTCACATCCAGCACATCAAAAAAGATCTGTGATAAAAGGGCAGGTAGTTAGAGCTGTCCGGATGATAACAAATAAACAAGATTTCATTGAAGAATGTATTAATTTATGGTCTATATTTTGTGCTAGGGCATATCCTGGCGAATTCATTGATGAAATTATAGAAGTTAGAATCAAAAGAGACAGAGGTCATTTTAAACCTATTTTACATAGGGAAAACATTTTAAGTGAAATGAGTACATATGAAAAAGAGGAAGCAACAATAGACAATCATGATCCATACAGAATACAGGATGTAATTGAAAGAAATAATCACAAGTTTTCAGAGGCACTGATTATAACATACAGTGATGACTTCAGACTACTTAAATATATTTTTGAAAAAACTGGATTATATTAAATGAAGAAGAAGAAGTGCTTAGAACTATATTAGGGGTAAAGCCATGCATTGTGAATAGGAGGGGGAAAAACTAAAAAGAATTACTACAGTATAAAGAGAATTATAGTGAAAGCGTTTTGCACAGCAAAGGTGTGGTGCATGTAAATGGTGTCATAAAATAGAAATAAATAATGAATTTATTATAAGAGACAACAATACTTGAAAAAAGGAAAATACAATTGTGAATCTAAGGCAGTAGTGTATTTAAGCAAGTACAAATCATATTTAGCTTTTTATATAGGAAAAACGGAGAGAAAAGTCTCCCAACGTGTATATGAGCACGAATATGCTATTAGAAAAATTAATTTATCTAATGCCTTAGCTAAGCATGTAAAAGATCATCCGGGGCACCAATTTATCTACACCATTATTGATAGCGTAGTAATAGATGATAAAAATGCATGGTGCTTGCTATTTGAACTGAGAGAGCTCAAATGGCAAGTAAGGCTACAAGCACATAGCTGGCCAGGAATCAATGGACGGAGCTCTATAACTCCAATTTTGAAGCTTAATGCATTAAAAAGAAGTAAGATAAAATAAATCTGGTTTAGAAAGGAAATATATAGATAATTTATAATGAATCTAGAGCTGAGCAAGGTCTTTATATGCATGAATGGGGCAGCATTGTTTAAACTGAATATTGCTTTAAATTAGATGTTACTTGATTGAGAGGAAATTATGTCACTATAAGGAATTGTATTTAAAACGGGGAAACATTTAAAAATGATGTCTGAAGAAGTATAACATTTATTTAAATGAAAGCGCTAACCTTTTAACACAGTTTTATCTTTGGAATAAAGCTTGCGATCATTTTATATTTCTAAGTGGTGGCTCATCTCTGTGGATTTAGCTGACACGGTGCCTTCCTTTTTGTTTTTGCAAGTTCATCAGCGCAGTTTGTCGTTTTTTATTTAGGTTTGCTACATAAGCGACAAATGCTGACTGAAGCTCCATTCAGGATAGTGCAGATGAAGCTGTGTACCAAAACAGACAGGTTAATAACTTGTTATTGGTATAAAACAAAGGAGGATAATATGGGATATGGCTAAAGGGTAAATGGATGAGCTATGATTGGTGTAGTCAGAAGTGCAAAACAAGACATGTAAAAATGACAGAATTATGTGGGCTAAATAAAGTAATCAATAGCATGCAGTGATTTTAAATCAAATAGCTTTACCCATTAGGCTAATGTGATCTCTATTTAGCAAGTAAAGCAAAGAGGATCAGGTAGTCTAACCCAATGGATCTGGGTGCAGTAACTGTAATAATTACAGATGATTCAAAATGAGTAGTTTCAAGTGCAGTAACTTTAAAGAAAATAATTCAGTAACAGAATGGCAGTCAGCCACATAATAAAAGTATATCATGTAGGTAACTCTGCACACCCTATTACAGTACTGTAGAACAGTAACTTTAAATGCCGTGATAATGCAGTAATCAATATCAAGCAGAAATGCAGCAACAGCAATGATCAAAAGCTACATTTGGTAGCTGAGATAAAAAGTTAACTTGTTTATATGCTTAGTATCAGTAACAGACAACACTGCATTATTGTTTTAGATATTGCCAGCAGTAGTAACAGAATCAAAGCAACAAGGTACAGTAGTGCGATATTACTTACACTTAGTACCTCTAGAGTCAGCAAATTAAAAGTGAATTAATGTATATTATCAATCAGGCACATTAATGCAGCACACAACAGTCATCAGAACAAAAGTGCCAATTTCAATAATGTATCTACAAGAAGTGCAGGCAGTAAGTTAATAATGTAAACAAGAGAGACAATTATTTCATTGTATGAAATAAGGCAGCAGTAGGTTTACCTTTATATCGTCGATCACACTTCGTCGACCGGCCACTTAATCGACTCATTTAAGTGAACCAAAACCGCGAAAAATTTTAAATGTCAAAAATATTTCGACATTCAACATTTCCGGCCACGCCACACCTCCACACCATTGCTACCATGGGTCAAAAAGGGGCGAGGTTTTGTCGTTCGCTTATTTGGAATTCGACATTGGAGACATTCGCACTTCGGTATTCGCGGAAGTCATTTCATCCATTTTGGGATCAACGATGTAAAGGTAAACCGCAGCAGTAAATAAAGTAGCACAACTATGGTGTGACAAAAAGCCACTCAAATTTATATCAAATTTTCAAAAAAATGAAAAAGTTTCCTTACCTGCTGTAGATTATGTTCTTTTGCAGGATTCATATTAAGATAAAAAAATGGTTTGCACTGCTGTGTATGTACAGTAGTACACCAAACTGAGCAAGCTTCCTGGTATTTAAAGAATGTATGATGCAGTCCCAACAGAAACTGTATAATTAAAATGCAGCTAATACCCCCTCAGAAAATGGGGAATCAAAATCATACAATCTCATCCTTCTCTGGAATCCAAATTAGAGGGTTGTCACATGAAAGCCTCCGCTCTCACTAAAGGCTGGTACACTTCAGACCTGTTCCTAGGAAGCTGATGAAGTCCTTGTAGTACATTGAATCAGCATTTTATTTATTTATTTATACTTTAACTGGGCAAGTGAACTGGACTAGAAGTTCTTTTCAACGTGACCTGGGACACTGTGAGAAAGGTCATAACAGGTAAGAAATGCACTCAAGAAAACAAAAAACATACTGCCTTTAAAATACTTAACAACTGCATGTGCACTACATAGCCAAGGTGTGGCACTGAGTAATTAAAACATAAAACAATGTTTATAAAGAATGCATGCATTCTTCTTCTAGCTTTTCCTGGTTAGGGGTCACCACAGTGGATCACCTGTCCGCTCATGATTGGCAGTGGAGTTTTATGGTGTCGAGTTGCCAGCCCGGTGCCCAACCTTCCACAGAAGGCACACACACACACTCACACCTAGGGCCAATTTAGAGTGTTCAATCCACCTACAACATGTCTTTGGGATGTGCAAGTAAACCAGAGCACCCGGAGGAAACTCACACAACCACAGGGAGGACATGCAGACTCCGCACAGAAGGCACCCCAGCCAAGGATCAAACCGGAGAACCTCTTGCTGTGAGGCAGCAATGCTAACCGCTGCACCACCGTAGCCGCCCATATAAGAATGCATGCATTATTAATGCTTAAATATATAATGTCTTCATTTTGCAAGAATTTTATGTAATTATATTGCATAGTTCACAATACTGTAATATGATGCCTCAACACAATCGACTAGGAATCAGTAAGTGAATCTTACATGGCTGTACAAAAAATAAAAGGGGTGTATAATTATATATGCAACAATCTTATTGTAGAAAGGTAGTTTCAGACAAGTTTAGACTATTATATCATTGTGTTAGCCCATGTTTCTACAGCACTTGCATGTACTTTCTTTGAACAGATAATCTCTGAGTGTTTTCTTGAAAGTCAGAAATGGATTTCTATTCCTATTATTTTCTGGGAGATTGTTCCATACAGCCTGAATAATTTTCAAGAAAGCTCAGTCACACAAAGTGTGAATGGGGAATGCATAACTAAATATTGTCATTACTTCTGAAAGTGCAGAGAGTGTGTTGAGCAGTAAAGTAGTTCTAGCTGTAACAAGTAACCAACTGTTTGAGCTGAGAGAAGTGCAGTGAAGCTTATGCTTCCTAGCTATCTGTATGAACTGAAGTATTTTATTCTCATCCAATTGAATGAATGTAGTATTCTATGCAGACAGCCATTAAAGGAAGGCAGTATTCAATCTGAAGAGAAGTACATCTATGGCAATGGGTCATCTAGCCTCAGTGACCAACAAGTTACATATTTTAAATGGGACTTTAAGCAGAGTCAGTCCCTTGTTAACTTCAGTTTTCTTGTTTGATGGAATGATATATTTTGGCCTAAAAGGGTCTGTAATGCTGAACTTATTGAGGTTACTTAATTTTCTGCAGGTGTCAGATGCCAGCACTGTTTATTTATTTATTTTTTTGTATGTATGTATTGATAAAGAGCTTATGTTTAAAAAGGCAATTCCACATAGCTTCAAAACTCCTTCTGAAGTTCACTTTTCAGAATGGATGACCTCCTGGTCAGGACAATGTCATCCATGAACAGTGCACAGTTAATCTGAGGCATATGCCAGGGAAGATCATTAAATAAAAACAGAGAAAAACAAAGTGCCCAAGATTGAACCTTGTGGGACCTTTTATGATATGTTCCTAGTCTGATTAGCAAGATCCAGTTACTCAGAAAGTACTTTTTGAAAACCATTGTACTACTTTCATGGAGAAGCCTGTGTTTGATAGTTTATGCAACAACATAATGTGGTCAATGGTTTTAAAAGCCCTTTAAAGACTTAAAAAGATGCATGTAAATATGCAGTCTGTCAGTGAATATTTATCTGTTAAGTGTGCTAAAGTTAGACCAGAAACCAAGTTAACCATCTGTGAGGTTAGGTACTCAAGAATTTGATTGTGTTCTATTTTTCCAAGTATTTTAGCTTTCAGACAGAGGTTGACAATTGGGTAAAAGTCACTCACAAAGATTTGAGAAGGACATCTGTAAAAGAGGATTTTTGTTGCAAGTGACAGGTTGAAAATGTGTGCCAAAGGATTTTTAATAGTATAGCTAGCTAATTGTAAAATGTTGGGGTGTAAAGTTTAGCTTTTGTACACATTTTCAGTGAGCTGTTTTATTTCTTTTTGGTAATGGTATTGAAATAGTATTGAGGGAAGTAAACAATCTTGTGAAGTGGTGACAACTGATGAAAAAAGGTGGGTTATAAAAAATTATATTGGTTGGTAGTGGGCAAATGACTGATATTCTGACTTAGCTAGGGGAATTTTAGGGGCAATCAGAACATTAGGTTAGGGAGAGGAGGGGAATTTTAGGTTTAGGGAGTGATCACTACATTAGGGTTAAGAAGGCAGATTTTAGGTTTAGGGAGCAATCAGGAGTTTAAGTTTTGGGACTGAGTGGGAGATTTTAAGGGTAGGATCAGGGTTCTGGTAAGGTTAGAAAAGATTGGGCTTGGGGTGTGATGCTTAGTTAAGTGACTTGAGTTAGTGGGAGTAAGAGCAGTGAGGGTGTATATCTTGAGCAAATGTGTCTCAAGCACATGTAGGGGACCCTTGTGATTTATCATGTAATTTAATGCACATGTGCTTCTTTATTATTTAATTATACTGCACACTGTGAAGCTTTTCTTACCAGACCTCTGCTATATAGAGATTTCAGCCCAGTCAGATTTTCTTGTAAACAAATGCAAGCAAATAAATAAATAAATAAACACTGACTATAATTCTCATAAATAAATAACTAAATAATACATAGAAAGTTGCAATTCTTAAAACTGGTTTAGGGTTTTTAGTTTCTGGAGTCTGTAATTCTCTTCGTGCTTCCATCATGTTCATACTAGGACTCCACCTTTATTTGCTCAAAACTATTGATGATAATTTCATCCAGTTTTGAGCAGTCTGGGCATTTTGGGAATTCAGTGTTAAGCAGAGAGTTCCAAGCAATTTAAATATATTCCTTAAAATAAGCTTCTGTTCTGCCTTTCCCCTTGTTTGAATTAAAATATCTATATCCCGGGCCATATTGTGGGGATACAGAATTCCTCTTAGAATCTGAAGCAATATTTGTCCAATTGCTGGAGAATAATGCCACCCTTAGGGAAGTGCTATCCATTTATATTGTTTTCTGTTCTCAATTCTAATGGCAAAATTACAATGTCAGTCATTATGGACAGGAGAAAAACAGAACCTGTTTGAAATATCCAGCACAGAATACGACATTTTCAAAAAGCAGCTGTTTATTAGTCTCAGCAATAATGTTGACTACAAAAATGATCATAAGAATTACTGATTTTAAAACTGTTTAATCAACGTTGTCTATTTCCCATTTTTTTTTGACTGGCTACACAGACAAATTCAGTTTGTCATATTCTGTGTAGCATCATTGCTTTTCCCAGTCTTGCATTACTTACCATATAATATTTCCAGATTCTTTGGGAAAACTTTGATCTATCATATTCCAATGAAAGCAGTTTCATTAGTGGTGAAGTAGGAAGAGTGCCACTCACAATTATGTTAACCATACCCGATACTCTTACTAGTCTCATTTTAGTAAGAATGCTAAGCAGACTTGCTGTGATTCCCCTCAGTCCCTTCCCTCCATTCTATTTTTTCACATATCTGCTTTCAACAAATCATTGCTATATGAGCTATTCTGCGACAGCTATATCAAATTATACCTGCCCTTCTCAGTGTTACTCCTATCTTACCTACAGCACCTTCTTCTGAAGCTTCCTTTTTTAAATGCTGCCATAATTTAAAACTTATAACCTTTTCCTCATATAGTTTTGCGATTTTTAACATACATCCTTTAAAATGAGATATTATTTGATTATCTGTCATATAAGAACCATGAGATACATCAGCTTCTAATACACAAGAGCACTGCTTTAAACTGCTGACATTCCTACATAAAAACATTATCTGTGCTTCTTCCCTCAGCATATAACTCCACACAATTTAGCCAAATCCATGGGAGAACACATTTAACTGTAAAAGATTATCTATATCTCATTTTTTCCATCCCACATATTTGATATGAAAAATCTGACTGTGTTCCTGTCATGTTTACCAGCTTAGATTAAACAAATGAATTTACAATACTTTTGAATAAGTGTACCTGAACTGTTTTTTAATTGCTCTTAGTGATGCTTGCTGATGAAGAGTCCGTGACATCCACTTCATAAAGCATTTGCCAAACTACTTTTTGAATTCTTATTTTTGTTTCAGAAATTACATGGATTAATTTTTTAATACTTTCCCAGCCTAGCTATACCTCATTTCAGCTAATATAGCTCATATATTCATTTCTTTATTTCCCAGAAATTTCTTACCCTACACTTGAAGTTTAAATTGTATGAGGTTTAAATGCACTTACTTCAAATCTTTTTACATTCAAAAGCACTATTAGTGAAGTTTTTGGTTGCATACCAGCAGGCTCATTTTCCATAGTTGGAGAGTGTAGAGTCAATATATTTATGTAAGGTGATGAAGGGAGAAGACACTCACAAGTCAATGGAATCGGTCTTGTCTCCTATAAAAGAATCACTTTTTGCTGTTTATGTCATCCTGGTGGTTTTACCAATTAGTTTCATCAGGTTGAAGCTTCAATGAAATTTAGGTAAATCACATAAATGTATACAATTTTATATGTTTAAACTTTCTGCTAGAGGTTTATTTTTACATCTAGTTTGTGATATTCCAAAAAAGTTGGCATTTGATCCTTATCAAATACATTCTTAACATGATATAATCTATCCACAAAATGATTAAGGAGGGCATCTTACTTCTTTCCTTGGTAGTTATTTGGATCAAATGGCATATATACTTTTAAGTACAAATAGTATGCTGACTCATTTGTTTGCTTCATTAATGTTTGCATTTGAACTACTTCAGCAGATTTTGGTATCCGCTTTTTTTTAGTTATGTAAGATGCTCATCCACTTTCCTCTACATTTTTGATATAGATGCTTCAAACACTACTTTTACCCTGATTTTCTTCTCTTGTTATTAAGTTCTTAATGTTCATAGGGTTGCATCCGGTGGACCATTGAAGACCGTAGTGCAATTTCTGATTTTCCACCAAGCACTGTATGGTTAAATAACTTTCTCATGGTAACACAGTATGCAAATGAGACTGTCAAACCTTGCACTATAGGCACTAAAGCTCACAGACTTAATCCTCTTTCCCAACTGACATAAAAATGTTGTTTTTTTTTTGTTAGTTTTTTTTTTTAGTATTTTCAGTTTTGTATCTTAGATCCAAATTTTGTTTCCTAAATTACTTTTCTATATCTGCAAACATTTCTTCATTTGCTTCTCCAATATATAATTTCTTTTTACTCCTTAAGTGTACAGGGGTATGAGAAGTAATGTGAAACAGTTACATAGGCAAAATATAACTCATTATTTTGCCTTTCATATTTTTTGTTCTCTGATTGGCTCTGGGTGATCCCCATGTACAAAAAAAAAAGGGAAAAAGGCATTGTGAATGGATTTCTTGCAGCACTTTCTTTACAATGATAAAATATCAAACCTTTGTTTCTTAGCAACCAATGAAAACACCTTTTTTAAATACTTATTAATAAAAGCATCAAACTCTGAATGCTTTCAAAGTATAAATCTTTAAATACAGAATATGCAGTACTTAGCAAAAAAGTAGCTTGTTGCACCCTTTCAAAGATAACCTTCTTTGTACAGATTCTGCAGTGGTTAACAAAGAAGAAAGTTATTACAGCAACTGATCAGTTTCAGGAACTGATGTGCCTCAAATTGCAATGCAAATGTAAATGTACTCCTAGTTCCACTGGAGATAATTAGTTAATAAATGAAACAAAGTTCTTCACTTACAATGTAGTACTTTTTAAAGGGCAGAATTTTGTACTGTTTATATGCTCAAAAACTAATACTGCATGAAGGGGTAGACCCCTTTGCTACTTTAAGGAATAAAATGACCCAAAGGGGCAGATCCATTTACTCATCTCCTTAAAGGATAACTCCCTAAAGAGTACAAGTCTACACTCACCAGCATTAAGTCATACCTCAAAGGAAAAGATCCCTTTAAATGCTTCTGCTTTTTTTTTTCTTTTTCCTTTAGAAAAAAATTATTTCTATTAAAGGTCTATTTAGCTACATATAGCTGCATAACTTCAATCCATTACCATGCCTCTATGCCCCTTTTCCTTATACTTGATAGATCCTTTCTTCACTCCTTCAAGCACTTTTCTTGGATTTTTGTCTTTATTTCATGCTGTTGTACTTTTGGCTGGTACATGAATGGTATAAATTGAAATTCAAATTCAGTCTACCTAGGATACAACATAATTGACTCTATCATGATACAGACAGGTGCCATCTGTGAGAGCACCATAATTTATATTTTTGTTACAAAGCAGTCATGTTTTCAGCTGGCTGATTCCCACTGTGGCAGTCAGTGACTGGACAGTTCAACCTAACTGGCTGAGTGCCACTGCAGCGGTCAATCAATGGGAAATAACTTAGAATTAATCTTGAATTCACACAGAGGAACATTAGAAAGACTCTTAAGCACACAAATTACAGAGCAAGTAATATGTGCAGTGGCTGATTTTCCTGTACTATGTGTCAGTTCCAAGGTGGAGAAAAACATGCTAAGCTTATTCTTCCAGTTAATTATCTGAAATGAAGAAGTCACACAAGGTGAATGAGTTTTCCTTCACACACACATCATAGTATGCATCTCCTTTAAAGGTATGCACTTAGAATAAATTAGCGTTCTATCTCAACGTGTTTCCTACAATAAAATATGAAATGAAGCACAAATAACACCATTTTCATACAGTAGATATACAGTACTTTACAGTTTTACAGTTCTGTTGTCATGTACTTTACAGTTTTACAGTTCTGTTGTCATGTACTTTACAGTTTTACAGTTCTGTTGTACCTCAGTACTTTCACACTTAATTCCTTCAGAGTATTCAAAGCTGGGTATGGCTATTCCCATGTGTCATTGTCTGCCTTAGAGTTTTAACCTTTCAGTTAATTCACGTTTCACTCTTTAAGAGTAAACATTGCTATGTGTGGCTACCCTGTCATATGGACATTATGGGGATATACTCCATTGTACATGTGAAGTACTAAATAAGTGTGTGTGTGTGTGTGTGTGTGTGTGTGTGTGTGTGTGTGTGTGTGTGTGTGTGTGTGTGAGTATGATCACTTGTGGACACACACACACACACATATATATATATATATATATATATATATATATATATATATATATATATATATATATATATATATATATATATATATATATATATATATATGTATGCACTCACACACACACACACACACACACACACACACACACACACACACACACACACACAAACACACATAAACAAAGGTGTGGATTGCCTGCATTTCTGCATTTCACTGATGTTTGTTTTCATTCACTAATGAAAAACCTGGTACAGCTGATAGAAAATCATCTGTACCATCATTTTTGAGCAAGATCACAAAACAAAAAGTATGAGAAATATGCCCTCTCCCCACTGTAGTGAGATCTTTGAGTCATTATTTATAATTAAAAGATTGTGTGATAAGAGGTTTGATTTTGTGACATGTCTACAGAGTGTCAGAAATCCCTATATACCTAATTGAAATGCACTGTTCATTCATCTACCAAACTATATGTCCAAGGAGCAGCATCACTATGTGATAGGTTCTCTGTTATTGTGTGTGATGTTTCCTATTTGCTAACAATAACAGCACACCTTTGTGCAATGTACCTTTATTCATTTTCTGTCATCTGAAACATGGCTATGTGCATTATGCTGTTTTATT
Organism: Protopterus annectens; assembly: GCF_019279795.1. Taxonomy (NCBI): domain Eukaryota; kingdom Metazoa; phylum Chordata; order Ceratodontiformes; family Protopteridae; genus Protopterus; species Protopterus annectens. The sequence goes on along the minus strand of NC_056726.1, from coordinate 160,985,256 downwards.
TGTGTAAACATTATCATTTTAGTTCTTCCATTTACACTTGCAGCATATGATGTGACTTCTATGCCATCATTATGCAGGGGCTTGTTCATTCACTTAAATAAAAACAGTTCATGTCAATTTTCTATATCCATTGCATGGTAAACATTGGTGGTCACTCTGGGAGTGCCTGTCATGATGGTGTACAAAATTTGCAGCAGCACCTTTAGTAAGTGCCAGGTCAGGTGCTTTGCATCCTAACATTCCCCACCAAGGGAAAATATACCATTGGTGATTGAAGATCATGATGAACAAAATCCCTGCAACATAAAATTGCTGACTATTTAAGTTCCTATAATAAATGCAGCTGTTTTTGGGAAGCTGACTTAACTGACAGAGGTACAGGTAAGGTTGCAGCAAATGAGGCTTGTTTAAGAAATGCACAAATGGTATTATATCAGTGAAAATGGGATTTATTTTGAAAACATGCTGAGTGCTCAGGAGGTCTAAAGAGTATTTTGCCAAAAAGAAAACTATCCATCCAATGTGAAGTGAGAACACTGTAAATAACATGGCACTGAAATATCATAGTACATAGACTGCATAAAGTATATCTAGAGCAGGGGTTGCTTATTGGCATAAATAACATGCGACTGACATATCATAGTACATAGGCTATATAAAGTATCCTTAGAGCAGGAGTTGCTAATTGGTGTAAATAACATGTCACTGACATATCACAGTACATAGACTGAATAAAGTACCCCTAGAACAGTGGTTGCTTATTGGCATAAATAACATGACACTGACATATCATAGCACATATACTGCATAAATTATCCCTAGAGCAGGGGTTGCTTATTGCTCTATATTTGAGAGGTAAATGTAGTTTTTCACAAGAGACGACTACTTTTCATGGTAATTCCTGTGAAAATATTATTTTCTTTAAGCGATGGTTATGGCTACTGGCCACATACATGAGTTGTCGCTTGATAAAAGCTGGATTCAGTCATTTTTACTCAAGCAATGGAAGGGTGTGTCTTTTTCTTTATGCTGTGTACAGTGTGAATGTATATATTGGAACAATAAGGACATGCAGATAATGTTTTCTATATTTTTAACTGCTATCAAATGCAAATATGCACAGAGGAAGTGTATCACCAGCACAAGCAACATTTCTGTTGCATGTTTTCTAAACTTCTCTGTCATGCTGATGGATCACTGCATTGTGACTAGTCATGATGGGTGTTAACCCTTGATTTAGGAGTATAATTCCATATAGAATTCTTCCTCTGCATAGTTTCAGCTGAGTGAACCCTTTGCCTTAGGCCAACATCATCAGTGTAGATGTGCAGATGTACATGATACTTTTGGGATACTTATATCTTCGGGTGTTACTGTAATACAAACAAAATTATTGTTTTGCCTGTTACTGTTGTGTGGAAACAGCACATGAAAACAAATGCAAAGAATGGTCCTGGAATTAAATAGTCTTGGGCTATTTTACTGTATTTCTGAAAAAAAAAATGGTTACTGATACTGCCCTTCTATAGGATGAGCCCAAATGTCAGGTGGTTGCTGTAACTGTTTGTCACATGGCTGGTGCAGGTGAAAGCTTCTTTGGAAACATGCATGAGTAATGGTTTTGAGATGCTAGAATAGTTGATCAAGTGCAAATTGATTTGATCTGTTTTACTGGGTTCCTATGAGTACAGCGAAAATGCATTATGTTGAATGTGTTTTCATCAACACATGTAGAGCAAACAGGCAAAACAGCGAAGTGGCTGTTTAGCAAATTCTTTCCCTGGGAAAGAAGTCGCTTGACCGCTTTGTTGTTTTGCCGTGTTCTGAAGTGTAGTGTGGTCCCTTGTCCGTTATAGCTCCTGAGCGTGATTGTGCAACAGTTACTGACTTTAGGGTTAGGGTGCGGGTTAAGGTAAGTGCATATGTATGAAAGTGTTTAGTGTTTTATATTTTGTGTTAAATGTATGGTTGAGTTACATGTGTATGTGTTCTCAGTTGTTCACTTTTGTTTTGGGGGGGTAGAATTAGGGTTAAAGTAAGTGTGTGTGTGTTTGGAGCTGTTTATGTAAATGTGCGAGAGTTACTGACCTTAGGGTTAGGGTGTGGGTTAAGGTAAGTGCATATGGTTTAAAATGTTTACTTTTTTTTTTTTTCGTTAAATGTATGTTTGGGTTATGTGCATATGTGTATTTAGTTGTTTACTGGTTTTTAGGGGAGGTATAATTAGGATTGGATATGTGTGTATGTGTTTGGAAGTGTGTAATGTTTTTTTTTTTGCGTGGGTTGGAACAGTGATTTTTTTCCCTAGGAAAGAAATCGCTGTTCTGTGGATTCGACATTTTCAGCTTTCGCTGAAAATGTGTCGATGTAACATCGTTCACTATTTTAAGCGTTTGATGTTGCAATATAGACCCATTTTACTGCTGGCAGTCATTTTTGAAAGTGCAACTTGAGAAATAATTTGTGTGAAGTCAAAGACTATCAAAACTCACTGAAGCTGATTTTTGCTCAATTTCAAGAAATGAACAAAATGTCATACCCTGTGATTGAGGAAGCACACCTTTCTTTTAATGGTTAAGTGAAATCAACAAAACCAAAGTCAATGCAGGCATCTCCTTGTTCTTAAATGGCAATATCTATCTGAGAAGCTCCATTTTTACAGGAGTCCAAGAAAAAAAGTCTTCAGATAGTGACAGTAGAGATAGTGCCAAAAAAAAAATAAAATAAAATAAAATAAATAAATGTCAGTACAAAGTGAAAGGCACTTAGTACAGTATTTGATTATAATTGTATTTACGTATAGAGTGCATGTCCGATTACTTGAGTTACTGGACATATAACATTGCTTGGAATGTGAACATCAACAACTTTTAGAGAGGGAAGCTATTTTAACATCAAGGCAACTAGGGAAAAGATGATGACAATATCTGGCAGTTGGCTTAGAAGATTAAGGAGCTGTTAATGAGCTGTTTTCCGTGGTCCAGTGATGCAAGGTTTGATTCCCTCAGCTTCTAGTGCCTGTGTGATGCAAAGTAAATCACTTAACCAGCCCATAGCTCCTGGGCTGAGTCTAAACATGGCATGTGGAAATCAGTGCTCTATCCCAGACAATAAATAGATATGGACCTCAGTATATAATACTTTGGAATACATGGCAGCCCTCTGCACCAAGAAGAAGGACTTTACTCCAAATGTGTGTCTTGGTAGGGCAATTTCCTAAAAGAAATCATCCTCAGTTACCTTTCATGTAATTTTCTGTGTGTACTAGACTTCTTTTTGCACAATCACTCAGTAACACTTTTATTATTACACTTACACTTTCTCATTTTTTCCCCCTGAATCAACAATCAGTTATAAAATGACATCTTGATAGAATAGGCTTACTTGTGTGTTTGTTCAATAACACATCCTGTTACAACTCAGTAGCATTTCTTGTAGATAGCCTTCTAGACATGATAGTGTCTTGTCTGGTGTTAAATCATTTCTTGATATCAGATGTCCAGGTATCTTTCTCACAGATCCTATGCATAACTATATCTTTCAATGCCTCAGACAGCCAATCTGCAAATGGAAAGTTTTGTGCATTGCAATATTGTGTTACCATACAACCAGAAATAGTGCTCATATAATGTTTGTTACTTTTGGTCAAATGCAAATTGTCATAGACTTGCTAATGTTTTGGGGTTCATTTAATTTTGTGAAGTGTCTACAGTCTGAGTTATTTATTTGTATAATATTCAGCATGGTTGACAGTCAGTGCATTGCACATTGGTAAAATCTTTTAGGTACCTTCAGTCTTATTAGCATCATAACACCTTTCCGCTCACTCTTTCACAGTAATGTCAAAATGTTTCACATTGTGATTATTGGTTTGTCATTTTCTGATTGCATTTTTGTAGTCACTTATTAAGCTGTTTATAGTATGTCAAACTTACACTGATTAATCTCTTTTGTCTACAACTAGATGACTGCAATATGTTCAAAGTCACTACCCTTAGTTGTCATAAAGACACAGCTACTTGCTTGAGCTGTTTGAATCATTAGCTATGTGTATCATTTCAGACCTGTTGTGCTACACTTCATTATATAAATCATGCCTGATTCTTTAGGTAAATTGGTTGTGGCAGTATGCATCACTTCTAGGCAGAAATCATTTTTTATTAAGTAAGTGGTGTGTACTTTCTTTGCAGAAATTGTTTTTTTCTTTTTTTGTCAAGTAAGTGATCTGGACTTTCTAATGTTCTTTGCAGCATGATCTGCTCAGTAAGTACAGGTTAGAAAATACAGGAGAACACATAGCACTTATGGACAGCTTAGCTCAGCGAGTTAATTAGCGTGCTTTTAGAATGTGGGAGTGGAGAACATGAACACTCCAGTGGGAGGCCTCAGCTCAGGATTGAACGTCCGATGTTAGAAGTAAAAAAAAAAAAAAAAAACAGTAAGCTTAATGACTAAACTACTGTGCTAACTACTATTGATCATGAAATGTTGATTTATTTTCTATTCGTTAACTGAGTAGGGTAACTGGTCAGAGAACCTCTTCAGCCTCGGTCTGGGCTTTTCTTACAAGTAATTAGCCTAGCTAATTAAAAAAATAAAAATAAATGAATACTATCACTTCATTAAATATAAATGTTATTGCTTATTATCCATTTTTGGCATAGAAAAGGTTCATGACTTAATTTGTTAATTATATATCACTCATGCAACCATCCTTATATGAATACTAGCAGAGAACTTTGCTAAATCATTGTTTCCTCATTTCTTCTTGCTGATTTCATGCTGGTGGTCCTAAAACAGTTGTGCACACCTATGACAGCATCATCACCAGTGCTTGTGGTAAGACTGTCAGTAATACACTGCACATACATTGCATAAATTCAGAGCTGGAGCCATTTACTAGCTGTCTGCATATTACAATAGTACAGCACTTTTGCATACTCACATAAGATACTGCAAACATTAAAAAAGCTCTTATAGTTCAGTTTAAAGATAAAATATTAAACTTATTGGAGGGATTACTGAACATTGTGTACCATGGTATGAGGTTGGTTATGAAAATTAATAACAATTTATAATAATAGTTACACAGTGGAGTAAGACAATGGAGTAAGACTCTGTATTTTTTAGGCAAGGCTCAAAAGACAAACCCACCTCCATAGGTATCACAAGGGATAAGAAACTAAGAGTAATGCTACTCAATGCCAGAAGTCTAAACCTCAAGATGCATGCACTCGAAACTCTCCTTAGCATGGAGAACATCGATATCTCTGCAGTAACAGAAACCTGGTTCAAGGCTCCCGAGAGCACCCCAGCACTACCAGGTTATATCTCATACCATGTTTTTTGGCCCCAAAACTTGGACTGAACCACAAAAGGAGGGGGAGTATCAATATTCGTCAAAGATACCCACACCTCCAGGTTGGTGGCACAGCACGAAGCATCAGAGACTATCCATGTGCAACTAACAGTGGGTAAAACTGCCTTCCAGTTTATAGCCTGCTACAGACCACCCTCCCAAACCCAGGAACCCCACTCAGCCTTCCTGAGAACACTAGAAAATATGAAGGTCTCTCCAAACACCATTATATTGGGTGACTTCAACTACCCTAACATAGACTGGGAGTACTACTCTAGCTCCAACACCCTAGCCCAATGGTTCCTAGAATTTATAAACTCAAATGCTATGGAACAACTTGTTGCCACTCCCACAAGAGGGGGAAACATACTGGACCTGATCATCACCAACATGGGGACTCTATGCTCCAGACCAGAAGTGTATCCCTCACTGGTAAGATCAGACCATAAACTAATCTCACTAGATATTCACATCCTGACCCCAGCCCCTGCCCAGAAAACCACAGTGAAAAACTTCTCTAAAGCAAATTTCACACTCCTCAAAACTGAGGTGGAATCCTCCAAAGCCCCTGGGCCTGTGGAAAATACGGTCCAGACCGCAGAATCCTTTATAAACGCATTCTATGAACACCTTCAGGAATGCATGGATCATGCAATCCTAAATAAAACCAAGACCCAATCCTCCAAAGTTAGGCGTCCTCTCTGGTGGACCCCAGCCATAAACAAACTATACAATAGAAGGAGGAAGCTACTACATGATAGAGCAAAATCCCAACAAGGGAAGGTATCTCTGATCAGTATTAGCAAAAAACTACGGGCACTCATAAAATCGTCTAAGGCCAGCTTCAAGAGAAAAATTGCACATGACACTAAGGATAATCACAAGGCTTTCTTTAGTTATGTTAGGAACCTGGGTGGGAATTCCCAGATATACTCAGAATTAGTCCAAAATGACAAAAAATACACCAAACCCACAGACATTGCCAACATCCTAGCTAACAGGTTCAGTGCAAACTTCTCCCCCCCCTTCCCCACCAAAAGGGCAAATATCTATCCCAGCAGAGTGCTGCCCCCCTGACATCTCAGATGCTCAGGTAAGAGCCACCCTCTCCAAAGCAACAAACACAGCATCAATGGGACCAGACGGTGTCCCGGGATGCGTCCTACATGAACTCCAAGAAGAACTAAACCCAAACATAAAACTACTGTTCAATCTCAGCCTTACTACAGGATATGTACCCAAAGAGTGGCATACAGCAACAGTGGTCCCTCTCCACAAAGGTGGTGCCTCAACGGATCCTGGAAACTATCGCCCCATAAGCTTGACTAGCTTGGTCTGCAAAGCTATGGAAAGGATCATCATGGACCTCATAAATAAAGATATTGGGGACCTACAGACACTGGATCCTACCCAGTTCAGCTTTCCTGCCTCTTAAACCTGGTCAATTTCTTTGAAACAGTCACTAAGGCCATTGACGAGGGGAAGGTGGTCCACACAGCCTACCTGGACCTTGCAAAAGCCTTCGATACAATACCCCACTCGGGCATTATAGATAAGCTCACCAGCTTAAATATAAACCCCTATGTCACTAGATGGGTTGCAAACTGGCTCAAGGACAGAACCCACATGGTTAGAATTGCTGGAACCATGTCAGACTCCAAACCAGTTACAAGTGGCATCCCACAAGGCTCAGTCCTGGGACCTCTCTTGTTCGGTATATATTTCTTGGAGGTACAGGCTAACACAGAAGGACTGTGGCTGACCAAGTTCGCAGATGACTGAAAAATGGGTGCCATAATCGACTCTCCAGCCGACACAAGCATCCTACAAAAGGGCCTCATAGAAACAGACAACTGGTGCCAGAGCCACGGCCTCAAGCTAAATGCCAAAAAGTGTTTAGTCATCCCCTTTGGCAAAAACAAAGTGCCCACAAATTACCACATAGGTGGTAATCCATTAAGTACGGAAGAAGTAATTAGGGACCTGGGGACCCAAGTTGATAGCAATCTCTCATTTGACAACCACGTGGCCAAAGTGGTTAGGAAAAACATTTTATATAGGCCACCTAATCATGAAGGGATTCACATCTAGATCAGGGAGGTCATTGTGCCTCTTTACTCATCCCTCATCAGGCCCATAATTGAGTACAATGCCCCTTTTGGGATGTACCTTACCAGACACCTGCAGCAACTGGAAAGACCCCAAAAGCACCTCACCAAGAGGATCAAAGGGCTCAAACAGATGCCATATGCTGCCCGGTTAAAGAAACTCCAGCTCTACTCAGTGGCATACCGCCTGCTCAGAGGCGATCTGTGCCTGACGTATAAAGCCATGTCCAACCCAGAATTAATGGACATGCTGCACCTCAGAAAATCCAAATCCCATCAAGCTATGCGCTCGAGAGACTTGAACCTCAGCACTGAAATAAATAGGACATGCTGGAGGGACAGATTCATAACCCAGAGGCTCCCTTCACTCTGGAATAAAATCCCAGTCCAGGTTAGGCAGAGTCCCTCATTGACTCTCTTCAAGAGGAATCTTGATGAGTGGATGGGAGATAGTAGGTTTACCCTGAGTATCACTTCTGTATCACTGTTAGACAGAGGCACAGTATACTAAACCTCAAAAAAGGGCATAGCAAAATTCATTTAAAATGGGTGGCGAAAGCCAAACACACTCTGGCTAGGCTTATAAATGCCCTAGGGCAGATAGCCTAGTATGAACCTATGAACCTATGAACCTATGTATTTGGCCATATTCCATTGTATAACAATAATACTCTAATCTCTGTGCACACATGGAAATGGCTTCCCAGGACTGTATGAAATTTGGAGTTGCCACACCAATTGCATTAGGGCTGGTCACAAGTTTATACTTTATGGGACTAAGGCCATGTACATACCCTTGATGAAATACCTCTGATTATACCAATCACCCCTCCTTGCTGATATGTTGCTCAATATATGGAGATGAGCAGCAAATCAACACTGAAGAAAAAAACTCTTTGCATGAAGGTAAACACCTCCATTGACAATAAAATCCCATGTAGTGCAGATTATCCTGCTAGCACAACCCATTAACTTAATTACCATAATATGATAATTTGTCAACCTGATGGCTTTATGAATCACATTTAGGCATCATGTCAGGGCACAGCATAACGGACAAGTGTTATTTAATAATGTAGACATGTCATACATTAATATTTTGATGTTTCCTGCTGTGCTGTGTTGTGCTTCAATGCAACACAGCGATCAGGAATGTCTTTAGCACGGGACTGCATTGTATACCTTTGTGTTCTTTGTACTCCTGTGCACCTTTCATAAACATTACATTCCTTTTCATGTGTCATGAGAATGCCTCAGCAGTGAGATCCCATGTCTGTGAATTTCAGTACTGACAGGTAGTATATCAATCTGTGCAGAATACATATGTACAGTTGTGTACTGGGGGTATTAATCTTGGGGCCCGTGTTCTATTTGGTATTCATTACAGACACAACAAATTTCTGTGAACCATTCCCTTAGAAATAACTTTTGCCTACACAATTATTTTTATTTACAGATAATTTATCTTTCATTGAGAAGCTATACATTTTCTACATGTTGTTCTTGTCTTCTCTCAGTATATATATATATATATATATATATATATATATATATATATATATATATATATATATATATATATCACATGTGAGTGCATTTTACCATATTTTATTTGGCAGGACAAAAGATCATAAATGCTGTTATTATTACGTAATGACTAAAGTATCTTTATACATATTTTTTGTATACTTTACAGCACTCCTTGAAGCTTCATTTCAGATGCCATAATTCCATTATATGTTTCATATATTTGCCTACCATGCTAGAGACAACTTCCTGTTTTCTGGAAGCCAGGCGTGAAGTCCCCCAGCTGTATTGTTGGCAGTCCACAGTATACACACATTTAGAACTCCATCGGCCCTAATCATACCAGTCTGAATATATTCAATCACTATGGCTGCTTCAGGGACATGTTAGGCACCCCTTTATAAATTCCATAATAATACATCAAAAGTACTAACTAACTGGTCTGGGAGCTAAGATTTTCCACTAAACATATCTTGACATGGGGGCATACATTCAGCTAGCAACTAGTGAGCAGTATCTCCTTCCCTGAATTCACTTTTACACTTCATCATAACTTTGCCCTGTCTTTTTTAAGGAAGCTTTGCTGTTTCTTAAAAGTTTTGCTGTTTCAATATTCATGCCAGAGGCTGCATCAGCTAACATGTTACCAAACTGATCCACATGGATCTTATTTAACATCAACCAATTAAAGGTGGAAACAACTCATTGATCCCACACCTTTCACAAATGGGATGGACTAACACCTCATTCTATGGAACAAGGGGAAACAAAACAGTCCTCCTCCATAAAATACCCACAAAAAAAACTGTCATCCACTAAGTCACATTTTAAGTTTCATGTGAATTGTAAACCACAAAATCAGACTAGAAACTACAAATGAAAATGGGGACACAACAGTCACTGAACCACTATTTTATTAGAAGGATAAGCGCTTTCATCTAAATACAATGAAAAGACTTTATCAAATAAAATCAAATAAAAAATGCACACTTTTTAAAATCCAGATATAGTCACATGATCCAATTAACCCATTCGGATCTTAAAGAAATATTACAACCACAGAACAATTCATACAATACAGCAAATACAATAAACTGACTGTTGCTGAAACAAATGACAATTGTGAAAAAATCAATCTACATAAAAATGATAAAAAATGAACAAGCATAGGAATCTGTTTAGTTCCAACCTCACCACCACAAATGTTCAGGAAATAATAAAAAACAGAGAAAATAGTGGTCTTAATACTTCGTTGATGACCTCAGTCCCAATAATTTCCAAAAAGCATGAAACCCAGGTAGTGTTCCAAAGCAACAAACTTTTATTCATCACAGACAAGCAATCCTCAGTAACAAAAATTAGAAATATTTTATAATAGTAAACATATCAGCGTTTATACACCTGGAAGTAAGCGTGGAAAATATATTTATTGCTTAATTTTAAACCAGCCTATTCAAGGCAAACAATATAAACAGGGCCAAGCACATTTTAGAACAGCAAGTATCCACTCCTACACACTACTACTGATTAGGTCAAACTAAAGCCTAGTTAAGAAAAACAGTACCTAGCTATCTGCAACCACAATCCCAAATCAGGTATTAAGAAAAGCATAACATACACATAAAAGACTGACTTTTAATAAAAATTGCTTTTGGCTAAGTAATGCAATAAAGCCTTCATCAGGTCTATGACAAGAACTAAAAGCATATATATAGGTAGATAAGTAAAGAGTTAACTAGATTTATACAACGAAAAACATGTTTGTAAAATGTAGCTATCCCATACATTTTATTGACAGTTGTATATTGGAGGTTATAACTAAAAGGAAAGGCAAAATCAATATTTTCCTCACGTTTTGAGAAATATTATTGACAAAAGTGTTACTTTGAATCAGGAAAGGTAAGGTGTCAACAATTTTAATGCTAGGTTTATCGATATAACCACCTTTTCACTGGATAGTTATGTGATTAGGTGGATTATTCAAAATAAATTATGTATTTTGGATGATAATAGAGAGCTAAAACAAAAAAATGGGGGAGAAGACAGTTATGGTTTATAAGAAAGGGAGAAGCCTAAAAATATATTTGAGTCAGGAAATAACATGACCACTAAAAATAATTTTGGAATGAACATATTTGGTTGCTGTAATTAAAGTAATCATATTTACAATGGTGACACGTTTGTAATTAGGAATATGAGTCAAGGATAAATAAAACTGTAATACTAGGGGATTGGGCTACGTGGCACTATATCAGCAGTGTTCTAGGTTCTGCGCTGGTAAGACTGAGAGAAAAATTAAACAATTTATGAGCATTTGTACGAAATTAGAAAAAAAAGAAGCTAACTAATGCATTATGGAAACATATAAATAGCCATGCGGATCACCATTTTAAATTTTCAGTTTTGGAAAAAGTGAATTTTAACCCCAGAGGAGGGCCATTGGATTTAATTTTGGAGAAAAAAGAATTGTACTGGCCAGTCTGCTTGAATATGGGCTGTACACCAGGTTTAAATGAAGAGTCTTCAATACTCTGCCTTTTAAAATTTAGAACATACATGAGATAGCATATTTTTAAAGTAGCAAGGTACATTTTTTTTTAATTTTATGCACACTGACTTTTTCACAATTTATACTTATTTTGCAAAAGTCAGTTTATTGTATTTAATGTGTTGCATGAATTGTTTTATGGTTAGAATATTTCTTTAAGAGCCGAATGGGTTGAGTCATATGACTCCTCCAATTTGCTCACCAGTACTGGCACCTACCTATTGTCTTTTAATGGTTTTAACACCCCCTGCTACTTAAATATATCGACTCCAAGATCACACTACAGTGAAGAAAATGGTAAATTTCCTGTTCCGCACTGTGTGGCCATCTCCATTCAGAAGGTTTGATGTTTCAGAACTACGATCATCTGGTCTTTGATGATATGATGTTTGATGTTCTGAAACTTCGATCCTCTGAAGTAGACCTATATATATATATATATATATATATATATATATATATATATATATATATATATATATATATATATATATATATATATATGTGTGTGTGTGTGTATAAATATATATATATGTATATATATATATATATATATATATATATATATATATATATATATATATATATATATGTAGTTTAACTTCATATTGCTGAAATGCTGAAATATCGAATTTCAGCATTTCAACAGTATAAAGTTGAAACCATTAAAACACCAACACCTCACAACCACGAAATCACAACATCAAACACACAGCATACAGCATACAACACACAAACCATAACACTCACACCACAAAACACTGAAAAACAACACAACACCATACAGACACACATCTACACTAAACATATGCAGGAGGACAAGCCCTCCTGCACCCCCCTCGTAGGGGGCTGCACCCCCCACACCCCCTACTTATATATACTAACTCTGAGATCACACAAACAGTAAAAAAATTACACACACCCAACACACACACTCATACCCTCACCTCCCTACCCTGACCCACTCATACAAGTTGCAAAAACACTCACGCACAGTCACTCACCTTAAACTGCAGACACCATCCCAGCTGAACACTTCCATATGAAAACGAAAATGCATAAGCACAAATTTGACATAGTCCTATTCGCAACTCTGCTCTTTCATTATTTAGAAGTTTTGGCTTCATGGACACATGTCCTAGGGCAGATAGCCTAGTATGAACCTATGAACCTATATCACTTCTGTGTCACTGTTAGACAGAGGCACAGTATACTAACCTCGAAAAAGGGCATAGCAAAATAAATTTAAAATGGGTGGCGAAAGCCAAACACATTCTGGCTAGGCTTATAAATGCCCTAGGGCAGATAGCCTAGTATGAACCTATGAACCTATGAACCTATGAATTGCTGAAATTCGATATTTCAGCAATTTGCGTTTATGAAGTGAAACTATATATATATATATATATATATATATATATATATATATATATATATATATATATATGTATATATATATGGGTTCACTATAGAATCCCAAATTTCAGTATTTTGAAATTCTATAGTCGAAAGCTTTAAATCCTGAAACCCCAGAACCGCAAAATTTAAAATCGCGAACCTACACTACAAATACACCACACACATATACATATACACAATGTCCCCCCACAATTAAACATGCAATCCTACACTACAGACAAGCACTGGGGAAGCCCCCCTGCACCTCCCATGTGGGGGGGTTGCACCACCACACACCCCTACTTATATATACTAACTCCGAGATTGCACAATCATACACACAAAGGTAACTCACACCCACACATTTCATAGCCCCTTGCACACACACATCACAGCCACAACATGCACTAACATACACTAAAGCCCCTAACCAACACACTTATACATACATACATACTTACGTGAACTTACACCTATCCATTCACACACCGCAACACCAGAAGCGCTATTTCAAAATCTCCGAACATTGAGATTTTGAATTTTGCGCTTCTGAGGTTTCGTGATTTAAAGATTTCAGCTGTAGAATTTCAAATTTCAAAAAACTGAAATTCGGGATTTTAGTATTTTGAGATTCTATAGTGAACCCATATATATATATATATATATATATATATATATATATATATATATATATATATATATATATATATATATATATATATATATATATATATATATATATATATATACCCAGCCATCCATAACCACGTTTTACAGATCAGATATACATATTACCATTTATTACCATCTAATGTCAACACACTTCCTCAGTTTCTAGTATTCCAAGTCCACACTAACCTAATCTCTGGGATGTTAGTGTTAGTGTACTTCATTGGTTTGCCTTCTTCCACACTAGCTTATTTACAGTGCTATCTTCACAAAACCTCTTTCTCCTCAATACATTTCCATATTAACTTGCCTTCCCATATCTTATACAGGCATGAGAAGCGAGTAACACAAACTAACCAACCTCTATCACCTCTACCCCACCCAGTTGAGGTTAGCTGGGTCTCATATCCTCTGATCTGAAGAGGAAAGATTCAGAATCTCAATACCCCAAGAGTTTTGTCTTATACCCTTTCACAAATAAGAAGAAAATGCAATTCTATCTGATCAGTGCTTATGAGTGAAATGTTTAGCTTATGTTACATCCTTATAAAGTGTATATCATTTTATGTTATTATGGTCATGAACCAAGGAACAGTCCCCCCCCACCACAAATTATGATATAGTTAAATTATAACATCTCAAAATAGTTTCCAATTTTATCAGAGTCAAAGCAAAAATTAAAGAAAAATTTAAGGGTATCCCTCTGAAATCTGGACAGCTCATTGGTATGGTTCTCAGAGACAAGCTACCATTACCTGCAAAGTAAGTCAGACATTTCCATTCTTTTTACTTATATAAATCACTGCTACCTGCAAATTAATATAAAGAAACTTAGTATAAAACAAAACACTGATTACTTAAAGCATTAATTCCCATTACCAAATTACATTAAAGCAAGCAGTAGTTTAGGTATTTTTATAAACAGCCTACACACTTATTATGGGAACAAGTGTTTTGGTATACTGGCAGGCTAAAACGGCATTGTATGTATTATTTTTATACCATACAGCCACTAAACATCTGCAGAAAACAATTCAGAGACCTCACAAAATGTAATTACAGGCCAGTGAATTTCATGACACAACCACAGGGACCTGTATATCAAAACCTATTATGGAATAAAATGTTTCATCTGTGCCACAAACATTTTCCAACAGCTTCTGGTTTTCATTTAATACATAAATATTCTTAATACTTTGTGTTTTACTTATCTACACCAAGCAACTTTACTCCACTGACCACAAATACCCACAAGGCTCACCTTACCTGCAATCCCTTGTTTCATAGTCTCATTACTGCCCATGTGTAGGTTGATTGGCTCCATCTGATAGGTGTTGCCTTCAGTAATCACTGACCCCCCCCACTTCCCCACCTACCCCCTTGCCAAATAGTTTATAATAATGTATTTTACACCCATATTGACATTGTAATCAGCATAGTAAAGAAGGCCTTCTATCTTTGTTACTGTCTTACTATTACCATTTTAATATGTCTCTGCTTTTGACATATATTCTGCTGCTTAACTTTCTGACACTCGCACCTAAATGTGTCTGCTACACAGCCTTATTTCATTAGTCTAGTTCTCCTCAGCTAGTGTATAATCATATGATACTGCATGACAGGTCACTGAACTACAAAACTTATATTCCTCCACATTCAAAACAACACTTTCTTTGCACATTCAAAATGCTGCATAAATATTCTCAAGACATTACTTATAAAAAATCACAAAAACATTCAACTGAATCATGCCATTAGTGCTACCTTTGTAAACACTTGGTTGATACCAACAACACCACTGTCAAATAACTCATTCTCCACTGACTGCCTACAGCTCCACAATGTGCTCTGAGCTTTAAGCATGCTGTGTATTATGGGAACTGTTTGCACATTTAGAAATGCAACCAATGGATCTGGAATTTGTATACATGTAATATGTATATATATATATATATATATATATATATATATATATATGTGTGTGTGTGTGTGTGTGTGTGTGTGTGTGTGTGTGTGTGTGTGTATAAACATTTTTCATTATAAAAAGATGAAATTCATCTTTTTTCTTCAGCATGTACTGCTACCTACAATGAAAGCAAATGAAGTACAGCCCTCTTGATGACAGTGTGTCATTTTTCTCAGAGCAGTCAGGGCACATCCACTCCCACAGAAAGATATTTTCTACACATTATGTTTTGTTTTCTCTTTTTTTGAATCAGTGTGTGTGTCATGGAATGACATTAATGTCAAGGTCTGTCCTTTTCTTCTTACATGTATGTCTGATATATTTTGAAGTACCATGACATCTGATGTCATGGTCAACAACCAATGAGATTGTCAGACATCTCTCATTGGTCACAATGGAGCTATCTTTCTTCATGTTATTACTAGGGGTTCCTACACTGCAGTCAATAAATTTCAGACTACCTCCAACACCTCTTTTTGTTTTCTGTTATGCAGATTCTTTAGTGATCAGAGATGTAGCAGCAATCAATTTATTTTAATGGAAAGGCAGGAAGTGTTACAAGAACTGGATGAATCATTGCTACAGTGAATCGCTTCTTCTCATCTTCAGTTTAAGGGGACCTGCATCACTCTACAGTGATTACTCTGTATCAAAAGCTTTGTTGTTTTTAATTTCTTGATGGAAGACTATTTTATTTCTTCTGGGCCCTTCCAATGCAAACTAATGAAAATTCTGTGTATTTTTCTATGTGAGAGTTTATTTTATTTCTTCTGGGTTCTTGCAATATGAAGTAAAATAAATGTTCTGCCTACTCTGAAAAGAAAAAGGCATGACATTCTTTTGGAGGAGTGTATTCAGACATACCCACTGTGAAGGCTGACATTGGGTAAGGTCCCCTATCATTTCACTAGTTGAGCTACTAATGACCATGTTTTTTCTTATTTGTTTACATTTCAAAAATGTATTAACTGAGTCGGTCTTCTTCTCTTGACAGTGGCTATAAATATCAGATGCAATGTATCCTAGTTCCTTGTCCTTCAGTGAAGCCCAGCAGCTATCATAAATAAAATGGAGAGTTCAAACAAGTGAAAGCATTTACTAATATATTGTACATACTCAGTTTTACTGTTTCCATTTATGTGTTAACTGTGTGTGTGTGTGTGTGTGTGTGTGTGTGTGTGTGTGTGTGTGTGTGTGTGTGTGTGTGTGTTAGCTCTGTACCTCTTGCTAACACGAATGGTGGACAGCACCACCATTATGGTATGGCAAAAGGCACAATGCTCAAGATGTTTACAGGAGTGGTGCTGCAGACACCACAGTGATGGAAGGGTCAGTATATTTACTGGTTGGAGACATCACAGTGATGGAAGGATCAGTATATTTTCTGGTTGGAGACATCACAGTGATGGAAGAATCAGTATATTTAATGGCTGGAGACATCATAGTGATGAAAGGATCAGTATATTTACTGAGTTTGCTACAGTGGCTGTGATTTTCCTTCACCTCCTACAGGCTGCTGTAGGACTGAATATTAACCAAATTTCCATGTATTTTGTCCTCTGTTAACTCATTATTTATTTGTTTATTTTAACTTATTATCCTTTTATTTACATCATATTAATTGTACAGACATGTACACCTCATGCAAGTTACATTAACTCCTTGGATAGCTCGCCTTAATTCTATACACATCTATTTGATTGATTAATATAGTCTCTAATACAGACAGCAAAACCCAAAACATGAAGTTATAATTTATATACATTTAAACATGTTTTGCATTATGTCTATATCGTCATTCCACTAATCACTGTTCATCTTATGCTTATTACCCATTCTCTTTTGTCAATTTTCTTTCTAAAGAGTGAAACTTGTTGTTGTCTTACTACGTGTTTCAATGTAATTCTCTAACAGTCTTAGTGTCTTCATACTAGACATTAGGCCTCAGGATTGCTCACATTCTCTATCTCTTTATAAACATTTTCCAAAAATAAACATTTCTTTTATGATATCTATTGCTTCTGTCTTTTACTCCTTTAACCTCAAGATTTTCTCAGTTGTAGGTTCACTTAAATATTGTCATTTTTTAGTGATAGCTTCTTTTTGGAAACACTCCATATAATCATAATAATAATGAAACTAACTCCTGTCTATGCTTTGCACTAAAAGTCTCTTTGATATGGTAAAACAGATAGTCCCCTTCATCTTTTAGATAAGACTTTCTAGAATTCTTTCAACTATTTGGTATAGGTCTGAATGGAATTTATTTTAATTTGTCACAAAATATATGTCCAAAATATATGTCTCCATGTCCCTATACATTCTTGCTGGCATGTACAGCAACAATTATCCACTCCAGAGAATATCTTACTAAGCCAATGGAAGGTGTAGAAAATCTTGTGGAGGCATTTCCAGCCAAAAATCTGAAATTTACTTTGGTTACCTTCTCAGAAATATTATGTATTTTTTGCCACCCTTCTTCTAGTCTGATACCCCCAAAACGTCTTCCCCACTTAGTTACCATCAGTTTGGTATGTTTCCCTCATTAGCTCTTCCTTACTGCTTTATACATTCCACTAATCAATTTCAGTCTCTTAGCATCTTCCATCCTGGCCTCTATCAGTCAATAAACAACTGCTTACGAGCTCATTATTTCAGTGTAAAATTACTAATAAGAAATAGTACTGACCAGTTATCAATAAATCATAATCACATCTAGTAAGTTCTGTTGTGCCACTGTTTGGTTGTTATGCCTCATTTCCAAAGAACTGCTATTTTATCTGTATGTTGTCAGTTTTTGACTACAGTCATAAAGCCACAATACATTCCTTTAGTCTGGATATATTAATCAAAAACTGTCTGGGAACAAAGTGTCCAAGCATATATTTGTCACCAGTAAAACAAAAAGTTCTAACTCTTGCTGTCTTGATTCAAGGGATTCACCTGGTGTGTTTCTTCCTTCCTTTGAATGGTCTTCCTCACTTTTCTGGCATGCCGTTCTGCCTCCTTCTGTCTCATGACCATTTCTTGATGGAACACTGTGAATGGCTTTATAGGCCATTTTTCCTCAAGGTTTTTCCTTTTCTGTGTGTTTTTACCATTTCTTCATTACATTTCTTTGCCTTCACCCCTTGATGATCCAACACTTACTGATATTTCTCCATTTCCGCTGATACTGTGTCAAGGTCAAAAAAAGTCTTGGTACATTGTGGAAAGAAAATCCTTTAATTTGACAAGGTATAATAACTTGCAATGAACATGTAACTGTCTGCAAATTATAAAGAAAGGCATAGATCTACTTCTTCTCAATCTTGTGCCCAAAAAAGAAGTCATGATCAACAATGACCCTTTGCTCTCTGACTTGTGATGTCTTTCCGTTTTTCCAAAGTTGTGTCTTTTGGCTTTTCCCGGTTAGGGGTCACCATGGCGGAACTCCGGTCTGCTAATGATTGGTAGTTGATTTTTACATGCCGAGTTACCAGCCCTGATGCACAACCTTCAACGAAGGTATGCCCATTCATGCATGTCTCCACGCAGAAGACGCTCTAGCTGAGAATCGAACCAGACAGCGTCTTACTGTGAGGCGACAAGCTTAATAAATGCTCCTTTAGTTGATAGTTTTGTTCTTTCAGCACTATGTGGCAGGGGTAGCAATGTGCAGATCCAGCTGCAGTACAGAGCCTGGGGGTTCTGTCTAAAAGGAGATTTTATTTTGGAAGACTGGTCCATTTACTAAGGTGATTGATGATGAAACTTTGGCAATCTCTACCTTCCTCTCTCTCAGGGATGTTAGATATCCTGAAATTCTCCTGCCTCTCCCTGTCTTCTAATTATTGGATATTTTTCTCTAATTCTTCCTTAGTAGCTTCAAGGTCAAACAACCTGAAATAGATCTCCATTTCTCCATTTTAATGCTGTTAGATCATCTAAATGATTTCATAGTACTGACTCCATCTCCTATTTTTATCAATCTTTTGAGCATAATCTAGTAGAGAGTCCCTTATTCTGATTATGTCAGCATATAGGTTATCAATTTACTCACTTATATGAGCCATCTGTGCCTCCAGATATGGGAGCTTTAGTACACCAGTTATAGCAATGTGCTTTACCACTGGATATCTTCCACTTAACCTGGAGGTTTGTTTCAACTTTTTGTTTCTGTTTTATTCTTTTAAGCATCCATTTTACTGACCTGACTGTTGCTTATATACAAACATTGGTCTTACTTATTACTATCATATGTTTTTTTTTGCTGATGACAAGGATAGAGCATGCATTGTGTCACCTATTCACTCAGCTTCATAACCAGAAGTTCTTAATTCATTATTATGGATTTGTCTACACATCTTCAGCAATGAATTTCAGAGGTTTGCTTAAAGCATACACATTTTATATGCAAAAGTTTGATGTACACATCTACTTGTCAGTCACTGAGGATTACAGACTTTCCATAATGCTATCCTGTTTAGGTTGATGGTATATATTATGCATTGTCAGTTTACATATTGAGAGATGTGGACTAGCTTCACAAAAGTATGCCAGCAATAACAGTGTGTGTTTGGTTTTGTGCATGTTCATTAGTAGTAGTAGCCCTGCAGACGGGGAGAATGATATCAGAGGAACTTTTAAAATACCTTCAGTGATTCATCAGAGGCTAAGTACTGTATTATACAGACAGACATATGAAAACAAGAGGGTAATGTAATTTTTAGTTTAGTGTTGAGTACAAGCCCAAATACAGACAGACAGAGACATATGCACAGAGACACACACATACAGACAGACAGAGACATATGCACAGAGACACACACACACACACACACACACACACACACACACACACACACACACACACACACACACACACACACACACATTACTTTACCCTCTTGTTTTCATATGTCTGTCTGTATAATACAGTACTTAGCTTCTGATGAATCACTGGAGGTATTTTAAAAGTTCCTCTGATATCATTCTCCCCGTCTGCAGGGCTACTACTACTAATGATTTGTAGATACTGCACTTCTTTAGTAATGCAATATGCATACTTGTATAAATACCACATTTCAGTAAATATGTCAGGCATTGTTCACCTAGATGCATTGTTGAACACATGTCCATTCACCATAGAAGTCAGCAATGGCTCCTCAAACAAGTGGAATACTCTGTAACAGAGAAATACAGGCTATATTCCAGAAATATTAAGGATACATGTCATATATAACTTGAACCAGAATGTGTTTATATGTAAGTCTGTGTGTCAAAAGAAAACATAAACAAAAATGAAAAAAAAAAAACTGTGCATTCATAAGTATGCAAGTTCCTCAAAAATGTAGTAAAACCTATGAAACTAATTTGCAAAAAAATGAAGACATTGTTGGCATGAACCTCAGTCATAGTGATAGTTGGATCTGTCAACTGTGGTTTCAGAGATGTTGATACTTGTTTGAATAGTTGTAATAATTCATTTTAGGGTCTATATTATATAGACAAAACTTCAAAATCTCGAACGCTCATATGAGCTGAAATGTAGGAAATCAAAATCGGTATTGTGGGGGGGGTTATGCCCGCACCCCCGCTAAATATATATTCGAACTCCGAGATCGTACTACATTGAGGAAAGGGCAAATTGCCCGATCTTCACTGTACCGCAATCTCACAATAGCGATTGCGAAGAATGACATTTTTGACTTCTAAGGCATTCGAAATTTTGATTTTTCATCGATCTAATAGGGAAGCTTCATTTTACATATAACTGAATTGCTATTTCAATATAAACTTATCATTAAGTCTGGCTGATATACTGATGTCATTATTTTGATGAGGAATGTGTGCTGAATAACTTTCATATTTTAACTTTTTTTCTAAGTTTTATAGTTTTTTAACTATATACATTTGTTTACAGGTTGGTTGGAATACTGCATTCTCAGAATTTTACCTCAGGCAAAAGCTATCCAGGCAGGACTTCTGCAGGTGTCAGAATTTGTGAAATTTGGGGGTGGAGCCTAGATGGTCAACTGAGAGCAGTGAATTTTGAGAGCTCCATAAACTAGTATAATAATATAGGAAAATGTTATTATTTTCAAGTTTAAAACATCAGAAATCTATAGATAAACTACTAAACTATATAAATATCAATTCGAGTGGAGATATACAAAAAATTTCCTGTCAGGTAACTTGGAGATATATTGAGTCACTGAATATGAACAACTCAGGGAATTCTCATCCAGATGCTGCTTTGAAAAAAGAACTGCAGTTGATGACATCTACCTTTCAGGAACTGTCTTTGAAGATGGATGGCTTTAAAAATGACTTAGAAAACCTCAAATTAAATTCTCAAAAACAGACTGATACTCATAAGGAACTATTACAGCAACACCATACAAAAATAACAAATATAGAGACTTCTCTAAATTACATTGAACGGAGACTCAAAGAGGAAGAATTCCAAAAAGAATTTCTGCTTAAACAGAAAACATGGCTGCTTAACAAAATAGATGACTTAGAAAACAGGGAAAGGAGAAACAACATAAGGATCTTTGGTCTGCCTGAAAACACTGAAGGAGAAGACATTATTTCATTCTTAACAGCCTGGATTCCTGAATAGACTTGAAAGAGGAACTTTCATTTGAAATTGAAAGGGCGCATAGAGCACTGAGGAAACCTGCTTTTAACTCAACAAATACTCCACCTAGATCCATAGTTATAAAATTTCTTTTATTTCTGGACAAGGAACTAATATTAAAATCTGCTTGGAGAAAATCACCCTTAAAATACAATCAAAGCCTGATAAGGTTTGACAATGATTATTCTTCCAGCATACTAGAATAAAGGGAAAAAGTCTGGCCAATAATAAAACTGTTGAAACAAAACAACATTAAAGCACAGCTGGCCTTTCCAGCCAAGATAAAAATACTTTTTGCTAATGAGATGAAAACTTTTAATGACTTAGAAGAAACTACTGTATTCATTAAAAACAACAACACAGTGTCTGTCTCAGAAAAAATGGAATGGATGACCCCTACTCTTAAAAGAATAAAAGAAACAAATCCTTGGACTGATGCTAGAAAAAAGAAACAAAAAATGATTACAAAATAGCTGTCCCAAAAAATAACTCTTACAACTGCATCTCTCAAAGTATCAACTGATATGGTACATCACTTGTCATCTGTTCTTACTTAAAAAAGGAGGGTTTCTTAAACAACTGAGAAACAGTAATGATTTATTCAGAATGTTTAAAGAGTCCAGTAATTCTTCACAAACAAAGTTAGGTCAAGATGGGTTACTATTTACATTATATATAAGACAAACAAAGCAACATATAATATAAACATAGAAGTTTCTATTCCCCTACTTGAACTCAATGAATACTTATCTTGTTAATTTTTCATTGTTTTTACTTATAACAATTTAAGTAATTAATAAACTAATTAAACAAGGTACCATTCATCAGAATTCAGACTCAAATGTAACAAATTAACATCGTATGTAATAACAGTAACAGCAGAGTGTTTTGAAAAAAAAATGCTGTCATGGAGACTAATGTCTTCTTCAGTTAAAGTATGATTTAGAAATGTCATGTATATCCTGGAAGAATAATAGCAGCAAGTTCTTAGTACAAATGTCATAATTATTTTGTCTAAATATAGTTAATATCAATTATGGCAGGTATGACAGTTATGAGTGCTGTTTGTCAATCCTGATATGGTGTGCGTGGATGCAGCTGTGTCTGGCAGCTAGTGCAAATGTCATTATTATTCTGTTTAAATATAGTTAATATCAATTATGGCAGGTGTCATAGCTTCGAGTGCTGTTTAATCAATCCGATATGGTGTGCGTGGATGCAGCCGTGTCTGGCTGCTAGTACAAATGTCATTATTATTTTGTCTAAACATAGTTAATATCAATTATGGCAGGTATCATAATTTCGAGATCTGCTTGATTAAGCCTGACATGGTGTGTGTGGATGCAGATGTATCTGGCATGTATGTTGTTGTTTTCATCTCTGGGAAGCTGTGGGTTGCGGATTGTGATCAAGGTTTACTGATGCTTGTGTATTAGGAAGAGACATTTGGTGTTTTAGCCTGGATCCAGGGGAAGGGGATGGATAAAACTGTGGTTTGGGATGTTTTGGCAGAGAATAGCTTGTTTATACATCTGCTGCATGAGAGGTGGGAAGGCTGGAAGAATGTATTATCTCTTGTGGTGGCTTGTTGGGAAGTATTTTTTTTTTGTTTATCTGTTTGTTCTCCATTCTTTTCCTGGCTGTTGCCTCACTGAAAGGGAGGGAATTTAGGCTTGAAGTTGCAGTGAAGTGAAGCTTTGCTTCAGATGCATTGTGAGCCTCTGATATGAAGTACACAAACACACTGACAGAAAAAGACACTCCTAGGTTGCTATGGTAATGGAGACAGAGTGATGATAATGCTTAATGGCTCTGAGGTGCTTCCGAGATGATTCTTGGCAATGTTTTTGGTTTAAAAAAAATATATATATATATATAACAAAAGGGCTGTTTTAAACCACATGTACACATATTGATGGTCTCCCAACACTTCATTTAGCTCATTAAGTTGATTCTTGATAAAAAAAAAAATAATAAGCACAATTTTATATTTAAAATGTATTCTGGTCCAAACACATTAAGGACTTACATAAGAGTGGAAATCTGAGTTATTGTGAAAGACTAAGAGCACTTGGTCGTGTGCAGAACTCTTTGCAGTGGTCTGGGAGGTGAGTTTGCTCGGATGTGTTGGGCATATGGGGATAGCTGATTCTAGGGGTGTTTGGGGTTGCCAGGATGTGCTAGAGTGTCATCAGATTTCCTTCATGGAAATATCTGTGGGAATGGAAGGTGTGTTGAGTGGCCACTGCATGGAACAGGCTGGTAAAATAGAACAGGACAAATATTGGTTTGGATATTTTAAGAACAGCCTGGAAACACACCCCATGAACTAGTTCATAGGTTCATACTAGACTATCTGCCCTAGGGCATTTATAAGCCTAGCCAGAGTGTGTTTGGCTTTCGCCACGCATTTTAAATTAATTTTGCTATGTCCTTTTTCGAGGTTAGTATACTGTGCCTCTGTCTAACAGTGACACAGAAGTGATACCCGGGGTAAACCTACGATCTCCAATCCACTCATCAAGATTCCTCTTGAAGAGCGTCAATGAGGGACTCTGCCTAACCTGGACTGGGATTTTATTCCAGAGTGAAGGGAGCCTCTGGGTTATGAATCTGTCCCTCCAGCATTTCCTATTTATTTCAGTGCTGAGGTTCAAGTCTCTCGAGCACGTAGCTCGATGGGATTTGGATTTTCTGAGGTGCAGCATGTCCATTAATTCCGGGTTGGACATGGCTTTATACATCAGGCACAGATCGCCTCTGAGCAGGCGGTATGCCACTTAGTAGAGCTGGAGTTTCTTTAACCGGGCAGCATATGGCATCTGTTTGAGCCCTTTGATCCTCTTGGTGAGGTACTTTTGGGGTCTTTCCAGTTGCTGCAGGTGTCTGGTAAGGTACATCCCAAAAGGGGCATTGTACTCAATTATGGGCCCGATGAGGGATGAGTAAAGAGGCACAATGACCTCCCCTTATCTAGATGTGAATCCCTTCAAGATTAGGTGGGCTATATAAAATGTTTTTCTAACCACTTTGGCCACGTGGTTGTCAAATGAGAGACTGCTATCAACTTGGGTCCCCAGGTCCCTAATTACTTCTTCTGTACTTAATGGATTACCACCTATGTGGTAATTTGTGGGCACTTTGTTTTTGCCAAAGGGGATGACTATACACTTTTTGGTGTTTAGCTTGAGGCCATGGCTCTGGCACCAGTTGTCTGTTTCTATGAGGCCCTACTGGAGGATGCTTGTGTCAGCTGGAGAGTCGATTATGGCACCCAGTTTGCAGTAATCTGCGAACTTGGTCTGCCACAGTCCTTCTGTGTTGGCCTGTACCTCCGAGAATATATACCAAACAAGAGAGGTCCCAGGACTGAGCCTTGGGGGATGCCACTTGTAACTGGTTTGGAGTCTGACATGGCTCCAGCAATTCTAACCATGTGGGTTCTGTCCTTGAACCAGTTTGCAACCCATCTAGTGACATAGGGGTTTATATTTAAGCTGGTGAGTTTATCTATAATGCCCGAGTGGGGTATTGTATCGAAGGCTTTAGCGAGGTCCAGGTAGGCTGTGTGGACCACCTTCCCCTCGTCAATGGCCTTGGTGACTGTTTCAAAGACATTGACCAGGTTTAAGAGGCAGGATCTGCCCTTAACAAAGCCGAACTGGGCAGGATCCAGTGTCTGTAGGTCCCCAATATCTTTATTTATGAGGTCCATGATGATCCTTTCCATAGCTTTGCAGACCAAGCTAGTCAGGCTTATGGGGCGATAGTTTCCAGGATCCGTTGAGGCACCACCTTTGTGGAGAGGGACCACTGTTGCTGTACACCACTCTTTGGGTACATATCCTGTAGTAAGGCTGAGATTGAACAGTAGTTTTATGTTTGGGTTTAGCTCTTCTTGGGGTTCATGTAGGACGCAATGGTGAATGGTATTCTGTCATAACTGGATGGGTATTGTTGCCCGTGCTTGAAGTACTGATATGTGTGTATGTAAGGATGGAAATATACTTATAACAAATACGAAACTAGAAGGGTCTCATAATTTAAAGTCTATGGACTGTATAAACATGCTTGAAAGGAGCTAATAATAAGAATAAGCATTACAGCTTGTGGTCTCTCAAATAACTAAGCAACAGCCAAAAAAAAAAAAAGCATACACAATAGTTGTGTAATGTATGATTTTAGTAAATCTACACATAAAATATATAATTGTCATATAAGATGAATCAGTCTACTGAATTTAGATATTAAAGACAGGATTTAATAACATGGGCTTGTGTATAATAACACTGCTGTCTTAACTTGTCATAAATGACATACACTACATTGAACATCAAGGGAAAACATGATGATTTTCTTATATAAGTAAATATGCATAACAATTCATGCAATTACTTTAACTTGAATTGTAGTTTTTGTAACCCATCTTGACCATATAAAATACTTAAGCAGTTACCAAGGTAACTAATGTTTATACATGACATCAAAGTGACAAAGTTGTTCAAGAGAAACAATAGAAGCCAGAACTTCAAATGTCACAGAATGTAACAATCATATTCTGAACAAACAGTATTAAATTGACAATCGACATTCAGTTTAATAACATGGGCTTGTGTATAATAACACTACTATTTTAACTTGTCATAAATGACATACACTATATTGAATATCAAGAGGAAGCATGATGATTTTCTCATATAAGTAAATGTGCATAACAAGTCATACAATTGCTTTAACTTGAATTGTGGTTTTGTAACACATCTTGACCATACATAATATTTAAGCTGTTACCAGGGTAAGTAATGTTTTATACATGACATCAAACTGGGAAACAATAGTAACCTGAACTAGGGATGTCACAGAATGTAACATTATTTAAAAATAGTATTAAATTGACAATAATCACTCAGTTTAACCTTTGTTGATTATATAAAATAGAATGCTGCCATTTAAATCTAAAAACTTTCAGTATATGCCATAAAATGGCAATTTATGAATATGGAAAGGGAACTTGTAATCATTAATCAGAATACGTGAATTTGTTGTTTTTAACCTATAATTTCACTCATTTTATAATAAGAATTGACAGATATGAAAATCCTTATTATGTAGGAAATGCGGGGAAGAAGGATGCACTATATTTAAAATGCACTAACTTTCATCAATGTTCACATAAAACAAACTTGGTGCTTTAAGTAAGTTAGCAACAAACAAAGTGATTACTTAAATACTAGCAAACAATGAAATATAACTTCTGATATATCCAATAAAATACATTGTATTATAAACATTAGGTATAAATATTATTACCATCTATTTATATTAAGTAATAAGTTTTGAAAGACTTCATCAATAAGGGTGAATAAGTTAAATAACTGTGCGCTATAATATTTTACTGAGGTTTTCTATATGATGCATCCTACTTTACTATGATTGAATTGTTTGTCATCTATCTTTCATGTCAATATTGATTGCTTATACAATAAGTAGACATTTATATTGTATTAGAATTCTGTCTAATCTACAATAGTACTATATCTGTTCAAGATAATATAACTATTGCTTATTCCTATTGCAAATATTGATAAAGGCCACAAGCAGCAGAATAAGTTCAAAAATATGATTTATTCCCAAAAAAGACCAATAAAAGTTAGCGCTTTCATCTTGCTTCATTGAGCGAGACGTCTTCAGACAACTAAAACACAAAAGTGTAGCCATTTTTAAATATGTTGAAACATGTCACATGACAACATAAATTAAAAGCCTAAAAGGAATAGTTGATCAGAACAATAAAATACAATACATATAAAACTGTGCCAAATGACTTAACCAAAGACATACTTTCTGTCTAAAATTTGATGAATAAACACCCTAGTCATAAAATTGTGAATAACCCACATATAACCTATTCTAAAAAAAATATACAAACATAATACTATGATGAAGTAAAATGCATAATAGTGAAAAGTTAAATAACTTATATTAAAAAATTAAATAACTTATTTTAAAACATTTTACAGAGATATGCTATTGAAATTGTTCTGTTATCCAAAAAGTACAAGTAATACAAGAAAAAGTTTTAAAATGCAAGGAAACTATTATATTAAATAATAAATAATATTCAAGAACACACAAACTGGGAAATACTAATGAAAAAACATATTATCTTTGTAAGCTCTTTAATTTAAGGACACTGGCTAAGGAACACAGATCATTTAACCTGGGGGGTTATAAGCATTCAATTTTATTTGCTATAGTAACTCACATAATTCTAATTTCAAAGATAGAGGGCCCTGCTAAGGTCCTGTTCTAACCAATCAATAGCCCTAAAAGTGAAGTTGTGTTGGGGGTTTTCATGGACATGTTTTGCCAAAGCATTTTCTAATTTAGATTTCCTAATACTATACATGTGCTGGTAAACTCTGTCTCTGAAGCTACGATCGGTCTTACTGATGTAGAAACACGGGCATTGTTTACAACTTGCCAAATAAACCACTCCTTTAGTTGTGCAATTAAATCTTTTGTTTATAAAATATATTTTATTCCTGATGGTAAAAGTATTACCAACCACCATATGCCTACAGTGGTTACAGCTTTCGCATTTGTACATATCTGGCGCCCTCACTCATGGAACCCTACTTCTTTATAACAGGTTTTAAAGGTTTAGTCCTCTACTGTAGACAATTTTGGGTTTTGACTCAACAATAACACCCCATCAGAAGTGAGCGAATTCCAATTTTTGTACAAACTTTGTCATATATCGGGGGGATCTAAACTGTATGTGGTAATAAAAGTCACCTTAAATGGGTTCAAATTATCAGATTGGTTATGCTCCCTAGCGGGCCAAGTGTTGGGACCAGATCTTACTGTTAAAATTGGATTAAATATGTCACTGTTCCTCTTGTGTTGCACCTCACAAATCAATTCTTCCAATAATTGGAGGGGTTACCCTCATTTCAAAAACATGTCACATAAAGTCTGACATTCTATCATGAAATCATTGTCCTCAGAGACCATACGGGCTGCCCTGACCAGTTGGCCTTTGACGACACATCTCTTTTGCTGGTAGGGGGTGACTGCTAGTGAAATGAAGAAATAAAATGGAGTAAGTGTGCTTTCTATAGATTCTGGCCTTAAAAACCTTACTCTCCCTGTCTTTATACAGGTCTACATCTAAATACGCTATACTTTCAGTTCCTAAACTATAAGTGAAGGACAAAAATTGCGTTGTACCATTCAAATAATCAATAAAATTCGGAATAGTATGAGAATTTCTTTCAAAAATGATGAACACATCATCCAAATATCTGGTATAATAGGCTATAATTTTACTGAATGTGTTGTTGTTGAATACAAAATGCTGCTCCCAAATGGCCATCACAAGGTTAGCAAAACCTGCCCCACATGGAGAGCCTATTGCAACACCTATCTTTTGTAAAAAATATCTCCCCTCAAACATAAAATAATTGTTGGAAAAAATCAAATCTAAAAGTTCCTGAACTAACTCAATTTCCCTTGCAGTACAATCCTTATCAAGCATAAAACTAGACATCCATTCAATTCCTGTGTCTACAGGTATGACCGCAAAAAGGTCCTTAACATCAATGGTCAAGAATACAAAGTCATCCTTGTACTCAAGACCATTGATGCTATTCAAAAAGGACCAAGAGTCTTTACATATGTGTTCTACTTGCTCTACCAATTTCTTTAATATTGTGTCAACATACTTCGCTAAGGGGTACGTAATGGAGTTTCTCCCATTCACAATTGGTTGCAAGGGAGGGTCGTCTAAGTTCTTATGGACCTTCAGGATCCCGAAAATAATGGGTGTAAGGGGGGCTAAACAAGACAGGTAGTTACAGAAATCAATAGAAATTCTGTATTCGATAAACAAGTCATTCAGAACAACTTTTACTTTCTACTGGGCCTTAGTTGCTGGGCCTTAGTTACTTCATTTAATGATGCTAACTCATAATTATCTGTATTGAATAATCTAAGCATAAGATTCTTATAGGCAAACTCATCAAAAAATACAAGGCCACTGCCTTTATCAGGTTTAACTACACGTACATTATGGTGGTATAAAGAATACAATAAGTCCCAGTCGCGCTCACTAAAATTCAACACTTAGCTGGAAGAAACAAATGCTTTGTTTTCCAGAACATTACGTAAATCTAACTCACATATCCATTCAAAGGTTGACAAGGTGGAAGTTAAAGGTGGATTAAATTAACTCAAAACCCTATATTCCCTGTGGATCACTGGTTGGTTGTAAAACATGCTTTCCAGGTTTAATTTCCATATAAAAAGTTTCAAATCCACTATTTTCCTGGACAAAACCGCCCTGTGGTCAGGGACAAAAGTTAAACCCCTTGCAAGTAAATCTGCTAAAGAAGTGTCAACAACCATGGTTGAATAATTAAAAATCTTAAAATCATGATCACTATTAAAAATGATTATATTATTGCCAGAACCAGAGAAACCAGCTAGGTTGTGCCTAACTGGGTCAACAGTTACCTTTCGGCTATGTTGTTGCTTCTCTGGCTGTTGGCGTTTAATACTCTTGGGTTGTTCATCAAATTGCTCTGGAACTGCCCCCTCCTGTGAAAATTTTGTGCACTGTTGTTATAATTGTGTTCCCGGTTGGGAATGAATTAAGTAAATAAGGCCCAGCAGAAAGTGAAGGTTTTTCTGTATGACTTGTTTATTGAATCCAGAATTTCTATTGATTTGTATAAGTACCTGTCTTGTTTAGCCCCCCCCTTACACCCATTATTTTCGGGATCCCAAAGGTCCATAAGAACTTGGACGACCTTCCCTTGTGACCAATTGTGAATGGGAGAAACTCCATTACGTAGCCCTTAGCAAAGTATGTTGACACAATATTAAAGAAACTGGTAGAGCAAGTAGAACACATATATGTAAAGACTCTTGGTCCTTTTTGAATAGCATCAATGATCTCGAGTACAAGGATGACTTTGTATTCTTGACCATTGATTTTGAAGACCATTATACGGTCATACCTGTAGACACAGGTATTGAATGGGCGTCTAGTTTTATGCTTGATAAGGGTTGTACTGCAAGGGAAATTGAGTTAGTTCAAGAACTTTTAGATATGATTTTATCCAACAATTATGTTATGTTTGAGGGGAGATATTTTTTACAAAAGTCAGGTGTTGCAATGGGCTTTCCATGTGGGGCAAGTTTTGCCAACCTTGTGATAGTCCATTGGAGCAGCATTTTGTATTCGACAACACATTCAGTGAAAATATAGTCTATTATAACAGATATTTGGATGATGTGTTCATCATTTTTGAAGGAAATTCTGACACTATTCAGAATTTTATTGATTATTTGAATAGTACAACACAATTTTTGTCCTTCACTTTAGGAACATAAAGTATAGCGTATTTAGACATAGACCTGTATAAAGACAAGGAGAATAAGGTTTTTAAGGCCAGAATCCATAAAAAACACACTTACTCCAATTCATTTCTTCATTTCACCAGCAGTCACCCCTATCAGCAAAAGAGATCCGTCGTCAAAGGCCAACTGGTCAGGGCAGCCCGTATGGTCTCTGATGAGAATGATTTTGTGATAGAATGTCAAACTTTATGTGACATGTTTTTGAAATGAGGGTACCCCCTCCAATTATTGGAAAAATTGATTTGTGAGGTGCAACACAAGAGGAACAGTGGCATATTTAATCCAATTTTAATGGGTCAATATCAGAACATCAAAATATTATTACATCGAATGTTCAAATATCAAACTATTTCACTTGAAACACCATAACATCGAACACTCAGAACAGCAAATTTTTTCCCAGGGATAAAATTTGCTGTTCCAACAAACATGCGCACAACACAAGCACACCAAAATACATAATCCACACACATACACTTCACAAAACCCTACACTAAACCATACATACACTGCTAGCTATCCACTTACCTTAACCCAACCCTAACACTAAGGTCCATAACTACCGCACACTCACCTTACCCACTCCCTAACCCTAAAGTCCCTGTCGCACACTCACCTTACCCACTCCCTAACCCTAAAGTCCCTATTGCACACTCGCCTTACCCACTCCCTAACCCTAAACTCCCTATCGCACACTCACCTTACCCACTCCCTAACCCTAAAGTCCCTATCGCACACTCACCTCATGCAGATCATGTCTCCTAAACCTGATAGACTTCTTTGAAGTAGTCACCAAAGCCATAGATGAGGGTAAGGTGGTTCACACAGCCTATCTAGACCTCGCCAAGGTATTTGACACCATCCCCCACTCTGGAATATAGATAAACTCACTAAACAAGGTATAAATCCCTATGTCACAAGATGGGTTGCCAACTGGCTTACTGACAGAACCCACACCGTGAAAGTAGCAGACTCCAAATCAGACTTCAGACCAGTGACAAGTGGAGTACCACAGGGTTCAGTCCTGGGTCCTCTCCTGTTTGGTATCTACTTCTCTGAAGTACAGGCTAACACAAAAGGTCTTTGGCTAACTAAATTTGCAGATGACTGCAAACTAGGAGCCATAATCAAAACACCTAATGATGTGGACATCCTACAAAAGGGCCTTACTGAGACAGATGCCTGGTGTCAAAGACATGGTCTCAAGCTCAATGCCAAAAAGTGCATTATCATCCCCTTTGGTAAAAACTCTGTACCCATGAACTACCACATAGGCGGTAGTCTACTTAACACCAAAGGTTTGATAAGAGACCTTGGGACACAGGTGGACAGTAGTCTCTCCTTTGATAATCACATCGCCATAGTGGTCCGGAAATCCTTCTATGTGGCAAACCTCATCACAAAAGGTTTCTCATCCAGAAAAAAAGAGGTCATTGTTCCCCTCTACTCATTACTCATTAGACCCATTATAGAGTACAATGCCCCTTTTGGTATGTACCTCACAAGACATCTACAACAACTGGAAAGGCTGCAAAATACCTCACAAAGAGGATTACTGGCCTCAAACAGATGCCTTATGAAGACCGTCTCAAAAAACTCCAGCTTTACTCCATCGCATATCACCTACTCAGAGGCGATCTCTGCCTAACATACAAAGCTATTTCAAACCCAGAGTTGTTGGACATGCTCCACATAAAGAAATCCCAATCCCTCCAAGCTACACGCTCTAGGGACCTAAACCTTGTCAACACAATAAACAGAACATGCTGGAGGGATAGATTCCTGTCCCAGAGCCTTCCCATACTCTGGAACAGACTACCTATCTATGTCAAACAGAGCTCCTCATAAACACTCTTCAAGAAAAATCTTGATGATTGGATGGGTAATAGGAAATTCACCCTGGGGATCACTTCTGTGGTTCTGCTTGACAGGGGCACAGGAAAATAATTTTCTTGGGTGGCAAAAGCCAGGGTACCTTTTTGGCTAGGCTTGTATAGGCCTTAGGGCCAATAGCCTAGTACCTACCTATGAACCTACCTATGAACTTATGAACCTTTCCCGCTCCCTAACCCTAAGGTCCCTATCGCGACTCACCTTCGTTCGCACACTTACCTTAACCCAGTCCATAACCTTCGCTCCATAGTCGAGGAAATAGCAAAGCTGCAGAAATGGCCCACCAAATACTTTCCCTAGGAAAGTATTGATATTCTGCAGCTTCCCTATTTTCAGCGTTTGATGCAAAGGGTTCAATATTAGACCATTTGAAGTAGTAATACTTCAATGTTCTAATATAGACCCAATTTTAACAGTACGATCTGGGCCCAACATTTGGCTCACTGGAGAGCAAAACCAATCTGATAATTTGAACTCATTTAAGGTGACTTTTATTACCACATATAGTTTAGATGCCCCCGATATACAACATATTTTGTACAAAAATTGGAGTTTGCTCACCTCCGACAAACACTTGGGCGTTATTGTTGAGTCAAAACCCAAAATTGTCTACAGAAAAGGACTAAACCTTAAAAACCTGTTAAAAAGAAGTAGGGTTCCACAAGTGAGGGTGCCAGGTATGTACAAATGCGAAAGCTGTAACCACTATAGGCATATGGAGGTTGGTAATACTTTTACCATCAGGAATAAAAGATATTTTATAAACAAAAGATTTAATTGCACCACTAAAGGAGTGGTTTATTTGGCAAGTTGTAAACAATGTCTGTGTTTCTACATCGGTAAGGCTGATTGTAGCTTCAGGGACAGAGTTTACGAGCACATGTATATTATTAGGAAATCTAAATTAGAAAATGCTTTGGCAAAACATGTCCATGAAAACCCCCAACACAACTTCACTTTGAGGGCTATTGATCAGTTAGAACATGACCTTTGGGGGGGGGGGCCTCTATCTTTGAAATTAGAATTATGTGAATTACTATGGCAAATAAAATTGTATGCCTATAACCCCCCAGGTTTAAATGATTTGTGCTCCTTAACCTGTGTCCTTAAATTAAGGAGCTTACAAAGATAATATGATGTTTTTTCATTAGTATTTCCCAGTTTGTGTGTTCTTGAATAGTATTTATTTTTTAATATAATAGTTTCCTTGCATTTTAAAACTTTTTCTTGTATTCCTTGTACTTTATGGATAACAGAACAATTTCAATAGCATATCTTCGTAAAATGTTTTAAAATAAGTTTTAAAATAAGTTATTTAATTTTTGTAATATAAGTTATTCAACTTTTCACTATTAGGCATTTTACTTCAGCATAGTATTATATTCGTATATTTTTTTAGAATAGGTTATATGTGGGTTATTCACGATTTTATGATAGGGTGTTTATTCATCAAGTTTTAGACAGAAAGTATGTCTTTGGTTAGGTCATTTTGCACAGTTTTATACGTATTGTATTTTATTGTTGTAATCAACTATACCTTTTAGGCTTTTAATTTTTGTTGTCATGTGACATGTTTCAACATATTTATAAATGGCTACACTTTTGTGTTTTAGTTGTCTGAAGAAGTCTTGCTCAATGATGCAAGACAAAAGCGCTAACTTTTATTGGTCTTTTTTGGGAATAAATCCTGTTTTTGAACTTATCCTGCTGCTTGTGGCCTTTATCTTTATTTGTAGTCCTATTACAAATATTATCCATATGATAATTCAATTTATGGAGCTCAGATGTTCTGAACTGTCACAGTATGAGTGATAATCTGATGGACTTGGGTTTATCCATCTGATTAGGAATAATTTTCATTCCATTGCTAGTGCAGATCTTAGTTTTGTTAACATTTATTAATTTAAATTTATTTCACAAAAATATTTTTAGTATGCCTGACTAAAACATTACTTTATTGGTAAACACTCAAAGTATAAAACTGATAATTTCCTTTAAAAGCGCAAACATATACTTTATAGTTATCAGAGGAAAACATTTAATAGTCACAATAAAAGAAAAAATACATAGTCTAAATAACGTAAGATGGATTTAACTTTATTATCTTTAAATACCAATGGCTTAAACAATCCTAGCAAGAGATCAAATCTACTGAAATATTTAAAATTTAACAAAGCACAAATTGTCTTTCTTCAAGAAACTCATTTCAAAACAAATGACAATTACAAATGGAATCCTAAGGGATATATGATATTGGCACAATCCACTTATAAGACAAAGACAAAAGGGCTAAAAATTTTATATAAAACAAATGTGATTAACCTAGAAATCATTTGCAAGTATGAAGAAAAGAAGGCCTTATGGCATTAGTAATAGTTAAATATAATAACAGAATATGGACCCTAGTCAATCTATACTGGTTCACAGGCATTGAAACAGGAACTGTTAAAAAACACTTGGATTTAATTTCCAATAATTATAAAGGCAACTTAATATTAGGAGGAGATTTTAACCACTGCATACATCTGCTGCATCAAAAGCTTTAAACAAGTGGGTAGAATAATTTCATCTTGTAGATACTTTCAACTTTAAAGAAGATAAATCTTTGTTGCTTTCCCATCAGGATCACAGATTTGGTACCCAAACTAGGACAGATAAAATATTTGTTGCCGATGACTCATTAATTTCTCAATCACTCCCTGCCCCTTTTCAGACCACAATTCATTGATACTAAAACTTAAAAATGGGTACAAACCATTAATCTTTAACTCCAGAATTCTAGCATATATAACTAAAATTAAAGAGTTCAACCCTTGGTTATTATCTGAATTACAATTCTTCTTAGATATTAATTACACCACAGAGATAAATAAAATAATAATATAGGACTCATTAAAAGCATACATATATGGTAAAACCCTAACGTGGTATACAAATCAGAGAATGGGATTCTGAATTATTAGATCTACAATCCATATTGAAATATTGGCAGATTCAATTCATAACAATATAAACATCAAATGAATAGATGTTTATGAGCAATACAATTCTAAAGTAATGCTATTTGCTGATAACATATTACTAACATTATCTAATACAAAAGAGACATTAGAAGAATTAGATATATTAATTGACAAATTTCACATGATTTCAGGACTCCATTTCAATAAATCAAAATCAAAATTTTTATTTTTAAATAAAAAAAAAGAACTGCAGACTAAGAAGGGGGTCGCATCATAGGAAACAAGAATCTACCTTAAAATATCTAGGAATTGCGTTATGCAAGGATAATAATGAATTAGTCCCCAAAACTACAATAATATCATCAATACAATTAAAATCTATGTGGAAAAATGTAACAAAATAATATTAACATTTGAAGATAGATTACAGTTAATAAAAATGGTTTTGCTGCCCAAGATCCTATATATAGCCTTGGCAATGCAACTGTTACCAGAAAGGAATATACTTAAAGAAATAAATTCATGCCTAATAAAATTTTTATGGTTTCCCAAAAGAAACAGAATAGCTTTAATACATCATATCAGACCATGGAAACAGGGAGGATTACATCTTCCTGATATAGAAACATATATAAAAGCATCAACATCTAAAACAATCTCAGATTGGATAAGTCCAAATTACTCTGCAAACTGGAAAGCATTACTAACTGTAATTTCAATAAATGAATTTGATTTACAAAACAAAAATTCAAATAACAGATAAAAACAATTTGCCATGGCACATATGTGACATAACTAAACCCACTAAAACTCGTATGATTAATTATTACATTGACTCATTTAGGAAAATTATTAATGCAAATATAGATTTAAAAATCTGGTTTGATCTTTTAACACCATTTGTAGTCACAAAGAACTTTCCATATAAAATATATAGAGAAATTATTAATTCCTGGGAACAGAAAGGATTTGTTTGTTGGCTCCAATGTATCAAAGAAATAAAAGTTTTAGATATGCAAGTAATAAAAACAACATACAAAATTCCACAACAGGACTGGCTAACTTTACATAGTATTCTGTCATGTTTGCAAGATTTAAGTAAAATAATTAACAATTATTCATTTAAAGAAATACCTAAATTTATGAAATACATATATTAAATCATATATAATGACTTTGACATGGGAAACAGTATTTCAAAATTTTACACAATATTGATAAACTATAAAACAACACCCAAAAGCTCATATTGGAAATATATAACAAAAGGACATTCAATACAGTTAACTGAAGATGTTAAAACAAATATCTTATTATCAATAAAATATACATCCTTTACACAATGCTGGAAAGTTTTTATTTGGAAATGCTTGCACAGAACATTCTTAACCCCAGATAGAATCAGTAAAATTAGTTCTTCCATAAAAGGAATATGTTGGAGATGTGAGCAAGTACACAATGCAGATTGGAACCACATTTTCTTTGATTGTGTTAAAATTAAGCCATTTTGGAATGGTATTAATAACTTTCTACAAGCTTTATTTAATGAATCATTTTATTTACCTAAAGCTCTTGTATTATTAAATGTGAACGAAGGTCCTCATTTGAATAAGTCAAACATGTATCTAGTATGGACTATACTTGCAATTTCAAGGAAGTGTATAACAAGAAGATGGAATACAAACACAATGCCAACTTTGGAAGACTTCTACAGCCTACTGAAGACCATCGCATTATTGGAAATTAAAATTAAAGAACTAAGAATTTATCCAAAGCCATTTATCAACAACCCTTGGGGAAAAGTCTTATCGTTGATTGACACTATACAATAATTGATCAGACAATCTGATAATGAATTGGACATACTTATAAAGTAATCAAATTAGAGTAAAAAATAACACACCTGACAGAGTTAATGTCTCCGTGCTTTTAAAAATAATGTTATAAAATGTCCCAACGTAATAAAGCAACAGATAGGCAAGGCACGCATATTAAACTTTAAATAAAAAATCACTATATAAAACAAAATTCACGTGTATTTTATTCGGTAAGTGCTTTCAAACTTCATCAGACCATAAAAACAGAACTAAGAACAGACAACCATTTTTATATATTGGTCATGTGATACTTAATAAATCAAACAATTAACTCTTAAAAACACATGCTTTCAAAACATTACATTTTTAAAACTTAAATCCTGTTCTTTCCTTTCTAAAGATTTATACATCTACATGTAGAAATACCTGCTTTTAGAACATTCCTTTGCCTACAAGAACTATATATAAGCTCATTATTGTGATTATGGTTCTTCGTTCATTAAGAGTAGCGTTCAAAATGCTGCGATCATACTTCTTAATTTTTGTCATTCTACAAAACAGTACTAACATTCTACTGAAGCATTTAAAGCTACAGGATTGTGAATAAGCATAAAAAATCTATTCCTATAAAGAAATTTTTTTAAACAATTAAATTACGATAGAAATTATCTTTGGTCCTTATGAACATTACAATATGTTAATGCTAGTAACGCTTATATTAAACCATTACAAATAAAATGCAACAATATTATTTATCTGACCGCATGTATCTGATTGAAATCAGAATTAAATGTATATACAAGGATCTTACTTCAACTTATTGTTGCATAAATTTATTATATAAAAAATTTTTCTTAAACACTATGTGAATATATGCATATAAATTTAACATATGAATTATAAAATATATATAAAAATATAATTCTAACTTACATAAAAAACTATATGAATGTTCATTTATACTATAAATACTAATATAATTTATATCTAAACCAAATTTTTAGAAACATTGATATTTCATGGTATTATGGACCTATATCATTTAATAGTAATCCACTCCCCAAAATGGTATAGATGATAGCATATAAGGAATGAAAAGTATATATTCAAATGATTCCTATTCGCTCATATCTCTTTAAACAAATTACAACCATAGAAACCATAAGTTTTGGACGTTAGCATCTTACTAAAAACGTATATCTTATACATATTAGTGTAAATAGATTTTACACATAGATAGATTATTGTCCAAAGTATTAAATAGGTCTGTTTCTAAGAACAGTTTTGATGGAGACTTTCTCGTTAAGACCTTTACCTCGATCTGCACGCATTCTAATAATCCAAAGCATTCCCTTATTTTCCGTTTTATTCCTTATGTTTCCCTCCTTTATGGTTGGTTTGTTGATATCTATGACCATAAATTTAAATCTATGTTCTATACCATATATTTTAACATGTTTGGCTAAAGCATTATGTTCATAATTCACTCTGATGGCATATATATGTTCCCTTAATGTCTCACGTAAGAATCTATTGGTTTTTCCTATACAAAATGAAAAACATAACTGGCACTGTGCCATGTATATTACATGTTTGGTATTACAGTCCGCATTTACTTTAAAATAATAGATCTTCCCACTTTGTGGATGTATAAATTTATCTGTTATGTTAATATACTGACAGTAATTACATGTGCCACATGGGTTAGTACCAAGAAATTTTTCATTAGCATTCAACTCAGTAGGATAACATAACATTCTCTTTAGATTGGGTTTATTTCTAAATAAATATGTCAGTTTATCCCCCACTATTACTCTCAGTTCTTCATCTACTGTCAGCATACGCCAATGTTGTTGTATAATTTTCATTACTTCTTGGTTATGAACAGTATAATTCATGGGAATCTTTACTATTTGATTTGTATATTGGATTCTAACATCTTCCCTATTTTCTTGGGAGAAAAATGGTGCTGCTCTACCCGATCTAAGCATACTCAAATCCTGTAGGCTATTTTCAATTTATTTTTGTTTATAGCCACGTTGCATCAATCTATTTTTAAAAGCATTAATTTCTTTCTCATAACCTGCCTGAGTTGCGTTAAGGCGTGATATTCTCATACATTGGCCTTTAATTACATTGTGAAATGTATACTGGGGATGCATACTTAATCTATGTAAAAGGGTATTTTTGTAACATTTTTTTCTATAAACTCCTGTGTTGATAAATGTATGCATTACCCTCTCTACGTATACGTCTAAAAATTCTATTCTTTGTTGAGAATAGTTTAAAGAGAACTTTAAACAATCAGTTAATTGATTCATGGACTGTATGCTTTCCTTTAAAATACTTTCCTCTCCATGCCAAAGAATAAAAATATCGTCAACAAAAATGACAATAGAACGATACATGTGTTTCAAACCAGCTTTCTTTAAATAGATATTTTTCTTCCCATAAGGCTAAAAACGTGTTGGCGTAGCTATTGGCACACGAGGTACCCATAGCTACGCCATCACTTTGCATATATAATTTACCTGCAAATACAAAAATGTTGTTCTCAAGAATAATTTCTAAAAACATGCATATTAAATCTATTTTGGACATATTATAATCACTATGTGTAATTAAGTATTCTTTGACAAATTCAACTCCCAAGTTATTCGGAATCATAGTGAACAATGACTGTATATCTAAGGTAACAAATATATGATTTTTCCCTATTGAATTCACATTACTATAGTCATACAAATCCATAAGGAATTGCTTAGTATCCTTGAGTATCACTACATTTTCATCTATTAAAGGTCTTAATTGCTTTTCTACAAACATAGAAAATGGTTGTGTACTCCACCCGTTCCTTGAGACAATAGGTCTCATGGGAAGATCATAGGCATCTTTATGTACTTTAGGAATGCCTTGTATTGATGGTATACATGGGTGTTCTACTTTCAAAAATTGAGCCAATTCTTTAGTAATAAAAAATTCTTTAAATAAATCATCCACTATTTTATTTATTATGTATTTAATTATATCTACATCTTCCACATGTATAACTCTATAATGTCTGGTGTCACTTAACATTTCATACATTTTGATATTATATGCTGACTTGTCCATAATGACCAAAGGACCGCCTTTATCTGCTGGTCTGAACACTAACTCCGTCTCAGACCACAGCCTATTAAGTGCCTGCCTTTCTAAATAACTCAAGTTAAACCTATTTTTCTTAAGTTGATGTCGCTTCTTATTAAATAATTCATGTATATCATCTTCAACAAGGTTCGAGAAAGCTTCTACTAAAGGATGGTTAACTGGTATAAATTCACTCCGTTTTTTAAAACTGTTATATCTTGTATCTGTATTTCCTTTAAACAGATACTTAAGCATAATATTTCTAGTAAACATCTTAATGTCTATAATGACATCAGTAAGCTTATTGGTGCCTGTAGGAATAAATGTTAAACCTCTATTCAAAACATTAATTTCAAATTGATCTAATACTCTACTAGAAATATTCCATATTAAGTCATTTTCGTTTGATTCCACATTCTTTTTAGAGAGTGATTCAATTCTCTCTCTCTCTTGACAATTTGCGTTTTTGGCATCCTCGGCTGTTGGAGCGATTTCCTCTTACCCCCTTCTCCATATGGATGGGAAGGGGGAGTCCTTGAAAACCACTGAGACTGTCATTGTGTATATTACTAGTTCTAGATGTCATATCAGTCAATACATTATTTTTTGGGCGTACCACCATTTCCGTATTGCCTGCTTTCTTATAACAGGTTTCAATAGTAGAAGCTGCAGGTTTTGAACGCTACTCTTAATGAACGAAGAACCATAATCACAATAATGAGCTTATATATAGTTCTTGTAGGCGAAGGAATGTTCTAAAAGCAGGTATTTCTACATGTAGATGTATAAATCTTTAGAAAGGAAAGAACAGGATTTAAGTTTTAAAAATGTAATGTTTTGAAAGCATGTGTTTTTAAGAGTTAATTGTTTGATTTATTAAGTATCACATGACCAATATATAAAAATGGTTGTTTGTTCTTAGTTCTGTTTTTACGGTCTGATGAAGAAGTTTTGAAAGCACTTACTGAATAAAATACATGTGAATTTTGTTTTATATAGTGATTTTTTATTTAAAGTTTAATACGCGTGCCTTGCCTATCTGTTGCTTTATTTCATTGGGACATTTTATATACTTATAAAGTAACTGTATACATTAAGATCTTTTATAGTGTCAGGCTAACCTAAATAGTGTACATAGTTATTTGAGATGTTATGTATAAATACTATGGAATTCATTCAAGTGTATTTGAAAAATAAAAAACAATCTGAGGAAAGAATGTGTGAAATTTTACCTAGGCTGAGTGTAAAAGAGTTAGTCATTCTAACAGTACCAATGACACTACTATCTGAAGATTTCCATTTAAATATCGAGCAATAGATTATCTTCATTCCAAACAGCTACCTATAGCCTCTATGAATGCATGTCATATTAACAGAAATGGTGATAAATGGAAGCATTATAACTCAAAAATATTTACAATCACAGAATCCTGTGTCAAGGAGTCTTCTTGGATCTGTCCTTAATTATCTTCTCTTAATACTGTATTTACTAACAAGAGTCCACAGTTTAAGTAAGGGGGGTAGGTATTCCTACTATGATGAAAAAGGATTCCTTTGGTCCCACTATTTGATTTACATAAGTAAAAACAGTAATGAATATAGTCCAAACTGGACCCCAAAGTTCCTAATTGAGGTTCTCCAAGGGAGACATACCAAACTCTTCATTGCTAACACATGAGCACCTCCTTCAACCTTTTCTTTCATACATAATCTATTTTGGTGCACATTCTTGCCATTATAAAAAAACAATAAATTAATCATGTGCAGTAATAATGAACTTTAACTGGAATTTCCTGTCTTAGAACACCTTTAACTAGATTATTTATTAGCTTCAGT
This sequence comes from Protopterus annectens, assembly GCF_019279795.1. Taxonomy (NCBI): domain Eukaryota; kingdom Metazoa; phylum Chordata; order Ceratodontiformes; family Protopteridae; genus Protopterus; species Protopterus annectens. Next base: position 160,941,992 of record NC_056726.1, on the reverse strand, counting down.
CTTACAGAAATGGAGAATAAGAGCACTGGAGTGAACCTAACTTCCAATAATTCATCTCTCACTGAATTAATCATAACAAGCATTTGTAATAAATTTACTGACATGTCTATTCTACCTACTGATTTGGTGACTGCTATCTTAGTCTCTGCATTAGGAATTTAAGGCTCCAAAAACCCCTCAACTTGTACAAGTTCATATTTTGTTCTAAATAGTCTTGATAGTTTGTTAGCTACTGATCAACTGGATCAAAGTATACCAATGCAATGATCCTACTTTGTTCTTATCTATTTTCTACAGTGGTCTAAATGTAGTCCATTTGAAATTCATTTTCAAAACTAATAGAACACTCAAGTCTAGATAGCTATCTTAAGGATTTTAATTACAAATAGAAACAGAGTATGGAAAGAATAAAAAATGATATCCTTAATATTACTATGCTACAATATTACAAAGAGTTGCATCAGACGTCTAGAATCCAGATAAATTAAGCTAGAGCACTATACGTTACAAATCTTCAAGTGGCACATTTGTCAAACTCCAAAAATGATGGAGTACCATCAAAGGTATTAGTTTTGACAAAAGTTTTCCAAAGCTTGAGTCTTCACCTTTCCTCTCACCAGACACAATAGATGAAATCCACACTAAACTGCTTGCCTTATCTTTTACTACCACCTCCTACTTCCACACAAACATTTCTGTGAACCCAGCTTACTCCTTTACAGAACCCTTTCCAACTCCTCTTGTGCATTCAAACTCTTTCTTACAAAGAAATTGCAAAAGTGCTCCTTTCAGTCATTTAACATTTTAAACCTAATTTTCATTACTTGCATCACAAAATGCTTGTACTCTCTACAACTCCAAACCTTTATTACATATCTTTAACTTATCTCTTACCACAGGAATCATTTCTCCTAGCTTCAGCTATGCTCTTATTGTATCTCTCTTCCTGTCTTTCATTGTGCAGTATGCCCATTGACTATAAATAAATTGCTATTGCTTGCCATTTGACAAAATTCTTTAAAAAATGTATCTATGAACAACTGTTAGACTATATTCAAAAATGCAACCTGTTATCTGACAGTCAGCATAATAGTCAACCAAAATTGTTTTCAAACTGCAATATTATCCTTAATATTGTTTACTGAAAGATGACGAAACATCTTCTAAATGGAGTAATCTTCCTGGAATAAAAAGAATGTTTGAAATTTTTAAACTAGTGCTTTGGCTGTACAACCTTACTGACTACAAAAAATGTCCACAAGGTTAAGGAATTATTTATCAAACAGAACCTACACTATCAGTAGTCAGATTATGCATGGGATCTGTTCTTGGGTCCTTTCTGTCTTTTTATTAATAGTCTTTAATTGGACTTGCCTAACTTAAGCATTGCTATAAATGCTGGCGATATCATAGTTATAGTCGCACATAATTCAGCCCAACAAATAGAAACTACATTAAAGAATTATTTTTCTTTGATTTGGAATTAGTTTTTCAGTGATGGATTAGTGTTGAATACTACTAAATTTAGCCATGTAATTTGGAACAGCAAAAAGATGTGCTAATGCAATAACATTGGGACCTTAGTCTCTTCTGCTGTACATCAGACATATCTAAGATTCCTACTGGATAGCACTTTGACCTTCTCTGATCATGTCTTATTGACAACATCTAAAGTCTTTCAAAAACTTAAAGTAGCCTGCAATTATCATCAAGATATTTACAATAGACTCTCAGCATACTGTTGTTATCAAAATTTTAATTCCAAGACTTGCATACTCTTTACCCATTGTTGTACCTCTCTCAGGACAGAACACTGCTTTAGTGCAAACTATGAAAAAACATTCTTAGATTTAGTCATCTGGCTAGTTTGACTGAACACCATCACATCTCTGTTATTAAATCATAATGGCTTCCCATTAATGCTAGATCCAAATTCTTATTTAATATGCTCATGTTCAAACTTCTTAAAGATGTTAACCTTTAACCAACAAACTAAAATTGCATACATCAATTTTCTTCCTCAGAAGCCAGAAGAACTGGAACATAGACTAAGAACTAGAGGCACAAATTTTAGCGTGGACAACAATTTATTTTCTGCTTTTGTCATTAGACTTCGTCAGAAAACAATACATTCAACAGTAAAAAACTTTCAGTTTAAAAATATATGTAAGCCAATAGAAAGTACTTCTCATCCTACAATTAAGTGACATCACAAACTAAACTATTAAAGACATAGACTTCTGTTAAAAACTATTTCTTCAAGTGAACCCTGTGGTTCTTTAAAAAAACACTTGATGTTAAGTACATCATTCAGCCCTGGTGCTTTGTCAGAGTTTAACCTGATCTGCCGCACTGCTTCCTTTTGTTCCAACTCTGTCTTAAAATCCCCACCCGTTGTATGAAGTGTTCCCTGTTCCAGAACTGAAAACAGGAACTTATTATAGTTAGGACACTTCAAAGTGTGTTTAAAAAACACATTTCCACCATCCTTCTTTTTTATGCTATAGTAGTGCTCTTTGATCCTGGCACAGAGAACCTGGGTGGTCATCCCAATATGAAATGCAGCACAATGAGAACATAACCCAAAGTACACCACACCTTTGGTTTTACAGTTAAAATAACCAGGCACTGGAATAGTGTATGGCAAATGGGTCAAATTTACAAAAGGTCCCTCTGATATGTACCTACAAATGGTACAACTTCCACATTTGTGGATGCTAAATGGTTTATTTGTGTGTAAAGTAGTCCTTTTCTCTTTTAATTTCACTCTCTCAAATAATAATTTTAAATTATAGTGAATTTTATGCACAAAATGGGGGTGGGGGCCAACCATCCCAAAAAGGTCCTGATTATCCTCTAAAATTTTTCAGTTGTCCTGTATAATGCCTCTTTTCAATCCACTATCCAAAGTCATGTTCAAGTTACAAAATATTTCTTTGTTGGACTTGTTCAAGACTTTGGAGCCACTATAAGGAACTTGTAATATATGCAGGTAGAGTGACATCCAATTGTCCATGCCATACTTAGCTGTGCTTCTTAATTTGTCTTCATGGTAACCTCTTTCCAACATTAGTGAACAAATCTATTTAATTAATAAACTGAAAGTTTTTTACTGTTGAATGCATTGTTTTCTGATGAAGTCTAATGACAAAAGTGGAAAATAAATTGTTGTCTACTGTAAAATGTGTGCCTCTTGTTCTCAGCCTAAATTCCAGTTCTTGTGGGTTGTGATATTCTGGAAGTTTTAGTCTGTGTTTGTGGTCTATTGGTTTTATTTGACTTACTACCTCAGAAGTTTAACTTTGCTCAAACTAAACTGACCCCAATTTTCACTATTAGTGAAAAATCTTTCTATTAGCTTGTTACATCTCTTGGAACACTCTTTCTAATGATAATGTAGCTATATATAATCTCAAACTTTTAAGAAAAAAGTTGAAATCACACTTAGCTTAGGAATGAAAATATGTTTGCTTGATGATATTGGTAAGAATAATATGCCCCTGCACTCACTTTTCCTTTCTAGGTAGCTACTACACGATACTTTCAGCTAAGATATATTACTCTTTTCAAATTATGAGTCTATTAAACTTGGCCTATTTTAGATATACTACTGATACTGTGTGCATATTTTTTTTACTCTTAGGCTAATGCTTATTGTGCATTTTTACTTAATGTTATAATTGATAGTTTACACTCAGTCTATTGTTTTGCTCTTTCAATTGCTGCATATTTCTGGACTTTTATTGTGACTGCCTTCTGACCTGGGTTGTGGCTGAAAATTGTCTTGCACCAACCCATTCACCCAGGCAAAAAATAAATAAAAATGATAAATAAAGAAAATGACAGTAGGCATTAAATTCATTCTACAGTTCTGCCCCACACAACTGAAAGTCAAAGTGATCAGTTTTGTAAGTATATTTACTTTACCATAAACTATTATAAAAGAGGCCTGAATGACTTATACAAGTCCTCCATTATTTGTTCTTCCTTTCTGCTCTGTCCCACACTTTCAGTTATCTGACTGACACCTAAGTCCCCCCCATTCCAGAGTGCAATCCACTTATTCAGGGCCTTTTCTACAGCTCCAGCAGCAGCCTGAAGAAGGGGAGTCCAGAACAAAACATATTTTCAAACTTCCTTTGTCAAACTTTTAATGTTATGTCTGAGCCTGAGTTAAGTTTCTTTTTAATAGCTATTTTCTGTACAATGGTACCACCAATAAAGAGGCCTCCATCTTCCCTTTATAGTTTTAAGTCCAGAATCTGCATCTGTACTTCCTTCCTTTATTTATTCTTTCCAGATCTTCATTTTCCTTGATGCATTTTCTTAAATACGCATCTTCTGGGCTATGTTTGCTGTGACTGTATACATCTCCCACATTTTCATTCCTTCTTATGCATCCTGAGTCCTCTTCAAATATTTTACATTTTAGGTCCCTTCCCAATCTATCTCATACTTTCATTAAGTTGAAGTGCCAAAGTCATCATCAGTAAATATCAGACATAGCGGACATATTTCTTTATATTTATTTAACAAAAAATACTTACTTTTTTATCAATCTCACTCTGGCATTTTGCCTCTTTATTAGTCTTATAGCTTCCCATGTTATTCCCTAAACTGTAGCCATCTTCCCTTCTGATATTCCATACCCTGCATTTGTCTGTTAAACGTGGTGTTGTCTACCTCATCAGTAAGTGGTTTGTTTCCTTCTCTTCTCCCACACATTAATTCAAAAGTAACATAGTTTTAATGTATGGTTCATTTTCCTTTCATTAGCTGCACATTTTTCACATTTTAGATGGTCATTTTCTGTCATGTTATCTGTTATCATCTGGTATGTTCACAGAACCCTTTGTTGTCCTGGGTTACTATTATTTCCCACACCAGTACTTTAATAAGTCATTGCAATCAATTGCCATGCCTTTTATAATCTTACAAAGCACGGACTCTTCCTCTAAGAATGTAACTCAGCTTTTGACTTCATTTTAAGTCTTCTGTCTTACATGATCTTGCTTCAGCATCTTCATACATTCATTTATTTAAATAAATGTGATCACTTGTGAGCCATATCTATGTTTATTGACTTTTCTTGCTAGACACTACTTCCATTCATGTGCAGCACATGGGCTGTTGACATTATTCCAGTATTAACAGTCATTTCCTCTAATACTTAATAAACATACACACCAGAGAGTCCTCAGAAATAGCTGACTGAATGAGCTACCATAACCTTTTCATTGTTCCTCCTCTTGCTTTATTTTCCTTCCTGGTCTTTTTGCATTATTTTCATGGAATTCTCTTTGTCATCATTACACGTCCTTTGAGCATACTTTTATTTTTTCTAGGTTTACCTTTACATCGTCGATCCCAATATGGGTGAAAAGACTTCCATGAATACCGAAGTGCAAACGCCTCCAATGTCAAATTCTAAATAAGCGAATGACAAACCCTTGCCCCTTTTTGATTAACGGTAGCACTGTTGTGGGGGTGTGGCGCAGCCGGAAATGTTGAAATTCGACGTTTAAAATTTTTTGCAGTTTTGGTTCGCTTAAATGAGTCGATTAAGTGGCCAGTCGATGAAGTGTGATCAACGATATAAAGGTAAACCTTTTTTATATCACTCGTATTTATAACAATGCTCCACCAACACGGCTATGTGTCTTCACCTCCCTATTTTGTGTTCATGTTACTAAGAATCCCTTACTTTCCTCATTCCTTTTTTTCATACACTTTGACATTATACTTTCATCATTCCTCTCACAGACATTTATTTTTTGCTGGTCCACAACTGGGATCATTATGACTATAATATCTACCTGTCTCCCACTGTACCCATACTGTCTCAACACTGCTAATGTACTCCTGTTGTCTCAACCAAAGATTTTTACTCAGACTCTTTCTGGGCTTTGGTTCTCCTCTTCCAAGTGACCCATTACTCATTGCCTAAAATGTATAGTTTCTGCTTTCATTCTACTAAGTCTACAGTCCTTTACTTCCCAGTACTGTGTTTAGTCATATTGCCATCTCTTCTCCTTCCACTATTGGCACACCGATCAAACAATTTTACTGCTTGTAGTGCTATATCAACCCTAAGGCTGAAAAGCTTCATTTACTTACAACACACACACACACACACACACACACACACACACACACACACACACACACACACACACACACACATACACACACAAACACATGCACAAAGGAATAATTGAGATGATCGATAGATCAAAATCCCGAACTGTATTAATTCAAAAGTTAAAATGCCAGCATTTTTTTGTGATTGAGAGTTTGCCCTTTCCACAATGTGGTGTAATTGCAGAGTTTGCATATTTAATATTCAGAGTATGTGGGAGGACAAATTCACCAGCAAAGAGACATTTATTTACCAGAATTCAGGGAAAAACATGTTTCAATATTTTAACTTTCAAACTAATGTAGTGTGAGATTTTCAGTCTGTCAGTCATGTAACATAGATCTTCCTATATCCATATCAATCTCTCTCTTTATATATATATATATATATATATATATATATATATATATATATATGTATATATATATATATATATATATATATATATATATATATATATATATATATATATATCTGTATATCTATATGGATCCCTATCAGATGATCAATTTTCAGAAACTTGAAATTCATATGGTTGAGGCCATATAATCAAGTTTTTGAAAACTCAAAGGTTTTGAATTGAGATTGCAGTACAGTGCAGAACAGGAAATTTACCATTTTCCTCACTGTAGTGCAATCATGGAGTTGGCATATTTAATTTGCAAAGGGTGTAGCGGGGTGAAGGGGGCTTTCCCCACTGCAAAATCATAAAAAAGTTAGATTTCTGTGCGTTTTTTTGTTTGGTTTTTGGATGTTCATCTTTTCAGAAACTCGATCATATGGTCTCGACCATATGAATTTCAATTTTCTGAAAATTCAATCATCTGATAGGGATCCCATCTATATATATATATATATATATATATATATATATATATATATATATAAAGAGAGAGAGAGAGATGTAGCTATGACCATGTCTGAAATTAACATATATTTTGGAAAATAATACAAAAAAAGAGATACAAAATGTAAATAATTTCACATGAGAATGAATCTGATAATTGATCATGACCTATTTTTAAAATTATTGAAACTCAGATATCTTGAAGTCACCAATGTTAACATGTAAAGTTAGTTATTTGTGATTGTTATTGATTTCTTGTATTATTTTTAATGTGTTTTTGTAATGGAGCTTTACTCCCTGGGCCTCCACTGAACAGGAGTCAGACATCCCCAGTAAATGTAAAATAAATAAAATAAATAAAATAAATAACTACATAAATGTAAACATTGAAAAAAAGAATTTCAACCCTCTTTTGTCTCCCTTCTTCTTGTTATCTGGGCATTAAGCTCAATCCAGAGGCTCAAGATATAATCCAAATTAGTTTTAGGGATATCTAGGACAAAGTATTCATCCATGTCTGTTCATGGCACCATTTGCACTTCTCACTGATGAGGCAGATTTCAGCAAATAAGATGAAGGTCACTACGTTAATCATCTATCTCTTTCATCATGTTCCCATCCCATATACCTTTTCAGCATTAAAGTTATTAATTAAATTGATTAATGCAGTCATTTGGAATGGGTGCAGATTGAGAGTGAAGAATGCTACATGATTAAAGCTATTTTATTTCTTTTCTTGTTTTCTTTATATTTATTTAACAAAAAATACTTACTTTTTCATTAATCTCACCCTGGCTTTTTTGCCTCTTTATTTTTCTTTCTTCTTTTGTATTAAATACTGTGTTTTTTTAAATAAATCCATAATGTTTCTCTTATTTTGTTCATACAATACTCATTAAATCCATATTTTTCTTGTCTTCATTCTTCATCATATCCAATGTTTCTTCTTTCATCTGATTATATTTCTTAATACCATTCCTAAAATATTCATTTTTCATTCTTTCACATTCTCTTTTAGTTTATATATATATATATATATATATATATATATATATATATATATTTATATATATTCCACCTACCATCCAGACCGAATTTATACATAAATCTTGTAGTTAAATATACTTTCCATAAAACTCTTGCCTGTTCCTTAACTTTTAGTTTTATATTTACATAATTTTTAAACCTTTCCCTATTTTATTATAATCTAAGTTTATGCTTACTTTTGCCCAATCTGTCTCATGATCTGAATACAGAGCCTTAATTATACCCCTTCTATTTTATTCTGTTTTTCTGAAAACACAACATAATCAATTTCTGTTTTCATACTATTTCTATATGTATACTTTATTTTCCAATTTAATTTCTCCTGAACTTGTGACTTCCTTTATTTTTGTTAATATCTCCACTGTTATTCCTTCCTTCCTTCCTTTAATTGAATTAAAATCAGCCATCAACATTATATCCATGTATACAAGAGCATATGGTTTAATCTTTTCAAGTAACTGCTCTTGCTTTCCTGTTTATCTACACGTATATCATAATGATTCTCAAAATCTACCCTTTAAAGGGAATAGCCACAATCTATAACCTTCTGGTTTGTAACATCACATAATTTAATATAAATATATCATCCATTTTACAGAATAATATTAACCCAGAACACATTTCTATACTTAAATTCCAAATTTTGCTCCTACCCCATAAAGTCTCACATTATAGTCACTTTTCTTTTTTTTTCAAATATCTAACATCTGTTAAAACAGAAAAAAAATCACACCATTGCTATACCAACCATCTCATTTCATAATTAAGTAAATTACTAATGTTTAAGATAATAATATTATAATCACCTGCTCCATTTCTTTCTTTTACATTTTTTCTTTAATTTTTCTTTTCCTATCTTTGACTTTTTTACCAGTATAGTTCCTTTTATCACATGCAACCTGAATTTTATTCTTCAGTTTCTCTGCAGTCCTCTGTCTTTATTTTCTATGAAAAGTAAATTTTCCTCTCCATTCCCACATTCCATTCATGAATCATTTTTCCCTCTATAGCCTTCATATTTTCTCTTCCCCTATTTCTTCTTTTTCTATTTCTACCTCATTTTCCTGTCCTGTTTATTCAGCCTCTTCCCCTTCACTCAATGTTTTTCCCATTACTGTCCATCCAAGGATGCCCCACCATTTTTTACACTTATAAGTTCATAGATATATACTAGGAATTTATAAACCTAGCCATGCATCTCAACTCATTTGTGTCCCTTTGAATCATGGGCATTTATTAGGAGGGAGTATGTTACTTATGAAGTTTCAAAATGTTATATGGGGTGGTATGTTAGTTTGGGCATAATTACTGTCTACATCTGTGTAACAGAGACATGGGAGCCAAACTTGGGGTGGATTTCTGATTTTCCATCCATTGGTCAAGGTTTCATTTAATTGGCTTAAGGGTGAACTCTGGTTCACATGGATAGGGATACTGTTACACAGCATGGGGATTCTCTGAGATACATATCCATATCTATATCACCAACATGTTTAATTTATGGAGCAAGCAAAATGTAAAGCATCAAATCTAGTGGTTTTGATGCTGTTCATTTTGTGGATGTGCAAAAGGTCCGTTAATGCTGGATTCAAGGATGCCTTGTATGCTAGGCATAAGTTATCTCTTAGTAACCTGTAAGAAACCCAGTATAGAAATAAGACTTTAATGCAAATCATATAGGACAATGGGTTTATACACTGAAATATTTATAACATTTCATTTTAAAATTGTTATCATCATGTACTCTTTCCCCATGCAAAACATATCTTCATTGTCACATTTTTTAAATAAATGCTCACCTGACTCACAAAAATAAAGTCTGTGATTGTCCCCATACTTCATAAAACCTTTCAGTCTGTCTACAAATTTAAAATTTGGGATATACTCTACTTTTCCATTCAATATTTTCAAGAAAACGCTACAATCCTGCACCCCTGCTATTTATTATCATAAGCTCAGTAATTACAACATGATGACATAGTCCTATTAAATGTTTAAGTAAAATATATTTATCTACATTCATTTTAAATCGTATACATACTTTTTTCTCTTTGTTCTTCTATTCTGATCTGCTATAACTTAATTGCTCTACTGAACCATATTACATTTTCACTCGTATCTATTTATCGTCTTTTGACGTTCAACACCAGTCTCAAAAATAATGGCACAAAAAGTCTCTCTTATGATTAAAATAAATGTTCTTACCTCTGGAGATATAATTCCTAAAGGCAATATTACCTTATCCCAAATCTTGTATCTGAGCAGAGATTAACATTCCCTAATTTGACTTATCAACATGAATCTTTTACCTACAGTATCTTTTGAATCTTGTTTCTTGTCATTTCTAACCACTGCAATCCCCACATTAGTCTTGTTTCCATTTCTCCCCTATCTTCTCCTCCTGACTTATTAAGTCTTTCAGTACATCATTCCACAACCCTCCCAACTTGTAATAACACAACCTTTTTGCAAAGGCCATCCCTCTGCTTCTACCATTTCATTAGATTCAAACAGCTTTTGCAGAAAATAATCTGTGAATCCAAAATGCTCTCCTCTTCTTCCATCAAACAAACATATTGTATCGCTTCACCATTAACAGCCATAACAAAAATCCTCTCAGTTACTACTGCACTTGGAATGGAAGATGTGCACTCTAGCTCATCATAATGAGTAGGGGAAGTTCCCTTATACCCTGCCCATGAACATGCATGCATATATTTCGGGGCCCTATTATTTTAAAGAATGCTGTTTAGTTGAACATCATTATGCGAAATGACAAAATACCGAAAGCACGGAACAGCAATTTTTTTTCTAAGGGAAAAAAAAATCACTGGGTCATTTTTGGGACTTTGCCATTTCCTCCACTGGTGTGATATTGTAGTTGGTATATTTAAGTAGGGTGGAATGTGGTGGGTGAAGCCCCCCCACTTTATTTTGTTTTTTGATTTTTTTTTTTTTTTTAACAGATCAGCGATTTTTTTTTTCCCTGGGAAAAAAATCACTAATCTGTGTGTTTGAAATTTTGGGTTTTCGGGGATTGTGGTTAGATTATTTAGCATTTGCAATTCATTGCATTCGCTTATATAATATAGACCCTATATTTCAAGCATGGGCAATAATGCCCTTCTAGCTTACCAATAAGTGTCCAGGTTGTTCTTAAAGTTATCTCAACTAGTACTTGCTTTAATGTAATTTAGTAGTCAGTTTCCTGCATCAGCATGCGATCATCTTCTCATTCCTATAGAATTTTCTATATAGGTTATCTGATGATTCTCTACTACTTTTTGATAATGACAAACATTCCCAGAGGTAGTTGTCTCTAAATGTCCTACATACCTGAACGAGGTCTCCTCTTAAATATCTATATGAAACACTGTACAAGTTCAGATATTTTAGTCTTTCATAATAACTTAAATGTTTGCATCCATGGATGCCCTTGATATATTTCCACTATACTCTTTCCAGTTTACTCATGCTTGTTTTCTCATAAGGTTTCCATATTGTTATTGCATACTCCATACTCAAGTTTGGGTGTAATTAACTAACAAACAATGTTTTCATAATTTCTGATTTCCTTGACTTTATAATTCTTTTTATACAACCAACATTTCTATAACTATCATATATATATATATATATATATATATATATATATATATATATTTATATATATATGTATATATGTGGGATTAGTACGGAATATCGAAATTCCACAATCCCGAGACTCGAAATCCTGAGGACCAGAATCTCGAGATTGCAGAATCTCGAAAGTAGTGAATGGAGATTGCCATACAGTGCGGAACAGGAACTTTGCCATTCACTCCACTGCAGTGCGATCTTGGAGTTGGTGTATTTAAGTTGCAGGGGGTGTGGGGGTTGGAGGGGGCTTGCTCCCCTATATACAGGTTAGGATAGTTTGTTGGATGTTTTACTTTTTTTTTTTTTAATGTTCAAGATTCCGCAATTCCGAGATTCTGGTCCTCGGGGATTTTGAGTTTTGGGATTGTGGAATTTCGATATTCTGTAGTGATCCCATATATATATATATATATATATGGTTCTACCTGACTTCGTCGACAGCGCAGAAGACCGCTCCAGAAGATCGAAAAAAGAAAGACCGACGCGAATCGCGGGTTGCAGAACATCGACAATGCAGAAGACCGACACGACGGATGACAACACCAACGCCGAGGATGCCGACATGGGGAAAGGCTGTGTGAGTATGCGGTAGTGACGGACGTCAAAACAGGCAGGTAAGTGTGGAGATTGACGGTCTGTGGGGATAGGGTGGGTTAAGTGAGTTAGGAGAGGCGATAGGGGTGGGTTAAGTGAGTTAGGGTTAGGTGGGTTAAGTGAGTTAGGGGTGAGTTAGGGTTAGGTAAGTGTGCGATAGTGACGGACCTTAGGGTTAGGTAAGGTTTAGTGTGGGCTTGTAAGGATTTTGGTGTGCTTGTGTTGTGTGTGTGGTTTGTGGAATGGGGATGTGTTTTGTTTTTAATAATTGTTATTGTGGTGTGTGCAGTGTATGGGGTTTCGTGTTTGTGTACCGTCGGTTATTTCGTTGTCGGTTATGTGTGGTTTCGTGTTTATGGACTGTCGAATATGTGGTGTCGGTGATGTGGTTGTCGGTGTTGTGTGGTTTCGGCTATGTCAGGTAGAACCATATATATATATATATATATATATATAAAAAATATAGAAATAAATTAAATATATATATATATATATATATATATATATACTATAGAAATATATATATATATATATATATATATATATATATATATATATATATATATATATATATGTATAGTGAAAGAGAGAGAGAGAGTTACATCTATATACATTTATACATGTATATGGGTGGCACAGTGGTGCAGCAGATAGTGTTGTTGCCTCACAGTAAGAGGTTCCCTGGTTTGATCCTCAGCTGGTGTGTCTTCTGTGTGGAATCTGCATGTCCTCCCTATGCTCATGTAGCATTCCCTGCAGGTAATCCAGTATCCTCCCACATTCCAAAGACATGCAGTAGATGGATTGGATAATCTAAACTGGCCATAGACACATGTGAGTGAGTGGTGTGGAAAAATTACTGTGGCAGGGCTAGCCACCTGGTGGTGTAAACCTTGGCTCTAGATGATTGTAACTGTTGAAGTGACACCCCAACCCCATTTTCAAAAAGGGGGTGTGGATGGACACACACATATATATATATATATATATATATATGAAGAAACCAAAGAACCAGAGCGAGCGTAGGTGAAAACCAATTTCAGAACCTTCAAAAGTCAATGTAAGTACAGACCTTCAATGGAACTTGCTGAAATGAAAGTTAGCTCCAAAGTCCAATTACGACAACCATTCGGTTCCAGTAAAAATCTTTAATACGAAGTTAGCGCTTTCACGGCAAACAATGACAGCCGCTTCCTCAGACAAAAAAGATTAAACAGTTCAGTGCTCATTGAGCGCTAAATTTAAACATACTTACTGATGTCCCATGCATAAGACGTCAGTCTCTCATTAAAGCGGCAATAACATTTGACACATAAAATAGATAAATCTTTAAAATGTTTAAAAATTTTAAAAACAAATAATCCATTATATATCCATATATATATATACTTATATATCGATCCACAAATCCACTACAGCACTTTGGAAATGCAGAAGCACAGAAAGCAACTTTTTTGATACTTGCATTTCAAAAACTTCAAGTAACAGGAAAAAGAAAACATGAAAAAAATGATTGTGGAAGGAAATAAATATTTCCTTCCACATTTGTTAAAATGCAAAATCCTAGCACTATATTCAGACCAAATTTGTCTGATTAGCAGTAGTGCTACAGAATGGGTTTTTGGAATCTAAGATGTCCCATTAGGGCTAGAGGCCAGGACAGGGTTAGGATAAGGGTTAGCATGCATTAATAAGGTGAGTTGGGAGCTTCACAGATGCGAGTTATACATCAGAAGAGTTGCTTATAAGTACAAGTGTATACCATTTAAAGCAGACAGTTTAATGACACTTATAGGCACTGTAACAGAAACAGAACTACATTATAAGAAGATAGCCTGGCTATAAAGTGATATGCAAGCACGTGTACTGGAGTGATATATTAGACACGCTGGCTTTGCCATTAATTACATCCTCTAGATTAATTAAATTAACTATCAAGAGAAAGTTTAAATATATTAGTATTTTATTTAACAATTGCATATGGTCACACTATAATACTTCAGACATATTGTTGTATTAAAAAATCTTGTGACAATCTGAGCATGTAGTGCTTGGACAAAAAAAAAAAAGCAAACTGAACTAGAGATATGAAGTTGTTTAAAACACATGTTCAGAAAAGGATCTAAGAGAAGGCCTGTTGTGTTAACACTGCATGATAAATGAGAAAGGTAGTAGACTAAGAATAATTTATAACTAGTCATTTGAGGAAGAATGCAGAATAGAATTTTAAGTGTACAGATGATTTAGCAAGAGAATGTACTTCACAATGGAAGTTGCATTCTGCACATCTGATCCTAGCTGAACAATTAATTTACATGGTGATATTGTTTCACATTTCAATCAGATAAGTAGCCCTTACCTTAGCATAACAAACTACTGAGAAGCAAAGACAAGAAAAATGTAATTCTCAGATGTTTTCACTTTCTCTAATTAACTGCATGTTTGTCTTTTCTATAAAATAGCACATGAAAGGGACAGGCAACTAGACAATAATGCTTTTACCTTAAGCATTGTTGTTTTAATAGCATTCAGTAGCAAATTATTAATATGACAAGTATTGGAGAATAATCAATATTATTATAAAAAAATTGAAGCAACAACACTGAATGGTACACAATATTAATCCAAAAAAGGACGGTTATGCTTTGAAATTATGTCATGTTTCATTATCTTCAGCAGCTCTTCTGAACAGACATTTATTTATTTATTTATTTATTTATGTATGTATGTATGTATGTATGTATGTATGTATGTATGTATTTATCTATTTATTTATTTTTGTGGTAGCCCTTTATTTTGTCTATTCTGGTCCTTATTAGCCCCCATTTTAATCTTTGAGTTTTGTCAGTTCAGTAACCCCTTGATATTTATTCCTCTAAAGAGGTGAAAGTTACACAAGGCAGTAATAACCATGTAATTTTTTGTCAGGATATTATTTTCTTTTTATGCCATACATTGTCACATACATGTCTGTAACACTTCTCATAGGGTTTACCTGTGAGAATATTGTGTACATATGCCACTTACTTAATCTTGAAAGAGATGTACTGCTTTATTATCCCCACATCACATATGAGATTTAAGCATCTTTTCTGTTATCCCACATTTATCTTATGTTTTCCTGGTATTAAACTTTATTGGAAACACAGCTATACCAAATTTTATACAAGTTCAACAGCAGGGCTTCAAGTCATAAAAATTGCAATAATTTAGTCTTATACTCTGTTAACATATTAAGTCATCGTCATTTACATAATTTGTAAGATTGCCAGTATATGGCTTGAAATCATAACCTAAAGAAACTCACTGAAATCCCAAAAGGAAAATTTGAGCAGGATGCATTTATGCAAAAGCAGGACATTAACAAAGTAACAGGTCTAGAAAACTGGAGCAGTTGATAGGTAAGGCTCACCAATGATTTATGTCTGTCAAAAGATGTCCTTCACAGATTCCATGTGCATCATAAGTAAGCCCTTGCACATGAAGAATTTCTTTTGTTCTAATGTCTTCAGTTGGGAAAAATCCATCCACTTTGATACTATGTGTGATCTAAGTGCTGCCACAACTTGCAGTATTTGTATTTCAAAGTTTTGTTTTTTAATGAAAGTAAAACAAGGTGTTTTTCTTCCAAGAAATTATCAACTGAGCATTCCATGTGCATTTCCATCCCATCTGAGAAACCCTCTCCCAAAAACTTCCATAGATTAAGCAGAGGAGGAAACTACCAGAATTTCTAATTTAGAGAGGCTTTTCTAGTTCCATATACTGGATATGCATAATTCTTTGTAAAACATTTTCTTAAAGGTTTAGTGGTGTCATTAGCCACTGCTCAAAACTATATTTCCTATAAAAAGGAGGAATTCTTCTCAACTAAAATATTACCTTTTCCTATGTGACACCCATGCACTGGCCCAGCAATTGGAGAGCCTCACTCCTCACCATTAACACTAGTGAGGGGCTTCCACACAGGGGAGGATAACTAATACACACACAGTAAAGTACAATTTCCCTTAAGAGAGCACAGAGATCACAGTCAGTCTGGGGCTGGTTTATCCCTTTGTCTCCAGATCCCCTATAAGACTCCACACTGGCACAGCTATAGAGTCCAGATCTCAGTATAGTGGTAAGCTAAGACCTCCAGCACTCTCTCTGTCCATCCAGTGCTTCATGTCCGTGCCCAAGCAGTTGACACACACACACTTTGAGATATGAGTTATATACAAACACACAGACACTCCTGGGGAAGGCTGACATAGATTCTTCAACTATGCCCCCCTTTCTGCCCAGTCTAAAAGGTAGTACCAGCTGCCACCACCCACTAATATTAGCTACTAATAAGGCTCTTATCAAAAGGTGTCCAATGATTACTGTGCAATATTATTATCCAAATGGTAAGTGTGACTGAACAGCAAAGCTTATTGGAGTGACTTGGACAGTATCACTATATGCATGCAATGTACTCTAGAGCTTAAATTACATCTACACAAAACAGCCACAGTTGAAAGGTTTAAAATATTTAATAATAAATAATAAAAACACAAGACAATACTTCTTACTACACAGTGCTAGTCAAGAGTTCAGAGATCACAGAGAAATACTTAAAATAATACAGTAGAAATGTTCTGACATCAATACAGAAAACAACTAATATAATCTTCCTATTTCCTAGCTATATCTAAGAGAAAACACAGTTCTAAAATAAACTTGCATACAGAGCATAGGCAGAGTGCTGGTGATGTTGGATGTTCCCAAGACAAATGCAAAATGCTCTGAGTCTCTCTGTCCTGAAATTGATAACACAGTACCACTGACTCTTTTCAGATTACATCATTATTTTCTGTTTCCCGGGCTAACAGAAGCTCAGAGTGTAACAACCCTTTGGTGAGGAAGCTACAGCAAAAAAAGACATTATACATGCAAATTCTAGCAATTAACTCCAGTATCAAAACAAAAGTAAGAATTCCTTCATCCAGACATCTCAGCTCTGGGTTTTGTGATCAAACAATTATACGATGCTTCACTTATCAGCTTTCCTACAGCAGAGTGCACTGTTGTTACATGTTTGCAGTTCCACATTTAACACCATTTTCTTCCATTTAAGAGAACAAGCCTGTGGCTTATATTAATATTTACAAATGACAGAATTATCTACAAAATTCTATATGGCTAGGCTGGCAGCCTTCACCTATCTTCACATCCTACTTAACAAAATTTACATATTCTCTTCTAGAAGGAAACTGTTTGTCACATTACTAGCATTTGATACATACCACAGAGTATAGCAGTATAGTTAAAAAAGTCAGCGTCAGACATTTTGGACAAGACAGTTACAGCTATACCACAGAGTAAGGGGTTGAGGAACCATAGCCAGAGCCTTTGGTCAATATCATACTGTTTACATACCCTCATAAACATATGAATGAAACTATCAAAATGATCCCCCTCTGTAAAGTGCGGAAGAAATTTACTGATGTTTTGTGCTTCTGGGATCCAGTTACTACCTTCCCCATTACCTCCATGACTCTGGCAAAGAATCAGCATCTCCTTTTCATGCTGCCTCTGCCTCTTCTTTTCCACAGCTTCCATTTCCAAATGCCTGGCCTCCATCTCAAGTTTTTTTAGCTCCAGATGGATTTTTAAGTCCTATGCACAAAGGTTGAGCTGTCCATTCCCTGAGTGTTGTACATCTACACAGTCAGTCTGATCATCCTCCTGGTTCCTTTTTTCTGATGCAGCTGTGACTAAAGCTGCAATCATGTCAGGTTTACCTGCACCAGTCCTTTATCCTGGCACATCTCAGCCAAATGGCTCCTTGTCAACTTTCCATACTACTCTGCTGACATGCTTGCCTGTTCTCCCTGACTAAGCTAACAAAAGAAATAAAACAATTGTGATCTGAACTCTGAGTATTCACTGCGTGGCTGATTTCAAATACAAAAACACCTTCAGTGATCACTGTTCACAAGCTACAGTAATTCACTATCCACACCACTACAAGCCAGTTGCCAACCAATTAATATATGGTGTGGATATCACGATACTGCCAAACAATTAATATGTGACACCCATGCACTGGCTCAGTAATCGAGAAGCCTCAATCCTCACCACTGACACCAGTGAGGGGTGTTAACATAGGGGAGGATAACAAATATGCAGACAGTAAAGTACAATTTACCCTTAAGAGCACACAGAGATCACAGTCAGTCTGAGGCTGGTTTCTCCCTTTTTCTCCAGATCCCCAATAAGACTCACCAGTGGGACAACTATAGGGTCCAGATCTCAGCCTATTGGGTAAGCTAAACCCTCCAGCAGCCTCTCTGTCCAACCATTGCTTCATGTCCCTGCCGAAGTAGTTGACACACACACACACTTTGAGATATGAGTTATATACAAACACATAGACACTCCTGGGGAAGGCTGGCACAGATTCTCCAGCTGTGCCCCTTTCTTCCCAGTCTAAAAGGTAGCACCAGCTGCCACCACCCACTAATATCAGCTACTAATAAGGCCCTTATCAAAGGGTGTCCAATTATTACTTTGCAATATTATTATCCAAATGGTGTGACTGAACAGCAAAGCTTATTGGAGTGACTTGGACAGTATCACTATACACATGCAATGTACTCTAGAGCTTAAATTATCTCTACACAAAACAGCCACAGTTGAAAGGTTTAAAAATATTTAACAATAAATAATAAAAACACAAGACAATACTTTTACTACACAGTGCTAGTCAAGAGTTCAGAGATCACAGGGAAATACTTAAAATAACACAGTAGAAAAGTTCTGACATCAATACAGGAAAAAAAAACTAATCTAATCTTCCTATTTCCTAGCTATATCCAAGAGAAAACACAGTTCTAAAACAAACTTACATATAGAGCATAGGCAGAGTGCTGGTGATGTTGGATGTTCTCAAGACAAATGCAAAATGCTCTGAGTCTTTCTGTCCTTAAATTCATAACACAGTACCACTGACTCATTTCAGATTACATCATTATTTTCTGTTTCCTGGGCTAACAGAAGCTCAGAGTGTAACAGCCCTTTTTATCTTGCACCTGGTCAGGAAGCTACAGCAATAAAAAAACATTATACATGCAAATTGTAGCAATTAACTCCAGTCTCAAATCTCAAAA
Source organism: Protopterus annectens (assembly GCF_019279795.1). Taxonomy (NCBI): domain Eukaryota; kingdom Metazoa; phylum Chordata; order Ceratodontiformes; family Protopteridae; genus Protopterus; species Protopterus annectens. The sequence goes on along the minus strand of NC_056726.1, from coordinate 160,922,590 downwards.
CAAAAACAAGAATTCCTTCATCCAGATATCTCAGCGCCGGGTTTTGTGATCAAACAATTACACAATGCTTGACTTATCAGCTTTCCTATAGCAGAGTGCACTGTTGTTACATTTTTGCAGTTCCACATTTAACACCATTTTCTTCCATTTACGAGAACAAGCCAGTGGCTTATATTAATATTTACAAATGACAGAATTATCTACAAAATTATATCTGGCTAGGCTGGCAGCCTTCACCTATCTTCACATCCTACTTAACAAAATTTCCATATTCTCTTCTATGAGGGAACTGTTTGTCACATTACTAGCATTGGATGCATACCACAGAGTTATGATTCTGTCAAAGTAAAATTTTTTAGTAGGGTGTTCCAATGTTATTGGAGTAAAGATTGACATTTAAATGTTCTAAAAGGGAAACAAAAGAAGCAGTCAGTATCTCTGACATTCTAGATCTGTGTAAGGCAAATCTCAGGCTAAGATACACCCCAAGATCCTGTGTACTAAAACCTCAAAACCTTTACATGAAGCTGAAGGAAGCAAAACTGCATACTTTGGCCACTACTTTAGATAGGTCATTTAATCAAAAGACACTCTGCTCACTCAATGCTCTCTTCTAGTTGTCATTGTTGTCTAATTTAATGGTGGGATACCACCAACAGAAAAAAGATGGTCCCCAGACTTGACTGAAAACAACCACTTGTACAGTTTCATCAGATTACTGTGTGCCATGTAGATGTTATCTCTTAAGATACTTAGATAAGAACCTTTAATGCCACCTTCTGACCCAGAATGTGAAAGTTCACTTTCAGCAATTTTGGTTAAAAGTGAAAAACTGAGATAGTGAGAAAGTAGGGGAATGTGTATGCCATTTGGAGAAAACCAGGCTAGCTACTGCTTGCTACACTATATGTATGATGGGATGACAGAGATTATTTTTTCAAACGATGATTATCACCAGAGATATGCAAATGCCCGAACAAATAATATATGAAAAGTTCACAATTATTTTATCCATAGAGATTTTTGCCATTACAGAATAGCTTGATTAAGGTCCAGCTGTGTAACCAGTAAATGAGTTACTGCCAAACTCTCTTAAGCTTAATGTTGACAAATTTATTCTGCTTGGATGTAAGAAAATTCTTAGGCGTTTAGGCCTTCTCTTATTCTTTTTGAAAAGAAGTACCGTGCCTGAAGATGGTAAGCATAAAACAGCTCTGTTCACAAATAACAGCTCCGCATTTCCCATGATAAGGTGATTCCATGCTACTTTAGTAAAGTCTGAGAAACTACAGACCACCATGGGAATATCAACAGCAGGGTGTTGTGTCAAGACCATTCATCCACAAATTAGGGATTTAGATTATATGCCCATCAGGGAACACACATAAAATGTATGCATTACTCAGGGCCTATTTTAAGGACCCGATCACAAACAGAAAATAGAGTTGGGGAGAGCAGACATCGCTCTCTTATTCCATAATGCAGCTTGAAAGGGGAGGGCAAGCTATTCCCTAAAATGTCTGTTTCCATATTTATATATAATGCCTGGGATGTG